>NC_140946.1:130447795-130877795 GCF_014529385.1 Adiantum capillus-veneris | reverse complement strand
GGAATTACCACCCTCTTGCCGACATTCAACCTGCCCTTTGCATCAAAAAGAATGCAAACTCATTCAGGAAGCCTTTGGCTTTATGATTTACCTGAACAGCCTGTTTGGATTCCTCATGCAGAATCCTGATGAGGTGTTAGAGGAGCAGGATGCAGCACCAGATGAGGAATGCGAGGAGACAACTCATATGCAAGAAGTCGAGGAGGTTGAAGACACAGTCGACCTTGAGGTTGAGGCAATTGAAGTACAAAGAAGTAAGATGCTCTCTGTGAAAACCACAGAAATCAAACTTCCATTGGATGTCAGTAACTTCACTGAGAAGCATGCTCAGATGATGTTGCCTGCTGTGCCTGACTTCAGGATTGGAGACAGGACCTATATCTTCTTACATGATGTGCAAAGTGTGTTTTATTTAAGGGAGGATTTCTCCCTAGCTATTATTTCCAGAGTCCAAGAGGAGAGGAGTGGATTTGTTTCAGAGGATAGTAGTGATGATGAGGCAATGGAAACATCCAGCAATCCAATGGAATGCCTTCGAAGATGCTTTGAGAAAGCTGAAAAATACAAGGAGACACTACCTGATGAAGCCACCTTCCAAGCAATAAGACAAAGCCTAAGACCATCGAAAAGTAACAAAGAAGTGGAGGATTGGTTTAACCATTCAGGTCAGGGGTCAACTACATCTGTAGACCTGTGGCAAGAAAACCTCTTTCTGCAGGATGAGAGCTTCATGGTAAGTGTCTCTCTCTCTCTCTCTCTCTCTCTCTCTCTCTCTCTCTCTCTCTCTCTCTCTCTCTCTCTGTGTGTTTGTGTCATTTCTGACATTGTATGTGCAGTCTTGGATTGCTGACAAGGATGACTTCCTTCGGCGCCGGACAAGAGAGTATCGAGGAAGGGATGCGGCCCTAACACAGTACCTTTCAAAGCTTTGCGAGTCGCCGATAGTAGTTTTTCACAATTCCATGTCACAAGAGGGTTCAATAGCAACTTACACATTCAAGACACTATCACGCTTCTTGGGTGGACCGGTGCTGCCCAAAAGTGCAGATAAAGTCATTCTTGTGGACAAAGTGTTTGCTAGAGATTGTTTTGGTTACTGCCCAGGCTATACAGGTGGTCGGGCAGCATATTACTACACCTACACAGCAATGGCACTAGCTCTTGGTAGACAAAACCGAAATGAACTTTTAGAGTATGGCAAACATCTCATGATTCGTTACAAGGGTGACGTGCCAAAAAACAAAATTGAACCTGCAAAATCTTGATACACTTCAAGTACCAATTGTATAAGATCATGTATTACATAAATTTTGTACAATGTCATCCACTCAGAGTATCTTTCTCCACTTGTGATTCACATACACCATTGTATCTCTCCACCTTCGTTGACTTTCACGAGCTCCGGAGTTGTTGTATGCCATTGATCTTTTAGCTTTTTGTTGTTGTAAATGTCTGATGGCTTGTGCTGTTTCTGAATTTGCCAAGACTTCTTTTGCCTGCATTCGATGAATGATTCTACGATAGAACCATTCAAATAGTTCTCTCAAACTGTTAGCCTTGATTCGAGAGCCACCATGTCGTGTGTGCCTGAAATAAGCATTTCTCGCCATGTAATGAGACTTTTCCATCCCTTGGGTATTCCATATTGCCGGGTTCCCATACTTCTGTATAAAATATGGCAAATGATTGAAGATGATGTGCTGGATATGAAAACAGATTAGTTAGAATGTTTTACAGTCACATATTTGCACATAAGAGAGAAAGAATACATTATAATACCATGTAGTGAGTAATCTGGGTGTCTGTCCATGCTGTCTTGAATGATTTTTTCAGAAGGTTGAGATTTTCCTTGAACTTGTTCATATCACCTTGTGACCAGTCATCTTTGTCGCACATCAAAAATAGGATGTCTATTGATCGCCAAACCTCAGCCTTCGCGTTACGAGTAGTTGGTTCGTGGTCTTTGACTGCAATATGTAGCTTTTTCCAGCTCTGATACTCTACCTTGCTAACATAAGATGTGTTATATATTTTTCCATGTTTTGTTAGCTTTGGATCTCTTGTACCTTGGGGCTTAGATAAAAACCTCCGTGCCTTCACCCCACCGATGGATGGTTTGCATGGGACATCCTTCTCAGCAGTTGATCTCTTTTCATCCCGTTGGATTTTCACATTGCCACCATGAAGCCCCATATCCGACAGTACCATTTCTAAGCACTGCAGGGCTACTTGTCGTTCTGCGGAGTTCTTAATCTTCCAAGCAAACCCGATGTATAAATAGACCAATTTCTCCACAATTCTACAAAGGGCATGCATTGTACAAATGTGGACATTCACAAGTGGTATTTTCAAAACTGGTCTAAAAGCAGGATCCTCAATGTGACGTGTTGGAGCTTTTCTCCACCACTTTGGGTCCATGACCTTTGCAGGCTCCATGCAGAACAAACACGGTGACTTTGCCATTGCACCCATTCCACAATTATACATGCACTTTAATGTTTTAAGGTCACCTGCAAGATGCCACTGAACTTGAAAGTCTCCCCTTCCATCTAGACGTAGTACCTCTCCCTGGTTAGTCTGTCGATCAATCAGCTCCGGAATATTAGTTCGATGGAACACCCAATATAGAATCTCATGATCTTCTTTCTTTACCTGCAACACAAAATAAATGAGACTTAAGTAGATCTGAACATTTGAGCTTACTTGAGAATATCGCTTACCTCAAACGCACCAAGCCACCATATGTTAGATTCTGATTGAACACTAAAATATAAAGGATCATCACTGGGACACTTTGAGAGGGCTCTATTCATTAAAGTAATAGTAACACGCTCTAGCTTTTTCTCTTTAACAAGCTCACACTCATCCAGTTTTAACACAAAATGTAATAGCCCACGTGACTCTTCAAATGTGATGTTGTAAAACTCCACCATTCTCTTCTGTAGTATCCGCAGGTCCATAAAAATATTGTTGAACTCATCATATGCCATGTTCGCTCCATGGCCACTGTAAGTTGCTTTAATATGAAAGGGCTGTCCAAGATAGTCTCCCTGTGCCTCGTTAAGCTGAAGCCTCTCTTTCCAAACACTTGAGGCTGATGGTAGAAGTTTGGATTTTATACCCTTCCTAACAAAGATGGATGAGACAGACTTTTGGATAGCCGAATATCCTCTTTTGCTTACACCAAGTGAATCAAGTGTGCCTTGTATCTCTTTTGCAGGCACTGAGTTCTCTGAAATAAAGCGGTCCACTACATTTCTTTGTAGAACCTTAAACTTCTTGTCATGTACTATATCTGCTGCCAGGCTTCTACTTATAAGTGGCTTCAATCTCTTTCCTATATTGGCTTTGGGGTCAATGTTTTCCTTGTCAGGATAGATTGAATCTCTACATGAAGACAATGCATAAGTAAATAACAGAAAATTTGCTTCACTAACACTATTTAGGCACATGAAAACAATGCATAACAAGAAAAAACAAAGAGATTACTTAACTAAGACAATGTAGCCAACCAAGAAGCATCACCTTAATGCTCGGATTCTTTTCTTGAGACCTCCTGATGCAACCTGCAATGTTTCAAGATTGCGCAATTTCTTCTTTCGGATACGACCACCCAAGATGGTGTCCTTCATTTGACAACTTCGCACCTTTCCTTTCAGTTCTTGTACCTCTATTTTATGTTGCAAAATGGTAACCTGATCTGTAGAATGTAAATGTGAAAGGCGAACAATCTCACATTGTTGAGCTTGGAGAATGCTCTTGTAAGTTTCAGCTTCTCTTGTAAGTGATTTACAATAACCTAGAAGGCCCTTTTCTCCATCACTAGCAAAGGTCAATAAGCTTGTAGGATTGACAAACGGTGGAGACGCATTAGTTATTGGATTCTTAGGGTAGAGAGAGCCTCTCGTCCAGATATCTATGTGTTTAGCTCCTTGAGCTCTGAGCGTGTCTATGGAGGCGGGAGGTATATGTGTGTTTGTTTTACTGCGCTTAATCAATGGTTGGTACTCATTGTCCAAATCAATGTGAAGGTGATATTTGGCTCGTTTCTGGGTAACACTTGTGCCATTTGAGGAGTGCGCCATTAGCCAAATGTGCAGGTTTAATGGAAAGTGAATAGCGGCTGCGGATTCGTCCCTCCATGTTAGCCTCATTCCCTCCGTATTGACGTTGTTCATTCAATGCAACTGAAAAGAGGATTATCCCTCAATCACTACGAACGAATGTTCAGAGGAGTAAGGAATCTACTTAAAGTACACTTTTTGAAGTTTTACTATGAAAGACCCAGCTCTTTTATATGCCATTTTTTCTAGAGAGAGAGTGCAAAAAATACATTTTCTTAGAAGGCCCTCCAAATGACCTCCGAAATTTCCTAATGTGGGGTGGGAAATTTTGGGAGAGAGGATGATGACAACATCTCAAGTAGAGATGATGCAGCTATTTGATGCTTTCTTGCAGCAGCAGCAGCAGCATCAGGTTACTTATGAGCAATCTGGTTTGGACCGAGAAGAGTTTTTACGAGGATTTTCTCAACCGAATGAAGTAGTGGAAGAAGCAGAGGTATTTTTGACGGCTATGATAGTGATGGATATCTTGCATGCTACAGGTCAGAGATGGAGCTTATGTGTATTCCAAATAAGCATATAATCAAGGAGTTGGACCGGTTAGTAGCTCTAGAATTACGTGATAAAAAACAGAAGCTTATCGATAAGTATGCAGATAACTGGGCTAAATTTGAAGAAGCATTTGTACAAGTGGGTGACTGGCACATAGCCTTGGAAATAGAACAAATGAATCAACAAAAAAAGGTTACTTTCAGTAGAGGTGATGGAGATCAATTGCAAACAATCAGCTATGATGAATTTTGGGAGCAGATTCATGCAAGAAGTAAAGCTAAAGTAGATGCAGCTTTGCAAGTACTAGATTTTGTCCGAGAGGATCATGCTTCAAGCAATCTAACATAGGTAAATAACAAATTTCAGACTAAAGCCATTGATGAAATTTTTCAGAGCTTTCTCACATGGTAGCCGCCTCTATCATTGATTCTTGTGAAAAAGGTGAAAATTTTATTGTTAGTGTTCCACATACTAGTAATCTTTGCAGCATGGATTGTTCTCAAGAAGTTCAAGATCCTTTACAAGGCCCTTGATGGTCCTCTCATCACAATGGAAGCATGTGAAGTCAAGTAGAACAACAGGGTTCTTGAAAACGATTGCATAGATAAAATCATTTTCCCTGTAATAAATGAAGTGCAAGAAATCATGGACTCAATAGAGAATGTGCATGAAGGTATACATGAGTCCACAAGAACGATTGCATAGATAAAATCATTTGCCCTGTAATAAATGAAGTGCAAGAAATCATGGACTCAATAGAGAATGTGCATGAAGGTATACATGAGTCTACAATTGCTGCTAACGATATGTTTACAGGTGCTGATATCACAGAGCAAGATGAAGATGCGAATAGTGATGCTTCCTTGTCAGGGTTGACAGAAGAGAATTCCATTATTGATGTCTTTTTATTTGATTGTGGTATGTATGGGCAACATATTATGGATGATTTCTCTACTGCTAGTACCTATTCAAAGGAGGTGCATGAAGAGTCTTCACAGAGTATCCATGGATCTTTGGCTACCATAGAAATACGTGAAGTGGAACAGGATGAAGAGATCTATGAATATTACTTCTATGATGTTCTTTGTGTGCCTGACATTTCAGACATGACTGAAGTACAGGATACCCAGGAAGTTTCTCATTGTGTTATTTCTCATGAGATGCAAGAGGAAGCAACCAAATTTTTTTTGATAGACGATGAGGGTAGCGAGTGCTCTAATGATCCAAAAGTGTATGGAAATTTACAGGTTACAACTCTTTCTTATGGTCAGGTTGGAGTTCCAAGTAATGATGTCTCTGATACTGATACAAGCTTTTCAGAGGTTTGTGATAACTATGAAGTCAAAGGAGGTGAATCACTTTGGATGAAGGAAAGGATGCACATGCTTCTTTAGTTTCTTTGACGAAGTACTGGCTATGGTTGGGTCCATATACTCTTCCTACTAATGCTTATGTCAGTGTTATTATGGTTACCGATAAAAGGTATGCGATGTGCCTATATGCTTGTTGAGAAAAAGATGTCAAATGTTTATGAGATATGGGTGTTGCATAATGATTCAAGGGAAGTTTTAGTTTACTGTGAGACTCATAGAATCTATGTGCTTGATATGGTATTCAATCCAAGAGATTTTGAGATCCTTAAGAAGCAGGTTGAATATGGTTGGGTTCTTCTGGGTGCACAATGTCATCGGTTGCTGATTGATCCAGGAAGACCACAAGCTTACACCAAGGTTGATGTGAATTGAGACCGATAATGTATGCTCATGTGGTTTTATGAAGCTCCAGTACTTAAGCAAGATCATCTTAAGCCATTTGACCCTGGAGGATAGGGTTATGTACCCTACATGTCCATTTGATCTACATATCATATGATCCCAGTGGAGTTCAGGATGCTTACAAATTATGTCAATTGGTTTACAGGATTTACAACAATGCAATAAATCTATGGGCTTTTGGATGGTTATATTTCATGACAACAAGTTTTTGAGTTTTCCCTTCAATCCTTGAGGCTTATGATTGCGTAAAGTCATAATTTTTAAGGTTATTGGTAGCATGCTTATAGTGGACCACTGCTTGTATGCCAACTCGTCTTATACTTACAAATTTTAAGGATGGTTGGCACATACTAGAGGATGTGGAGGTTCAGAGCGGGTGGATGTCGTGCTGTTGTACGTCTAAATGGAGAATTTCATGCAGGAGTCACATATTCAATGTTTTTATGAGTGCTTGGATTATGGTTGGGAGCATAGCATTTTTGCACGATGGCAAGCTTGCAATGGCTGTCAATGTATTAGTTATTGTGGGTCTACAGTGGAAGGGGATCAAGATGAACTACCAATGTTTCATTTTATTTTTTATTTTGCTTGAACGTCCCAGCCAAAGGCAGTTTTGTGTGTAATCCCTTCCCCAATAGCCATACCCAAATGACAAAAGTTGTTACCTCTCTTCATCACCTCTCTAGTCCACCCTGAAGAATCGAGATTGTCTTCCTCCGTCAGTGAAATAATCCTTGATTTTTCTATGTTGCATTGTGATCCTGACGCTCTGGCAAACAACTAGACAATCTCCAGGGCTTGTCTTACATTTCCCTCCGCTTGGAGGAAGAGAAGAAAATCATCAGTAAACATATTGATAAGCAGCTTTTTTCCATTTTGGATTTGAAGCCCTTCAATCTCATATTTCGCAGCCGCTTGTTCCATCATAGCAAAAAGCGGGTGGGTGCAGGCTGCAAACCAAAGAGGTACCAAGGGGCACCCTTGCCAAATGGATCTTTTGACATCAAATTTACTGACTATTGTAAAATTAAACAAAATCTCTGAGGAGCTTCCTTCCCCAAGAGTACTTACTGCTTGACAAATTCGAGAGCCAAACCCCAAAGTCTGCAATGTTTCTTGTACAAATTACCAAGTGATCCTATCATACACCTTATCCAAGTCTAGTTATAGAAAACGTGTATGAAGCTTTTAAACAAAATGACCTTTTTACAAATTAAAATATTAAAACAAATTAAAGAGTTAATACTTCTCACCGTGGGATCAAACTTTTATGAATACACTCCTTAATCTCTTGTTCTTTATAACCTTTTTTCACAGTTCAGAATCAATCCTCTCTTAATTATGAAGGTGCATATTTTTGTATTTTGTGGATATCCTTTTAACTTTTAATTTAAAGGGAAACCTTTGTTTCCATTTCTTTTCACCCAAGGGACGCTCTTTGAAGGTATGCATTGACACACTAAAACTGAAATGATAGTTCAATTGTCAACATGAAAAGGCAAGTCTAACCACTGTAAGAAATAATACAATTTGAAATGTGAGTGGAGGGTACCATTAACAAACCAAATAAAAATGAAAGAAAAGACCAAACAATTCCCAAACCCCTTACTTTTTTGCAAAATGGTTGAGTCCAACATCAGTTCAATGTGCATAGATGGTCCAAAATTTGTACCAATCCTCCATCCATCCCACTATGGCCTTCTACACGCCAAAAGGTGCCCGGGGGGGGGGGGGGGGGGGGGGGGGGGGGGCATTAGGAAAAATATGAACTCTGAAGGGGCCTTGTAAGAGAAACCAATCAGATTTCAGTCAACAATAGGACATAAAAGGGGGGGCATGGATAGCCCATATCTACATATCTCAAAATTATACCATGTAACATATCTATGGAAAGAGCTCGGTAGTGAGATCCAAATGCGCTATTGCCCAACAAATTTGAAGTTACAATGCTCAAGCTTTGGTCATTTGAAAAAAAGAATGCAAAACTTGGTGGGACCGTGGCCACAAGCCCATTCTCCTTGGTGTAGAGAGTATATTCCAAAAGCATCTTTGACCCTAAAGGTCCCTTTTGGGGTTCATATTTTCTATAGGGAGGGGGGTGGGGGGGGGGAGGGGCTTTTTGCATGAAGAAGGGGAAGAAAGAAGAAGAGAAAGGAAAGAAGAGAAAGAAAGGAAAGGAGAGGGAGAGGATGAAGGAGAAAGGGAAAGAAGACGAGAAGAAGAAAGGAGAGAAGGAAAGGAAAAAAAGGAAGGAGGGAAGCACCAGGAGAGGAAAAGAAGAGAAGAGAAGGGAAACCCCAAACCCTAGTGCGCATTGTTTGCATGTTGGCCTTAGCATTTAAACATCCAATTGGAGGTCCCATTGGTGGTGCATCTGGGGATTGTGGGAGTACTCATGCTTGGAGCTTATTTGTTATCAATTTTGCACCCTACAAAGAGAGCTATGGATATGGCCGCTGGGGCAGGGGTGCTCCTCGTGTGGGTGCCTGGATGCTCATGCCCTCTTTGCTTGTGTTTGGGCCTGAATAAAGGATTTTGTTTTCTTTTGAGAGGAGAGGCCTTCCCCCCTCTTTGACGGCCAGGTTTGTTCAGGTTGGGATCTTCCTACGATGGACGGCAAGGGATGGTCTCGTGGGTGGAAGTTGTCTCCTCTTGGTGGCAACAATGGACACAGGAGATGATGCTTCATGATGGCGTATGCTCTCTAGGTTAGCCTGTGGGTGCCTTGTTATAGCTCCATGTGGGTTTCTAATGTTTCCATCTTGCTGCCTCTATCTCTCTCAACTCTCTCATAGCTAGAAGCCCGGTGCTTTCCCGGTCGACCTTTGAAAACTGCACACTCCGACATGTATTTGGTTAGCTTGATGAGAACTTGACCAAGGTGAGAGAGTGACGATGGATCTGTGTAGCAAAGGGTGCAAGATGCTTTACAAAAACTTTTAAGAATCGGTCTGACATACTTTTTTGAAGAGGTACAAAATACGCCGGATGTTTAAAGTTGATACAAATGATTGAAGTGTTATCAATCAATGCAAGGGTACAAGAATCAAATAAAAATTAATTAAAAGATGTTGTGGAATATGCATTAGCTGTAGTGCAATATGTACAAGTACTATGATTTGATGGGATACCTTTCCTACTATGAGATGGAGATGCACGCTCATTAAGATCCAGAGGAGCTTATGGTGAAATCATTTGAGTGGTTTTTTATTCCAAGTTTGACTCCACAGGTTGAAGGTCTTGCCATGGAATATGCAGATTGTTGGGAGTATTTTAAAGAAGCAATTTTGCGTACTAGTAATGAATGCATGTCAAGGAAAATGAAATACGATGATGTGCAAGCACCAAACTACAAAAATTTCTAAAACCAAGTTTGGGCAAAATTATGAACCAGAGCAATATGCTTTGGGAGATGTTGCACAAATTGAAGGGGAAAAAATTGAAAGTAATGCAATTTTGCTAGAATTGCCTAAAGCTAATTGATGTGCCATTAGAAACCCACATGGAGCTATTAATAAAGATGCCAATTGTTATATAATCAATTCACAGAGGGATACTATGTATGTGGATTGTATACAGGTATATGAAGTCTTTGAATCTGAAATAATATGTTTGTCATGATGTACAAACTGCATAAGATACCGTGAATGTATCATCTGAAACATACGAACAAAACCAAGAGCCTATGTATATTGTGGAGGACGTATATGCATGTGATGATAGTGGCGAGCAAGATGAGAATGGTAGCACTGATGCTTTCCTATGTGGTTTATATGCATGTGGTCACTTATATAATTATAAATCAAGTGTGCGAGTACTTCACCAAGGGAAAATACGAAATGGGTAATTTGAAAAAAACACAATGGTAAAGGTAAAGAGAGAATTTCATTAAAAACATGGCTTTTGCCAACGCGTTTCGACTTATTGAGTCTCATCAGGGCATTCCATGAATACAAAAAATTCTCTCTTTAGGCTTTTGGTTTTATAAGTACTTTTGGAGGAAAAATTTTCTAAGACTTTTGGAGGGAAATGTGGGTAGTTGGGCATTCATTGGGCTTGAGTACAGTTTCAAGAGTTTAAATGGTGATGGTGATGGATGTAGACCAAGAAATAGATTGGATTTGGTGGGCATTCATTGGTTTTGTGTACCACTTCAAGACCAAGAAAATGATTGGATTACTCTAGTTGAGCATTAAAATGGGCTTGTGTACAACTTCATGGTGATGGATGAAAAATAGATGGGCTTTATTGAAAGTCAAGTGTATTTCCTTGGGAGTGGGAAATTTTTAAGGTGTTAACTTTTGCTGGTCTTTAGAGAGATTGCATAAAGTGGTACCAATGGCTAGGGGGTTTCATGAAGCACTAGAATCCTTGATAAGCGTCAAAACATTAGATTTCTCCAAGAGATTTTATCGTTTCCCCTCCTTTGTTATACAAGATTGAATTCTTGAGCTGTGCAACAATGAATTTGATGTACATGGCTAGCTTAGGTTAAGGTTTGGGCCCAGAGTGTGGTGGAAGGTTAGGTTGAGGTTTGGGCCAAGAGTCTGGTGGAGGCAAATGTTTAGCTTAACAGAAACTTGGGGGGTTATGGGGGCAAGGTTAACTTTGCTTAGGATTAGAGTTTTTATGAGGTCAAGGCTATCTTAGTACCAGACACCAACCTAGCGAGGCAAAAAGCGATGACAAGCTAAAAAATTGGTGCGATTTACCATAGGCTAAACTTATAAATGAACTTGGAAGGGTTGCATCTCCATGGATGCATGCGGACTTGGAAGGGTTGTATCTCCATCGGATGTATGCGGAGACTTAAAAATTGTAAGGTGGGGTGTAAGTCTGTGTCAGTAGGTTGTTAAATGTGTGGCATATAGAGCTGAAAGAAGGTGCTAAGCCAGTGCAGCAAAGGCTAAGAAGGATGGGTCAAGAGCAAATGGAAGCCTTGCGGGTAGAGGTGGACAAGTTATTGAAGGCAGGGTTCATAGTTCCAGTGGAGACCACAGAATGGGTGAGTCCAGTTGTAGTCAGTCCAAAGAAGGATGGGAAGTGGAGAATTTGTGTGGATTTTAAACCCTTAAACGCAGCCACTAAGAAGAACCCATATCCTCTTCCATTCATCGATCAGATCTTGGATTCAGTGGCAGGTTATGAGAGGTACAGTGTGTGTGATGGTTTTTCAGGCTATTTTCAATTGAAGATTGCTCTTAAAGACCGCACAAAGACAACTTTAATTACGCCATGGGGCTGCTATTGCTACACAGTATTTCCATTTGGGTTGTCAAATGGACCTTCCTTCTATCAAGAGAGAGCAAATTGGGTGTTGGAACCATTCATTGGTAGTTGTGTTAAAGCTTTTATGGATGACTTCTGTGTCTATAGCAGTAGGGCTGATCACCATGAGAAGTTGCAGATGGTATTGGCTCGATATGATGAATGTGGAGGACAACTAAATCCAAAGAAATGTCATCTAGCACAGCCAAGGGTGAAGTTATTGGGCCATATGGTGTCAGAAAATGGCATTGAGGCTGATCCAGACAAGGTTAAGTCTATTATTCTTCTTCCATCACCTATGAGTACGAAGCAATTGGCAACCTTTATACACAAAGTGAAGTACATGGCACGGTTTATTCCATTGTCTTTGCAGCTTCTTTATCCATTACAGCAAGTGGCAAAGCATGATCCATTGCAATGGGATGACAAGTGTGAAGAAGTGTTTCAAGAGGTGAAAGAGGTGTTAGGGGGGTTGTCAGCTATGCAGGCTCCTGATTGGGAGAAAGTTTTTTATGTAAATCCATCAGTAGGGGATGATGCCATTGGAGCCATGCTATTGCAAAAGGGGAAGGGCAGCCATTATATGAGGCCAGTGTATTGTGCAAGCCGAGTGAAGTTGGTAGCGGAGAGAAAGTTATCGGAAGTAGAGCTAGTGATGGCCAGTGTAATATTTTCTTGTCGACGATTTCGTCATTACTTGCTACCATGGCCTTTTGTTTTCTTGACGAGTTATGCCTTTTTGCCACAGTTAATTAATGGTACTAACATGTCAAATGTGGTGAAGAAATGGGTAATTGAGCTGCAAGAGTTTGAGTTCTCTTTTCTAGTGGAAGATAGGTCAAGGGCTACCCTAGCTGATTTGTTGACCTACAAGGAGAATCCCCTTATTGTTAAGGAAGAGGTGGTGAGAAAGGTAGTTGAAGAAGTGCCACAGATCAGCCATGCACATGTGTTGTTCTTTGATGGTTCATACAGAAAGAGCCACGATGCAGCTTCAGGGGGTATAGCACTTTATGATCCAGAGGGGAAGCTAGTATGCAAGAGAGGGTTCAAATTGGATGCGCATAGTAACAATGAGGTTGAATATGCTACATTGGAAGCCGGATTACACATTTGTTTGAAGCATGGGGTTCGAAGGTTGAGCATAAAAGGTGATGCCTTGTTAGTGGTGAAGCAAGTGCTGGGTGTGTGGAAGAGCAAGAACACCTCATTGAAGGAAATGTGCTTTAGAATTAAAGGCCTGTTAAAAAAGTTTGAAGCATGGAGCATCAAACACATTGAACGTGCTCTAAATGGAGAGGCACATGAAGCAGCTCAAGGCATGATTGGGGAGCTATTCGTGTTGAGGACCAATTTACCTCTTTATCATGGCCGGGAAAGTTTGGCTCAAGAAGAGGAGTTTTTGCTAACAGGAATCATTCCAAAGGAGATTCAGAAGTCTAAGAAGTATGGCTTTGTGCGTAGAGCATACAGGTACAAATTGATTGGCGATGTCTTATACATGAAAGGGGCTGATCTCGTGTTGAGACGTGTACCTTGGCGAGAGGAGCTTTACAGAGTGTTGGAAGAGAATCATGAAGGCGCATGTGGTGGCCATTTTGCTCTAAAGATCACCTTGCATAAGATTTTGCAAGAGGGGTATGTATGGCCTAGTTTGCACAAGGATGTTCACCGTTGGTGTAGGTCTTGCAATAGGTGTTAAGCATTTGGGAAGAGAGTGTTGAAGCCAGAGCTACGAAAAACCATTATGGCGTTTGATGTGTTTGAAAAGTGGGGGATTGATGCAATAGGCCCGTTACCTATCACAAGCAGGGGCAAAAGCTATATTTTGACGGCAGTGGACTATCTTTCTAGATGGGCAGAGGCTATAGCAGTAAAACAGATCACTGCAAAGGATGTGGCAAAATTTGTGTATGATGAAATATGTTGCAAGTTTGGGGTGCCATTAGAGCTACTTTCAAAAAAGGGGCCAGGATTTAGAGCTAAACTGCTAGACTTCTTATGCACAAAGATGAAGATTAGGCACCAGCATACCACTCCTTATTACCCGCAGTGTAATGGCTTAAATGAAAGATTCAATGGTGAGTTGGTACAAATTCTTTCTAAAGTGACAGAGCACCAAGGAAAGAATTGGGATTTGGAATTGCCTAGTGCATTATGGGCTTACCGTACTTCGGTGAAGACAGGTACAGGGTTTACTCCATTTCATTTAGTGTATGGAAAGGAAGAACTATTGCCTGTGGAGGTAGAGTTGCCTGCGGTCAAGATGTTAGAGAAGTTGCTTGGGTCGCCTAGTGATGCATTCAAAGAGAGGCTCTTGCAGTTACAAGAGGTTCAGTTGGATAGGATGAGCGCATTGGAGCATTATGGGCAGATGCAGGATAAGGCTTTGGCAAAGATAAATGAAAAAGTTAAAAGTAAGGGTATCAAGAAACATGACTTGGTTTTGCGCTACAATAGTAACCTGGAAAACACCTTCCAAAAGAAGTTTCAAATTAAGTGGGAAGGCCCTTTCAAGGTAGTGGAGTGTTTTCCAAATGGCACATATCAGCTGGCTAACCTGGATGGTGTTCTACATAAGTCAAGGGTAAATGGGTTGCGTCTTAAATTGATGATGGTGGATCAAGATGAGTTGTCTGTGGATCAAGCAGTGTTGGTGAGGGATGAGGAGCCCTGTGATGCGGCGAGTCTCATATCTCTCTTTGCTGCTGCTGATCATGAATGATCTAGCAGGCTAGGGGATGGGCAAATTATGTCAGTATTTTTTTGGAGCAAGGAATTGCGCATATGTACATACACATGCATGGTGCATCAAATAAGGAATTGCCCATTTTCCAGAGCCAGGTGGTTACGTGGGGCCCACATGTGTACAGGTAGGACAGCATGTACATAGTGCAGCAATTTTCACTATTATCAATACTAGTGTGTTTTTTCTACAATAAGGAGGAGTTGGTAGCGCGTAAAACTTCTCGAGGAAGCTATCCGCGGGCCGACGACGTGAGGTCAGCAGGTGCGTCAGATGGCATCTAGTGGTGTCAGGAGGGCGAACGAGGTCAATATTTACACGCGGATGAGGACGGACACAACGTGGGTGTTTTCTGGTGAGAGTTATGCAGAAAGGTCATCATTAGGACCACTTTTTGGGGACACTTCACGTGGTGTCGGGATGCATTATTGGAAAAATTTGAGTGCCAAGTGTACGCATGGATGCAGCAGGGTGACAACTATGCACTGCGAGGTCATTTTTTGGCCTGTTCGGGGTCCGTTTGAGGTCATCTAAAAGGCCAAGGGTGCCCAAGTAATAAAGCTAAGTGTGGGAACTGAAAAAACAGAGAGAAGACCAGAAAAAACATGGGGAAGAGAGGAGGAACAGCCGCAACTGTGTTTTTGCCCATTTTGGAGCCTATTTTGGCCGTAAACTGCTCATCCGAGGTCGGATTTGAGCACTTTGACATTGTAGACTGGGGTTTTGGGCCGTTCCGGACGCGATGGCGCTGTCCATTTTGCCAAATTCCTCACTCTTTTCCTGCTATTTTTCTGTGTAAGTTTCTCCTATGAGCGAAGTTTCTGCTCCAGTTTGTGATTGTATCTGGTATCTTTTACCCATATTGTGTGAGCTGTTTGCCCCATTGGTGTTGGCCCAATCTCATTTGTATCTAAAAATCAGAAATTCTCCTCTTTTGAGCTGAATTTTTTGGGTGTGTGTGTGTGTGTGTGTCTGTGTGGAGTGGGCAAGTGGATAGTCTCTCTCCTCTCACTCCAGAGGTGTGTTCCCTGTCTCGGCCAGGTGTGTTGTCTACACCGAGTGGTGCCCCATAGTGTGTGTGTGTATCTTCCCAAGAGTGTGTGTCGGGTCGTTATAGAGGCGCTGTGTGTGTTTTCATCCCGCTCACACCGCCTTTGAGGGAGCATTCCAGAGAGACGATCATGGCGAGCTTCACACCTAGTATGAAAAGGGCAGGTAGCAGGTTATTTGCAAGTATCAACACTCGAGTAAAATTGCTAAGCACAGAGAGCGCTAGCCATAAAGAAGAGCGAAGGTAGTTGTGTGTGAATGTGTGTGTGTGTGTGTGTGTGAGTAAGAGAGATAAGAGCTGTTTGTATTCCCCGTACGAATGAGAGATGAATGGAGGAGATTCGGCGCAGCAGGACAAAGCTTTTAGAGAAGTGGCCCATACCAAGTGGTTGAATAATGGGTGAGGGAAATGGAAGCAGCAACGCTTATATCATCATAAATTGTCACTTATATAATTATAAATCAAGCGTGCGAGTACTTCACCAAGGGAAAATACGAAAGGGGTAATTTGAAAAAAACACAATGGTAAAGGGAAAAAGAGAATTTCACTAAAAACATGGCATTTGCCAACGCGTTTCGACTTATTGAGTCTCATCAGGGCATTCCATGAATACAAAAAATTCTCTCTTTAGGCTTTTGGTTTTATAAGCACTTTTGGAGGGAAAAATTTCTAAGACTTTTGGAGGGAAATGTGGGTAGCTGGGCATTCATTGGGCTTGAGTACAGTTTCAAGAGTTTAAATGGTGATGGTGATGGATGTAGACCAAGAAATAGATTGGATTTGGTGGGCATTCATTGGGCTTGTGTACCACTTCAAGAGTTTAAAATGGTGATGGGTGTATACCAAGAAAAAGATTGGCTTACTCTAGTTGAGCATTAAATGGGCTTGTGTACAACTTCATGGTGATGGATGAAAAATAGATTGGCTTTGTTGAAAGTGAAGTGTATTTTCTTGGAAGTGGGAAATTTTTAAGGTGTTAACTTTTGCTGGTCTTTAGAGAGATTTCATAAAGTGGTACCAATGGCTAGGGGGTTTCATGAAGCACTAGAATCCTTGATAAGGGTCAAAACATTAGATTTCTCCAAGAGATTTTATCGTAACCCCTCCTTTGTTATACAAGATTGAATTCTTGAGCTGTGCAACAATGAATTTGATGTACATGGCTAGCTTAGGTTAAGGTTTGGGCCCATAGTGTGGTGGAAGGTTAGGTTGAGGTTTGGGCCAAGAGTCTGGTGGAGGCAAACGTTTAGCTTAACAGAAACTTGGGGGGTTATGGGGGCAAGGTTAACTTTTCTTAGGATTAGAGTTTTTATGAGGTCAAGGCTATCTTAGTACCAGACACCAACCTAGCGAGGCAAAAAGCGATGACAAGCTAAAAAATTGGTGCGATTTACCATAGGCTAAACTTATAAATGAACTTGGAAGGGTTGCATCTCCATGGATGCATGTGGACTTGGAAGGGTTGTATCTCCATAGGATGTATGTGGAGACTTAAAAATTGTAAGGTGCGGTGTAAGTCTATGTCAGTAGGTTGTTAAATGTGTCCTACGAGTGGATAGTTTAAGTAAATAGAGGTTGGTTATGATAGTACCACTGTATCCAACTACGTGCAAATACAAAGCAGGTAGAGGCATTTTTAAGATAGGTTAAGGTATTCAAGGTTTTAAGTCAACCAAAAAGGGGCAAGGTTTAATATGGTTTAGCATTAGAGTTTTATGAGGTCAGGTTCAACTTAGTTCTAGGTCACCAACTAGGTGAGGCAAAGACCGGGGAATGTTCAAGGTGGAAAAAAGGAATTATCTTTCAAGGTAAGGTCGAGGATGATTAAAGTTGTGGGTTATAGTATGCAAGGTTTTAAGTCAACGAAGAAGGGGCAAGGTTTAGCATTAGAGTTTTATGAGGTCAGGTTCAACTTAATTCTAGGTCACCAACTAGGTGAGGCAAAGACCGGGGAATCTACAAGGTGGAAAAAATGGAATTATCTTTCAAGGTAGGGTCAAGGATGATTAAACTTGTGGGTTATAACATACAAGGAAGGTGGGGTCAAAGAACACAAAGCTATTAAATTTCAGCAAGGTGCGGATGTACAAGATGAAGGGATAGAACACATGTAGAAGGGGGATATAATTCACAAATAGCTATAAGATTGGTGCCTTTAAGAAGAGGGTAAAGTGATAAATTACTTAGAAGGGCTACATCTGCACCGAATGCATGTGGAGATTAATAGACAATTTGTACAATTGTAAGATGGGGTGCAAGGCCGTAAGGATAGGTTAATCATTAAGGTCTTCTAGCAAAGGATAGTAAAGTTGCATCTAGGTTAGCAAAGCTAAAAAGGACCTTGTATGTTGAGAAATTGGTTATGGTATTGGATAGTCACGTAGAGAGAAATGATTGCATGGCGACAATAAGGGGTGCTTGAAGGTGGGCAAGTGAGGTTTTCTCTGCTCATGGGTTTGATGGAAATGGCGATTGCTCGGCTTGGGTAGTGTGAAGTGAGCAGATCTATGCAACAAGTGGAGTTTTAACTATTGAAAGGGCAAAGGAATAAAGTTTGAGCTAGCTACTCTTCAGGTCTCAATATCAAGAGAAACTGGTTAGACTGGATGTTCATGCAAGGGCAAGGGACCTAGATTTGGCATGGATCATCACTTGTGGAACGAAGGAAGTCCACAAGAGCAAGAATCATCACTTGTGGATGAAATTATTGGATGTTTCAAAGACCTTAGACACTCCAACAGGATTTTGATCTCATTAAGTGGCTAAAGTTTGTTGGCTTTCCGTATCTTCTAAACTCTTTCCAGAACATACTCATTGCATCTACAAGCAATGTAGGAGATATTGAGTAGAAGTTTCTCATCTTCTAAACTCTTTCCAGAACATACTCATTGCATCTACAAGCAATGTAGGAGATAATGAGTAGAAGTTGCTCATTAGCTAAAAAATGAAAAATGAAGCAAACGGGCAAGGAGGGGGGCGCGGAAGGGGGAGGGGGAGGCGGGGGTTTGCAGTAAGGGCATGTTACAGTGCTTAACTTCCTGATTCCTAGGTCAAGTGACAACTAAAAAAGCGTAAATCAAGGGAGATAACCATGGAAAAGGTTCACTTAATACCATACGTAAGGTATAGAGGGAGAATTGGCAAAGGCACTCTATTGAGTAATGGGAATGGGGCTTTGGAGAGGGGGGAAAAAAGGTATTATAACATGGGTTAAGGCAGATGCATGATTATAATGAAGCATCCTTGGATGAACAAACTCAGATGGAGCATCCTCATCGATCCTTGCTAAGAAAAATCAGTGTGTTTAGGTAGAGGTGCTTACCAAAGTAAAGGGGAACTGGATTGGGAGAGATCAATAGCTTATGTCAAGCTGGAATCGTGGGTATCACAGGCCAATGCTGATGAAGCATTTCCATTGCTCCTTGTGAAATAAAAATGGCATGCTCTTGTGTAATGGGTGGCCTACACATTGCAGGCCCTTTGAAAATGAGTTTCTCGATCATGTTGAGGAAAAACCCTCTCTCTTGGAGACAGACCCGCAAAAAATTGGCCGTAGAACCGTCAATAGTGGGTGCTGTAGCTATTTCAGATTTTCAATGTTGAAGGTTGCAAAAAGCCAATACAACATGAGGCTAGGTGGTGCTGTTGTAAGTGAGTTATGAAGCAGAAGTGACCGAGCTTGAGAGGAAGCGACAGAGGGAGGAAGGGAGTGAAGTCAAGGGGCAACACTTACCTGTTATGCCTTTCTCCTACTAGATGTGGCGGGGTACAGGGGTATTTGGATTGGGAGAGATCAATAGCTTATGTCAAGCTGGAATCGTGGGTATCACAGGCCAATGCTGATGAAGCATTTCCATTGCTCCTTGTGAAATAAAAATGGCATGCTCTTGTGTAATGGGTGGCCTACACTTTGCTCCCTTTGAAAATGAGTTTCTCGATCATGTTGAGGAAAAACCCTCTCTCTTGGAGACAGACCCGCAGAAAATTGGCCGTAGAACCGTCAATAGTGGGTGTTGTAGCTATTTCAGATTTTCAATGTTGAAGGTTGCAAAAAGCCAATACAACATGAGGCTAGGTGGTGCTGCTATAAGTGAGTTTATGAAGCAGAGGTGAACGAGCTTGAGAGGAAGCGAGAGAGGGAGGAAGGGAGTGAGGGCAAGGGGCAACACTTACCTATTATGCATTTCTCCTACTAGATGTGGCGGGGTATAGGGGTATATGGCCACCCAAAATCCGTGGCTTTGATGGGTGTGTCACAAGGCAGAGGGCCAAAGGCAGGTTGGGAAGTGGGTGAAGATGAAAAGAATGCACTGGTTGGCTCTGCAACAAGCGAGAGAGGGAGGAAGGGAGTGAGGGCAAGGGGGAGGAAGGGAATGAAGGCAAGGGGCAACATTATCTGTTCTGTTCTGCCTTTGTCCTTCTAGATGTGGTGGGTACAGGGGTATACGGGCACCCAAAATCCGTGGCTTTGATGGGTGTGGCACAAGGCATAGGGACAAAGGCAGGTTGGGAAGTGGGCGGAGATGCACACAAGGCGCTGGTTTGGAAGTGGGCGAATATGCACAAAAGGCAATGGTTGGCTCTGCGACAAGGAATCAAGCAGGTCGATACTGCTGTGGAGGGCATGAAGGAGTAAAAACGGGTAGCAGTTTGGTAAATGGGCGACGATGCACAGAAGGCACTGGCCAGTTTCGCGACAAGGATGCAATAGGTCGGTACTGCTGTGGAGGGAATGAAGGAGTCAAATTGGGTAGCACTCGTGCATTGAGCTGTAATCCGCCTTTGCTTTCCAGAGAGACGATCATGGCGAGCTTCACACCTAGAATGAAAAGGGCGGGTAGCAGGTTCTTTGCAAGTATCAACACTCGAGTAAAATTGCTAAGCACAGAGAGCGCTAGCCATAAAGCAGAGCGAAGATAGTTGTGTGTGAATGTGTGTGTGTGTGTGTGTGTGTGTGTGAGTAAGAGAGATAGGAGCTGTTTGTATTCCCCGTAGGAATGAGAGATGAATGGAGGAGATTCGGCGCAGTAGGGCAAAGGTTTTAGAGAAGTGGCCCACACCAAGTGGTTGAATAATGGGTGAGGGAAATGGAAGCAGCAACGCTTATATCATCATAAATTGTCACTTATATAATTATAAATCAAGCGTGCGAGTACTTCACCAAGGGAAAATACGAAAGGGGTAATTTGAAAAAAACACAATGGTAAAGGGAAAAAGAGAATTTCACTAAAAACATGGCTTTTTCCAATGCGTTTCGACTTATTGAGTCTCATCAGGGCATTCCATGAATACAAAAAATTCTCTCTTTAGGCTTTTGGTTTTATAAGCACTTTTGGAGGGAAAAATTTCTAAGACTTTTGGAGGGAAATGTGGGTAGTTGGGCATTCATTGGGCTTGAGTATAGTTTCAAGAGTTTTTAATGGTGATGGTGATGGATGTAGATCAAGAAATAGATTGGATTTGGTGGGCATTCATTGGGCTTGTGTACCACTTCAAGAGTTTAAAATGGTGATGGGTGTATACCAAGAAAAAGATTGGCTTACTCTAGTTGAGCATTAAATGGGCTTGTGTACAACTTCATGGTGATGGATGAAAAATAGATTGGCTTTGTTAAAAGTCAAGTGTATTTCCTTGGGAGTGGGAAATTTTTAAGGTGTTAACTTATCGTGGTCTTTATAGAGATTGCATAAAGTGGTACCAATGGCTAGGGGGTTTCATGAAGCACTAGAATCCTTGATAAGGGTCAAAACATTAGATTTCCCCAAGAGATTTTATCGAAACCCCTCCTTTGTTATACAAGATTGAAGTCTTGAGCTGTGCAACAATGAATTTGATGTACATGGCTAGCTTAGGTTAAGGTTTGGGCCCAGAGTGTGGTGGAAGGTTAGGTTGAGGTTTGGGCCAAGAGTCTTGTGGAGGCAAACGTTTAGTTTAACAGAAACTTGGGGGGTTATGGGGGCAAGGTTAACTTTTTTTAGGATTAGAGTTTTTATGAGGTCAAGGCTATCTTAGTACCAGACACCAACCTAGCGAGGCAAAAAGCGATGAAAAGCTAAAAAATTGGTGCGATTTACCATAGGCTAAACTTATAAATGAACTTGGAAGGGTCGCATCTCCATGGATGCATGCGGACTTGGAAGGGTTGTATCTCCATCGGATGTATGTGGAGACATAAAAATTGTAAGGTGGGGTGTAAGTCTGTGTCAGTAGGTTGTTAAATGTGTCCTACGAGTGGATAGTTTAAGAAAACAGAGGTTGGTTATGATAGTACCACTGTATCCAACTACGTGAAAATACAAAGTAGGTAGAGGCATTTTTAAGATAGGTTAAGGCATGCAAGGTTTTAAGTCAACCAAAAAGGGGCAAGGTTTAATATGATTTAGCATTAGAGTTTTATGAGGTCAGGTTCAACTTAGTTCTAGGTCACCAACTAGGTGAGGCAAAGACCAGGTAATGTTCAAGGTGGAAAAAAGGAATTATCTTTCAAGGTAAGGTCGACGATGATTAAAGTTGTGGGTTATAGTATGCAAGGTTTTAAGTCAACCAAGAAGGGGCAAGGTTTAGCATTAGAGTTTTATGAGGTCAGGTTCAACTTAGTTCTAGGTCACCAACTAGGTGAGGCAAAGACCGGGGAATCTACAAGGTGGAAAAAATGGAATTATCTTTCAAGGTAGGGTCAAGGATGATTAAAGTTTTGGGTTATAACATACAAGGAAGGTGGGGTCAAAGAACACAAAGCTATTAAATTTTAGCAAGGTGCGGATGTACAAGATGAAGGGATAGAACACATGTAGAAGGGGGATATAATCCACAAATAGCTATAAGATTGGTGCCTTTAAGAAGAGGGTAAAGTGATAAATTACTTAGAAGGGCTACATCTGCACCGAATGCATGTGGAGATTAATAGACAATTTGTACAATTGTAAGATGGGGTGCAAGGCCGTGAGGGTAGGTTAATCACTAAGGTCTTCTAGCAAAGGATAGTAAAGTTTCCTCGAGGTTAGCAAAGCTAAAAAGGACCTTGTATGTTGAAAAATTGGTCAAGTACAGAGAAATGATTGCATGGCGACAATAAAGGGCACTTGAAGGTGGGCAAGTAAGGTTTTCTCTGTTCATGGGTTTGATAGAAATGGCTATTGCTCGGCTTGGGTAGTGTGAAGTGAGCAGATCTATGCAACAAGTGGAGTTTTAACTATTGAAAGGGCAAAGGAATAAAGTTTGAGCTAGCTACTCTTCAGGTCTCAATATCAAGAGAAACTGGTTAGATTGGATGTTCATGCAAGGGCAAGGGACCTAGATTTGGCATGGATCATCACTTGTGGAACGAAGGAAGTCCACAAGAGCAAGAATCATCACTTGTGGATGCAATTATTGGATGTTTCAAACACCTTAGACACTCCAATAGGCTTTTGATCTCATTAAGTGGCTAAAGTTTGTTGGCTTGCCGCATCTTCTAAACTCTTTCCAGAACATACTCATTGCATCTACCAGCAATGTAGGAGATACTCAGTAGAAGTTGCTCATCTTCTAAACTCTTTCCAGAACATACTCATTGCATCTACAAGCAATGTAGGAGATAATGAGTAGAAGTTTCTCATTAGCTAAAAAATGAAAAATAAAGCAAACGGGCAAGGAGGGGGGCGGGGAAGGGGGAGGGGGAGGCGGGGGTTTGCAGTAAGGGCATGTTGAAGCGCTTAACTTCCTTTTTCTCAGCTCAAGTGACAACTAAAAAAGCATAAATAAAGGGAGATAACCATGGAAAAGGTTCACTTAATACCATACGTAAGGTATAGAGGGAGAATTGGCAAAGGCACTCTATTGAGTAATGGGAATGGGGCTTTGGAGAGGGGGGGGGGAAAAGGTATTACAACATGGGTTAAGGCAGATGCATGATTATACTGAAGCATCCTTGGATGAGCAAACTCAGATGGAGCATCCTCGTCAATCCTGGCTAAGCAAAATCAGAGTGTTCAGGTAGAGGTGCTTACCAAAGTAAAGGGGAACTGGATTGGGAGAGAACAATAGCTTATGTCAAGCTGGAATCGTGGGTATCACAGGCCAATGCTGATGAAGCATTTCCATTGATCCATGTGAAATAAAAATGGCATGCTCTTGTGTAATGGGTGGCCTACACATTGCAGGCCCTTTGAAAATGAGTTTCTCGATCATGTTGAGGAAAAACCCTCTCTCTTGGAGATAGACCCGCAGAAAATTGGCCGTAGAGCCGTCAATAGTGGGTGCTGTAGCTATTTCAGATTTTCAATGTTGAAGGTTGCAAAAAGCCAATACAACAAGAGGCTAGGTGGTGCTGTTGTAAGTGAGTTATGAAGCAGAAGTGAACGAGCTTGAGAGGAAGCGACAGAGGGAGGAAGGGAGTGAAGTCAAGGGGCAGCACTTACCTGTTATGCCTTTCTCCTACTAGATGTGGCGGGGTACAGGGGTATTTGGTTAGCTTGATGCGAACTTGACCAAGGTGAGAGAGTGAAGATGGATCTGTGTAGCAAAGGGTGCAAGATGCTTTACAAAAACTTTTAGGAATTGGTCTGACGTACTTTTTTGAAGAGGTACAAAATACGCCGGATGTTTAAAGTTGATGCAGATGATTGAAGTGTTATCAATCAATGCAAGGGTACAAGAATCAAAGAAAAAGAAGTTAAAAGATGTTGTGGAAGATGCATTAGCTGTAGTGCAATATGTACGAGTACTATGATCTGATGGGATACCTTTCCTACTATGAGATGGAGATGCACGCTCATCAAGATCCAGAGGAGCTTATTGTGAAATCATTTGAGTGGTTTTTTATTCCAAGTTTGACTCCATAGGTTGAAGGTCTTGCCATGGAATATGCAGCTTGTTGGGAGTATATTAAAGAAGCAATTTTGCGTACTAGTAATGAATGCATGTCAAGGAAAATGAAATACGATGATGTGCAGGCACCAAACTACAAAAATTTCTAAAAACAAGTTTGGGCAAAATTAGCTCCAGAGCAATATGCTTTGGGAGATGTTGCACAAATTGAAGGGGCAAAATTTGAAAGTAATGCAAATTTGCTAGAATTGCCTACAGCTAATTGATGTGCCATTAGAAACCCACATGGAGCTATTAATAAAGATGCCAATTATTATATAATCAACGCACAGAGGGACACTATGTATGTGGATTGTATACAGGTATATGAAGTCTTTGAATTTGAAATAATATGTTTGTCATGATGTACAAACTACATAAGATACCATGAATGTATCATCTGAAACATACGAACAAAACCAAGAGCCTATGTATATTGTGGAGGAAGTATATGCATGTGATGATAGTGGCGAGCAAGATGAGAATGATAGCACTGATGCTTTCCTATGTGGTTTATATGCATGTGGTCCAATATATTGTGATACCCCTTATGATGAGAATGGTAGCACTGATGCTTTCCTATGTGGTTTATATGTATGTGGTCCAATATATTGTGATACCCCTTATGATGGGAATGCCTATTTAGAGGGGGTGCAGGTTTTACAAAGGAATCAGGATGGGCTTCCAATAGGCACTGCTATCTTTAAGGAAGATTAGACATAGGATTTATGCAAAGACAAGTCTATATATGTGAGTGATGTGCCAAAATTTTATAGATATAGAGAATAATGTTGAGCTTCCATGTGTTGAAGTAAATGATGTGGGAATGGGATACCAGCACATGCACCAAAATCTTTAGGCTAGAGGGGGTGAAGACAGTGAGACGGATCTTCATTTGAGGTGGCAAAACAAACACATTTTTCAAAGAATGTTGCTACCTTGTTTAGAGGATATGTACGATGTGGACTTTTTATTCCATTCCCCTTATTACTGATCATGTTAGGGATCTTATGTTTGCCAGCAAAAGGGAGTAGTTTCTCTTGTGTGCATGCCACAAGACAAAGTATGTTTCCAATCACCAACAAGACTAGGGTGTTTTATCTTGATTCAAAACATGTTTCCATGTTTTTCAAAGAAAAAAAGTGCTATGTACTCAGTATGAAGCTTAAACAAAGTGGATCCAAAGACATTTTGAAGAAAATTCAACATGGTTGCATAGAAGTGGGGCCAAGGAACGATGTTATTTTTTGTAAAGCTTGAAAAATGCACATACATTATGGGTTTTAGCAGCCACCTAATTAGTAGAGTTTAATGAAGCCCATCTCCCAAACCACTTCTTTATGTCTTGCAAGATCTTTCTTTTATGCTGCCGAGGTCTTCCAGTAAAAACTTGCCTTGGTCTTCTATCGATTCCTCGAAAGAAGGCTTGCTCCCATTGGTGAAAGAATCTCCCTTGGTCATCCTAAGATGATTCCAAGTGGTTTGTATATCTTGTTCATACTGTCAAGTCAGCCGAGAAGAAATAAAGAGCCTTTTGAATTTCAACCATTTAACTGGAGCCTCTTTCCTTTCCTCAGAAGAAGAGTGGACCACCATGTTCGAGCATTTCCCTTGAAGAATGATGTAGCCCTCCTAATCTCGGAGTGCTATGAGTAATGCCCTCCAAAGAAAACTATGTCAAACTGTTGAATGAAGACTAAAGCCCTCCGAGCAACTCGGAACCCAAAACCGGCAGACCCTGCAAAAAAAAGAAACCGAAGGTCTTTCCCTCCGCATTTCCCTCATTTTTTGCCTCTTGTCTTGTCCTTCTCCTCCTCACTTGCTGCAGATTTGTTGCCCAACGAGTTGCTGGAGGTGAAAACTATGTCAAACTGTTGAATGAAGACTAAAGCCCTCGGAGCAACTCGGAACCCAAAACCGGCAGACCCTGCAAAGAAAGAAACCGCGGGTCTTTCCCTCCGCATTTCCCTCATTTTTCGCCTCTTCTCTTGTCCTTCTCCTCCTCACTTGCTGCAGATGTTGCCCAACGAGTTGCCGGAGGTGAGATTCTTGCTTGTGGATTACTCCCCAACATCAAGGTGAGATTCTTTTCAAGTTTGGTTGTAGGTTTGTGTGTATGTGTGTCTAACATTGTGCGTGTGTGTGTGCGTGCACTTTTGCAGGTATGAAGATTCTTTTAAGACCCTTTCTTGCTCAAATAGAGTGTATGTGAGTTCTTGAAAGTTTTAGTGCACTTTTATTTAGTTTGAAATTATATTGTATGTTGATAGAATAAAACTTCATTCATTAAGCTTTCAATGCTTTAAATTTTTATGCAATTTTGTTTTGAAATTATGCTTTGGATTTTTTTTAAAAATTATGCTTTGGGGTAATTTTTTTTTTGAAATTATGCTATGGAAAAATTTCGTTTTAAGATTATGATTTGGAGAAATTTTGTTTTGAAATCATGCTATGGGGAAATTTTGTTTTGACATTATGCTTTGGAGAAATTTTGTTTTGAAATTATGCTACCATCTCATCATCATGATGCGAGTGATGAGGTTTAGGTTATAGGTTTTGGTTAGGTTTAAGTTTAGGTTATATGTTAGGTTATGGTATAGGTTATAGGTTTACGTTAAGGTAGGTTAGGTTAGATTAGGTTTAGGTTATAGGTTAGGTTAGAGCTAACGGAAAATAGTGGGAAAAACGCAAACGAACTTCAAAAATGACTCATGTACTTCATAAAACGCGAACGGACTTTGGTTAGGTTAGGTTTATGTTTTAAGGTAGGTTATAGGTTAGGTTTAGGTTTTAAGTTAGGTTATAGGTTAGGTTTGGGTTATAGATTAGGCTAGGTTAGGATATAAGTTATATGTTACGTTATCGGTTATACGTTAAACTAGGTTAGGTTAGATTAGGTTTAGGTTATAGGTTAGGTTAGAGCTAGCCGCAAATAGTGGAAAAAATGCAAACAAACTTCGTAAATGACTCGTGTACTTCAAAAAACGTGAGCGGACTTTAGTTAGGTTAAGTTATAGGTTAGGTTATGTTATAGGTTAGGTTAAATTAGCTTATATGTTAGGTTTATGTTATAGATTAGGCTAGGTTAGGATATAGGTTATATGTTAAGTTATAGGCTAGGTTAGTTTTATGTTATAGATTCGGCTAGGTTAGGGTATAGGTTATATGTTAAGTTATAGGTTATACGTTAGGCTAAGTTAAGTTATAGGTTTTAGGTTAGATTACGTTTACGTTGGAGCTAGCGGCAAATAGTGGAAAAAATGCAAACGAGCTTTGAAAATGACTCGTGTACTTCAAAAAATGCGAACGGACTTTGGTTATGTTAGGTTTAGGTTTTACGTTAGGTTATAGGTTACGTTATGTTATAGGTTAGATTAAATTAGCTTATAGGTTAGGTTTAGGTTATAGAGTAGGTTAGAGCTAGCGGTAAATAATAGAAAAAATGCAAACAAGCTTCGAAAATGACTCGTGTATTTCAAAAAACGCAAACGGACTTCGATTAGGGTACATTATAGGTTACGTTTAGGTTATAGGCTAGGTTTAGGTTATAGGTTATGTTAGGCTAGGTTTAGGTTATAGGCTAGATTATAAGTTATACTACGTTAGGTTTAGGTTATAGGTTGTACGTAAAAGGCTAGGTTAGGCTAGGTTAAGTTAGGTTAGGTTCTGTGAATGCACGAATGTGGTGCGTGTACAAAGAGTGCAAAGAAGAGAGAGAGAGAGAGAGAGAGAGAGAGAGAGAGAGAGAGAGAGAGAGAGAGAGAGAGAGAGAGAGAGAGAGAGAGAGAGAGAGAGAGAGAGAGCATAACACAAGATGTGAGTAGAGCTCCCAAATCTCACTGTATGAGCACGATGTGAGAATGTGAGTGAGATCTCCTTATTCTTTGTATGTATAAAGAATAAGGAGATAAATGTGGGTGGCCGGACTGGCCGGAAGACATGGCAAAAGCACGGTGAGGCACACCTCCTTCACCTAACATTATCCCACTAAAGGTTGTGTGCCTATAAGTGGCTAGAAGACTAGCCTACAATTAGTATATACAAGAGGTGAGAGAAGACGGCTCTCAACCTATGCCCACTGGCTCACTCGAAACATGCTCTAGTGTAGATGCAACATGCATACCACTAGGGCTAGAGCTATGATGAGACTCCTGATGCAGGTATTGAGTGACGACCTACATAGCTCCACAATGCACAATGCCAGTGTCAGTCATCGCACGACTGACAACTTCCACTGCAAATGCACCAACGCATAAGCAAGATCATGTCTCGAGACCGGAAGGAGACCCAAAATCCGACAAAACATGCACTATGTGTGCCAACCTATCTCTGTCAGCAACCTCATCGCCATATGCATCCTTATCTAGAACCACTTGACTATGCATCACCATGCTAGCATCATCTCGCAAAAGCATATTTTCTAAGAATGAATGCAAAACAAAAAAATCAGCACCATTGCAATCACACACAGCTGTCTGAAGGACACTGGCATCATCAAATGTATCAGATGCATCATAGAACAATGCATCGGTCTCTGGCTCAATTGATGTCACCTCAGCTGATGCCCGACAAAGCTGTGCATCCATAGAAAAATGCATCGGTCTCTGGCTCAATTGATGTCACCTCAACTGATGCCCGACAAAGCTGTGCATCCCTAGAGATACTATTGTCTGCGTGAACATCACCATAAGGCAAATGCACAACCTACTCTCCATGTAGCACATCTGCAAAAGAGACACGCCTTGTCTCTTGCTTCAAACATGGTTGCCAATACACAAAGACTACCTTGTCTTGTGTGGAAAAAATATGCAAAGGGTATACCAAACCACTCCTAGCACCTCTGGCTATCACCAGTGATCCCCTATGCATCTGAAATGACCGCTCGCCAAGCAGTACACAATGTCCACAACTCTCTAATTGATGCACTGAAATGAGACTTTAACATACATCTCGTAGTGTAAGCAATGCACCGCTAGGTAAAGACATGCATACATCTCCAGCACCCCGCACCCTCTAAGTCACATGCTGAACCATCATCAAACTGCACACAACCAAGTCTCCCACTAGAGAAAGAGAAAAACTAATCACGATATGGTGTCACTTGAAAAATTGCATGCTCCTCTAGCAGAAAACGCATAGACAATATACTATCCCAAGACACAAAGCACTCTGAAGGCAAGCTAGACTAAAAAGTTACATGCCCGTCACATGCATACTCTCTAGCATATGTCCTCATAGTAGCACCATGCATCTGCATCTTCCGCTGCCTCATATGCCTAAAGCAATGGTGCATGATATGCCCATCATAGCCGCAGTGCCAACATGTTAGTCACGATTGTGAACCAGAACCACCTCTAACCTGAAGCGTCTCCATACCATGCTAAAATTATGGCAAACAAAGTGGGACGTAACACGACCACTACACAATTCTCAAAAGCATGATCAATCGCATCAAAACTGATGCTTACGTATGCATAAAAAAACTCTATAAGCATAAACTGGGACAAGCTGCTCAACCGAGCGTAAAGCACATAACCATATACACAAGTAGAGTTCAAAATAGCTCAAAACACGTCCCACAAGAGAAACTGCCTGCAAAAATCTGCAACAAATATGTGAAACCTGTGACTAGCCTGTATTGTAGCCACACAAGCATACACAAATCCTACTCCTATGAGAGTGGGTACAAGAACACCAAATCCTGTCCAAATTGAAAAAACCTATCAAAGTGAGAGTAAACACTCGATCACTATCAAAGTGGGAATATATCGACCACTATACCATCAGAGAGAAAACTGCGAATACGCATAAACCATGGCGAGAAATCTTGGAAAACGTCCGACCGAGTTTCCCATGAAAATTGAGCAAAAAATCAAAAATCTCGTGGTGCGTGTACAGAGACTGACGAGGGGGGGGGGGGGGGGAGAGAGAGAGAGAGAGAGAGAGAGAGAGAGAGAGAGAGAGAGAGAGAGAGAGAGTACACAGGATGTGGGTGGAGCTCCCAAATCTCACTATATGAGCACTATATGAGAATGTGAGTGAGAGCTCCTTATTCTTTGTATGTATAAAGAATAAGGAGATAAATGTGGGTGATTGGACATTGGCCGCGGAGACACGAACAAAGCACGGTGAGGCAACCGCCTTTACCTAACAACTGTACGTAAAGGTTAGGTTAGGTTAGGTTAGGTTGTACGTAAAAGGTTATGGTAGGTTAGGTTGTACGTTAGGTCAGGTTTAGGACCAATGCAGGTTAGGTTAGGTTAGGTTGTACGCTAGGTCAGGTTTAGGCCCAATGCAGGTTTGGTTAGATTAGGTTAGGTTATAGGTTAGGTTTAAGTTATAGGTTTCAAAAGTGTAATTGGAATTCAAAAACGCACACAGACTTCAAAAACAATAATATCTAGTCATTGATAGATAAAGATGAGATTATTACCCGGTGATCCTAATCTCTGTGCACCTCTAGACCGAGGTGTGCAGGGATCGGGCATGGCTAGAGAATGTGAGGTTGTTAGAGCTAGCCGCAAATAGTTGAAAAAATGCAAACGAACTTCAGAAATGACTTGTGTACTTCAAAATGCAAACAAACATTGATAAACAAAGTAAAATAACACATCAGACTTCAAAAGCGCACACAGACTTCAAAACCCCTAATATATAGTCATTGACCAATAAAGACAAGATTATTACCCTGTAATCCTAATATCCATGCACCTCTAAACCAAGGTGTGTGGGGATGGGCCAGGCTAGAGAATGTAAGGTTGCCATGTATTGTCATGTAGTTAGTAGTGTGTAGTTATAACAAGTGCTTTAATTATTTGTTGCATCATTGGTAGATAAACTATGGACTATAGGATGGCGTGTCCTTATGTGCATTGCAATCATCAGATCTTTCAAAAACAAAAAATTTGCAACGAGCACATACACAGTCACGGTCTCTTTCTGATAGAGCAGCTACAAGACCTGCTTTATCGATCTCATGGTCTAGAAACAATAGATCAAACTCTACAAGTAGATATTGCTACAACTTCATCCCAAAAAAGAGGATTTTCAAATGATTAGTCATCGACTGAGTCCTCCCAACCAATACCTGATGTAACATTTCAAGCAGTAGAGATGGAACAGATGTTATACGCATTCTTTGTCATGGATCCTGTCATAAAATCTAATATCTAGCCAAGCCAAATGACTTTCTCATATTGAATTGATCGCTTAATGTGGGAGAATAAAACGGGACCAAGGGTTAAGATATAGACATGTGCTTATAGATCTATCTCAACACGGGGCCAATGGTAAAGGGTCCCAAATGAGAGATGGTCTATCAAAGAGTAAGGCTAACCAATGGAGCATAAGATCTTAGGGTTAGCTTCATTGAATACCTCCAATAATTAGTGTAAAAGTCCTTTGACCTTAGGTAAGCTTGGGCTGAGCTTGAGGTGGAAACCTAGCCCAAGATTAACATGCTTGAGGTGCTTGTCGTGCTTGATGACTAAGGTGCTTAAGGTGCCTGATGACTGAGATCCTTGAGGTGCTTGATGATTGAGATGCTTGAGGTGCTTGTCATGCTTGTGATGCTAGGGCTGTACTTGAGGTGAGACCCACCCCAAGCTTGAGGGGCTTAAGGGCCAAGCTTGTGGTGAGAACTAGGCCCCAGGTTGAGTGGCTTGAGGTGTGAAAACTTCAATGCCAATCTCTACAAGGAGGGGACGAGCCCTACATGAGGGAGGATGAGAGAGAACACACACACATTCACACAAGGCATGCCTAGTACAAAGAAATCAAAAGGGACACTTGTCAAGTTCCTCCTCATGTTGCCGTCATTGTGTGCCTGAAGCCTATTAGCTGGCCACCCAAGAAATCCAATGATAATTTAGAAGATTTAATTAATTGTTTAGCATTTATGAAGTCCTATCCCTCAAAGGGAAAAGGGGGACACTTGTCCCAAGGATGCCTTTGTTATTTGGTATGAATCCTACTTATGATTGGCTAGGCTTAAAGGGGTCCAATGAGCTTCAAGCATGAGCTACAAGGGGGGGTTGACCAAATCTAGTAGGGGGCTTGCTTAGGGGGTATACTCTTCCACACACTCTCATTGTGCATTGTGCAAGAGCTCCCTCTCCTTCTCCAAGCAAGTAGGGGTTGAGAGCCTACACTAACACCCTTGGCTATGGATTGCAAATTCAACGAGCCATGCTTCAATGCTTAAGCTTTCCATGTTCATTACTATGCTATTATTTATGCTAGCAAGAAGAGTGATGATAAGTGCGGAACTAATTCTTTCTTCTATGAAATGTTTCTTCTTCCTCTTTCCTGCCCCCATTTCCTGCTAGCACTCTCCACCTTCTAAGGTGTTTGAGGTCTTGGGAATGAGGCTTCGGATAGTTAATGCTTTCCACAAAGTTTATGTTATGATTGTGATCCATGAAGCTTTCCATCTTTATTGCATCAACTAGGTCATAAGGAACACAAATAATATATTTTAACAAGTCTCTCTTGATGGGAGAAATCATAATACAAATGCCTATTGGAGATGGGACCGGCTCCACATAAATCCGGTCCTCAATTTTTGTCATGTTCTCTAAGTTCTCTCTCTTGCAAAATTATTGCTCATGCAAAGTTAACTAAATGCTATGTTTATGTTGCTAATTTTAATTATGTTTACCCGCTACACTCACAAAGTAATTTCTCAAAAGTAATCTCTCTAATTTTTGCTACTCTCAAGTGAATAGGTCAATTCCATTACATTGGTATCAGAGCATCTGGTTTCTCTTTTCTTGCTTAAGATGAAAGGTCCTTAAGTAGCCTATAAATGGTTGATTTTGTTAATTCTATTAGGGTAATTGGAACTGGGATCTATTATTGGTTTTGATGAGCCCACTATGTGGGGTAGGTGTACACCTCTCTTGAGATTTAGACTTAAGAATGGATACTTTTTAGACTTGCCTACGGATTTACCATTATTGAGCCATAAGAAGTCCAAAAGGAGATATCCTTGGCAACTATGCTATGCTAGACCTACTCCACTACTCTCTATAATTAACCACTTCGAGCCATGGGTGTAGATACTTAAGAGCCAATTTTCAAAGGCTAAGAGGAGTGGCAACTAAGGTTTTGAATTTCCAAAGCATACACTAAGTACATATAAAAATTTTGTTAACATGGCTGACAATAATCAAGAGAGTAGAATGAACATTTATTGCTTTGATTTTGCACATGAAGGTGCTAATGATTATACCCCCATGTTTGTGAATTATCTTGTAACTAGGTGGTAGCAAGCTATGGGCAACCCTCCGTTGCAATCCGAAGTTACTCAACAACTTCATGCTTATGGAATTTCCCTTCGTCTCTAGGAGAAGAGAGAGCTTAGGAGGACTCTTGAAGAGACCCCCAAAAGAAGATTCTCTCCCATACAAGAGGGACAATCCCAAGAGCAAGAAATCAATGAAAGGTTAAGTTCCTCTGAAGTTGTGGCTCCACAAAGACTACGTTCTAGATGATCGTCCACTCCTCCCGAGAGGAAAAGATCAACATAGAGTCCTTCTCCTTGTCATTCCCAAAAGGAAAAGAGGAAACAAAGAAATAAAAGGGCTAGCAAGCGGTCACCCTCTTCTCCTTCTTATTCACCTTCCTCCTCTTTTGACAAAAGCTATGGCTACTCTCCTAGAGAATACAAGAGGGGAGGACATTGTAAATCATACCCTTCATGGCGAAGGTCACAAAAGCTGAATAAGTTCAAGGAGGGAGGAAAGAGCATCTCTTTTCTCACCTATGATGACACCTTTGGTGCTACCGACAAACTGTTGGCCTTCATCTAGCAATTTGATGCGGCCTTTGGAGACGAGGGCTTCACAGAGTCCACCAAGCTTCACCATGTAGCTATGTATTTTGAATTGTCTAATTTTCTAAAAGGACTCCAAGATGTGTTCATTGATGATATCCCTATGGTTTTACCTCCAAAATGAGGGGATGATGACCATCGCATTGAGCTCCTTCTAGGAAGCTCACCGCCTAACAAGCCTCCTTATCGAGTTTCTCAAACTCAACAAGAGGAGATCATGAGTCAAGTACAAGAATTGGTAGACAAACGGATGGTGAGGCCTAGCTCCTCTCCCTTTTGTTCTCCAGTCATTTTAGTGCAAAAGAAAGATGATACATACTGTATGTGTGTGGACCATCAAGCACTAAACCATATCACTATCAAAAATAGATTTCCCATGCCTCAGGTAGAAGATCTGTTTGACAAGATGCAAGGCCCTACCTACTTCAGTAGGATTGACCTTAAAAGTGGCTACCATCAAATAAGGATAGTAAAGGAAGATATCCTAAAGACCATGTTTCGCACAACGTTTGGTCTTTATGATGAATATATTGTCATGCCTTTTGGCTTGACTAATGCACCAGCTACGTTCAAACGTCTAATGGAGAAGTTTTTTAGACCTTACCGCAAATTCATTGGAGTGTTCGTTGATGCTATCATCTACTCCAAGTCTTTGAAGGAACATAAGCAACATCTCCAAGTGATTTTTCAAGCATTGAGGGAGAATAAGTTTTTGCGAATTTTTCCTTCAAGAGATTTAATACCTAGGTCATATTATCCCTCAAGATGGTATCCGTATGGATCCATCAAGGTTAGAGGTAATACATCATGGCCTAATCCAAGGAATCTACATGATATAATAAGCTTTATTGGTATGTGCGCATACTATAGACGCTTCATAGAAAAATTATCTCAAATAGCAGGACCACTACATGACTTGATTAATAAGAATGTTAAGTATGTAGGGAATGATAAGGAGAAAGATTATTTTAATAAGCTCAAAGAAAAGCGTACCTCCCAACCAGTCCTCATGCTTCTGGGTCTCTCAAAGCCATTTGAGGTCCTATGTGATGCTTGTGGTGATTGCCTTGGAGCAGTTTTGCTTCAAGAAGGACATGCCATAGCATATGAGAGCCAAAGTCTCAATACCAATGAACGAGTCTCAGGAATTCATGAGAAAGAGATTTTAGCTATTCTAAATGCCCTATACACATGGAGGAACTGCTTATTGGGTACTCCATTTATTCTACAAACCTACCACCAAAGTCTCAAGTATTTCATGACGCAAACCAAGCTTTCCAACAAACAAATGAGGTGGGAGAATTTTCTTTGGCAATTTAATTTTCATATTGCTCACATTTCTGGTAAGCACAATCAAGTGGCTGATGCACTTTCACGATGACCAAAAGTTAATGTTGTGCCTATAGCTACTCACAATGATCTATCTTCCATGATACATGAGTATGCTATTGACCTTGACTTTAGAAACATAATTTCATCCCTTTCTTTGGGGAAGAAAGAGGAACCATTCACCTTGCAGGATGGTTATCTTCTCCATGGAAGTAGGCTATGTGTTACCTATTCCCTTTGTGAGAAAGTTATGTATAAATCCCACGCTCCTCCCTATGCGGAGCATAGAGGTATTCAAACTACTCTTTGAGGAGTAGAAACGTATTTCTATTGGCATACCATGAAAGTGGACATACAAGAGAATGCTTCAAAATGCATAGTATGCCAAAAGACTAAGTATGATAGAGGAAAGGAAAGATCTCGTAGGGTAAAAAAGGATCCTCTACACGCTAAGTAAGATTGACTAATGACTAAGGCTTTATCTCTTCTACCTCATAGTCTAGGATGACTATGATTTGAAGAGAGAGTTAATGTCATAAAATCTAATATCTAACCAGCCCAAATGATTTTCTCATATTAAATTGATCACTTAATGTGGGAGAATAAAACGGGACCAAGGGTTAAGATATAGACATGTGCTTATATATCTATCTCAACACGGGGCCAATGGTAAAGGGGCCCAAATGAGAGATGGTCTGTCAAAGAGAAATTCTAACCAATGAAGCGTAAGACCTTAGGGTTAGCTTCATTGAGGACCTTCAATAATTAGTGTAAAAGGCCTTTGACCTTAGGTAAGCTAGGACTCAACTTAAGGTGGGAACCCGGCCCAAGCTTAAGGTGGTTGAGGTGCTTGTCACGCTTGACGACTAAGGTTCTTAAGTTGCTTGATGATTGAGATGCTTCAGGTGCTTGATGACTGAAATGCTTGAGGTTCTTGTCATGCTTGTGATGCTAGGGATGTAGTTAAGGTAAGAACCCACCCCAAGCTTGAGGGGATTAAGGGCCAAGCGTGTGGTGAGAACTAGGCCCAAGGTTGAGTGGCTTGAGGTGTGAAAAAGTCAATGCCAATCCCTACAAGGAGGGGGAGAGCCCTACATCAAGGGGGATGAGAGAGAACACACACACACACTCCATAAGGCATGCGTAGTACAAAGAAATCTAAAGGGACACTTGTCAAGTTCCTCCTCATGTTGCCCTCATGGTGTGTCTCAAGCCTATTGGTTGTCCACCCAAGGGGTGCAATGATAATTTGTAAGATTTAATTAATTGTTTTAGCATTTATCAAGTCATCTCTCTCAAAGGGGAAATGGGGACACTTCTCCCAAGGTTGCCTTTGTTGCTTGGTATGGCTCTTGCTTATGATTGGCTAGGCCTGGAGGGGTCCAATGAGCTTCAAGCATGAGCTACAAGTGGGGGTTGACCAAAGCTAGTAGGGTGATTTTTAAGGGGGTATACTCTCTCAAACACACTCATTGTGCATTGTACAAAGTTCAAGATCTCCCTCTCCTTATCCAAGCAAGTAGAAGTTGAAAGTCTACACCAACACCCTTGGCTGTGGAGTGAAAATTCAACCAAGATCCATGCTTTAATTCTTAAGCTTTCCAAGAGCTTTCCAACTTCATTAGTATGCTATTATTTATGCTAGCAAGAAGAGTGACAATAAGTAAGGAACCGATTCTTTCTCCTACGAAATGTTTCTTTCTCCTCTTCCCTACCCTCATTCCCTGCTAACTCTCCCCACCTTTGAAGGTGTTTGAGGTCTTGGGACCGAGTCTTGGGATAGTTAATGATTTCCAGAAACCTTATGTTATGCTTGTGATGCATGAAGCTTTCCATCTTCATTGCATCACCTAGGTCATAAGGAACAAAAAGATTGTAGTGTAACAAGTCTCTCTTGATGGGAGAAACCATGATACAAATGCCTATTGAAGGGGGGACCGGCTCCACATAAATCTGGTCCTCAATTTTTGTCATGTTCTCTAAATTCTCTCTCTTGCAAATTATTGTTTTATGCCAAGTTAACTAAGTGCTATGTTTATGTTGGTAACTTCAATTATGTTCACCAACTATGCTCACAAAGAAATTTCTCAAAAGTACTCTCTCTAATTTTTATTAATTTCAAGTTAATAGGCCAATTCCAGTACACATCCCATCATTGAAAACATAGAAGATGAAATCACTCAAGGCAATACTACCAACCAACCTCACCCATCCCGTCCATATCGATGGCATGACAACAGTGATAAAAGGACGAGATGATGCAAACTCTTGCACGCATGCCGATGTACAATGGTGCATAAATCACAGTTCTCAATACCTCTTTGGCAATGCTTAATTTTAAGTCTATGGGTGGTCTGACACCTCCATCATAGAGCTTTTTAGGTAAATACATAGTATTCTAATCATGATAAAGTGCAAGCTACAATTCAATAATTTGATCAATGGGCTAACCTGTTCATGTAATGACAGGTTGATCAACGAGCAAATCTTGCCAGAAGGGAATCACATGCCCTCTACCCGTCTAGCCGCTAAAAATCTTCTTACTAATTTGGCTTGTATTATCACAAAATACATGCATGTCCTAATGATTGTATACTTTTTTACAATGAGTATGAAAATTTGGAACAGTGTCCCAATTGTGGATCAAACAGGTATAGAGAGGACACAGAAGGAAAATTTATCCATGCAAAGGTCCTTCAACACTTTCCTAACATTCCAAGAATAAAGAGAAAATCTATAGCCACTTTGATGACATGGCACTTAAATACTATATCGACAAATGATGTGATGCAGGTATCTATGGACTCTTGTGCATGGAAGCACATAGAGTAAAGTTGGCCTACATTTAAGAATGTGCCTTGATGTATCCGCTTTGGTCTAGCAATGGACAGAGTAAACCCATTTGGATTACGGAGTTCATCATGGAGCATGGCCTACTTTTCTGGTTCATTATAATCTTCCACCATGGCTAGCTATCAAGAAGGGCCATTTGTTGTTGTCACTGATCGTCCCAAGAAAGTACAAAGTAAAGAACATGGATGTTTGTCTAGTACCACTTATAGAAGAGCTCCAAATCTTGTGGATAGGAATCGATGTGGTTGATATGTCCCAACCAATCGTACAATGGAATGTACATGTGCAAGGCATTCTCATGTGGACCATGCACGATTGTCCAGGATTCAATGAGTGTTTAGGTAATAGGTAAGTGCCTTTGAAACCCTCACACACATGTTATTCCTGGCTATGCCAACGCTTTTATATTTTAAATTTGTGCCTTTTCAGGCTTGTGTTACTTGGGCAATCATGCATATCCAAAACGTGGTCCTCGGGTTGGCTTCTAACTCTCTGAGCATTTGACCAAGACAGTTTACGAGGAGCATGGTAGATTTTTTCCTGAAGGACATGAGCTACATGGACCAATTATATGCAAACATGACATGCATCCACAAAAAGCGAGCGATTGAAAAAACATGTGGCTAGAGAGGGGAGATTTCATGCAACTTGGAATGAAAATACTTTCTATTTTCCATGAACTCCCGTATTGGAGTGACCTGGTGATTAATCATTTTCTCGACCCAATGCACACCTTCAAGAATGTGGGGGAGATCATATGGAAAACCATCATTGAAAAAAGGGAGAGAAAGGCCCAAAGAGATGACTTGTAGGATGGACTTTATGTGATTTGCCTCCTGGCAAAAAGGCCATTAATACAAAGTGGGTTTACAAGTTGAAACGCAAGCCGGATGGTGAGATCAATCGCCATAAGGATCGACTTGTTGCAAAGGGTTATGCACAACAAAAAGGCATAGATTATGAAGAGACTTTTGCTCCCACTTGTCGTATGACTACTGTGCGTTTTCTATGTGCATTGGCAGCTCATTGTGGTTGGGATGTACATCAATCAGACATTGTTACTGCTTTCTTGAATGGTGACATATTTGAGGAAGTTTATGTAATTCAACCTCGCGGTTTTGTCATAAAAGGACAAGAGGACAAAGTGTGCAAATGTAACAAGGCTTTGTATGGGTTGAAGCAATCTCCTCGTGCTTGGTATGAGAAAGCTGACACTCATTTTGTCAAACAAAGCTTTCGTAACAGTCCAACACAAAGCACATTGTATGTAAAGCGTGAGGGTGATGTATTTCTCATCGTGGTTCTTTATGTTGATGATTTGCTGATCACTGGACCAAATGAGAGACATATTGCTGAATTTAAGGCTGATTTGAATGCTACTTTCAAGATGAAAGATTTGGGGCTATTGCATCATTATTTGGGTATACAGTTTAAGCAGTGTGATGGTGGTATTGCCTTGTCTCAGAAAAGTTACATAGAGACATTGCTATGTAAGTTTGGACTTGAGGATTGCAAACCTATTGCCACTCCCATGGAAACAGGTTTGAAGTTGAGTCTACATGATGCTGGTGATCCTGTTGATGTCACTCTTTACCAAAATGCTATTGGCTGCCTCATTTATGTATGCAACACGAGGCCGGATATTCAGTTTGCAGTCTCATAGGTCAGCAGATTTATGCATAGCCCACGGTCTAAGCATTGGCAGGCTGTCAAGAGGATTTTCCGCTACCTTAGTGGTACTTTACATCTTGGCTTGTTTTATCCCAAGGGGGGATCATTTCCGCCAGACTTACATGCTTTTTCGGACTGAGATTGGGTTGGTTGTTTTGACACGCGAGTGTCCACAAGTGGTTTTTATTTCATGCTTGGCAGTTCACGTATATCATGGTTGAGCAAGAAGCAACCTACTGTGGCCACTTCTAGTTGTGAGGCTGAGTACAGGGTAGTCTTCACAGCTACGGTTGAGTGTGTATGGCTCAGACGCCTTATGGCTGATTTGGGTGTTGGACAGGACACTGCCAACACTATCTACACTGACAATCAGAGCGCATTGGCAGTTGCAAGGAACCCAGTTTTTCATGCTCTCACAAAGCACATTGAGGTGCATTACCACTATGTCAGGGAGAGGATCTCAATAGGAGAGATCAGCTTGGCTTATGTGCCAACACAGGACAACCTTGCAGATCTTTTCACAAAGGCATTGTCTCGTGAGAAGCTTGAAGCTTTCCGCAAAGCTTTGGGCTTACTCCCCTTTGTGGACTGATCCTGTCTTCAGGGCATGGCACTTCCCTTTACTCATGTGCCAGCTCTCGTTCACCGCATCACTCCAGGGGGGATTTGTTACCATATACATGTGGTAGTGATGTGTGTGAACACACTAGGACCGTCGGGGCATTTTTTCCCTCTTTAGGAGGTTTTTTCCCCCGTGCATTGTATATACGCCCATCACTCTAGGGCTATCTATCTTTCCATTGCACACTAAGTAACATACTCTCTATTGTGTGTCTTGAGCTTCCTTCATCTTCTCCAAGCTGTGTGTGTTTCTCTGCAACCCTAATTCCAACACCTCCTCTCTACCCTCGTTCCCCACTAGCTCTCTCAACCTTTGAAGGTGTTTGTTCTATTGGGACTAAGGTTGGGGATAGTTAATGATTTTTCAAAGTCTATGTTATGCTCGTGATGCATGAAGCTTTCCATCTTAATTGCATCACCTAGGTCACAAGGAACACAAAGCTTGTATTGTACCAAGTCTCTCTTCATAGGAGAATCTATAATACAAAAGCTATTGGAAGGGGGACCGGCTCCACATAAATCCGGTCCTCAATTGTTGTCAAGTTCTCTAAACTCTCTCTCTTCCAAAAGTATTTCTCATGCCTAGTTAATTAATTAGGTATTATGGTTAAGTTGATACCCTTAAATAAGTTCCACCACTCTATGTTATCAATGTAGTCTCACAAAAATGGTTTCTTTAATTCTCCTAATTTTACTATTCTCAAAGTTCATAGGCCAGTTCCATTACATTGGTATCAGAGCTATTATTTCTCTTTTCTTGCTTAAGAAGAGAGTTCCTTAAGTTGTCCATGAAAGTTTGGGCATGTTTATTGCAATAGGGTAAGTGGGATAGGGATCTATTATCTTGGTTGAGAAGGACTTAGTTTGAGTTACACCGCTATTAACCTTTGGCTTATTAACCATTATTGAGCTATGAGAAAGCTCAACAAGAACCATAATCAACCAAGCAATGTTAGACCCTCTCCCCTAGTCTTTGCAATCAATAGTGTCTAAACCATGGGTTGGCTGCTTGAGAACCGATTTTCAAAGGTAAAGAAGAGTAGCGACTAAGGTTTTTGAGGGTACTTGTAACATTTAATGGTCTAGTAACTTGTGTATAACAGAAAATAACTTAGACATAGTGAACATTTTATTAAGAATAGATTCCTAATGAGCATAGAAAGAGTGATTGGGGTGCAGAGAGCAACACAAGCATAAAACCTAGTTAGATAGGTATGAACAATACTTCAAAAAGACAGAGAAATTAAGCAATTGACAACAGTTGAGGAGGGGAATTACATGGAGCTAGTCCCCCTCCAAAAGTCTTTGTATTATAGGTTTCCTCCATCAAGGGAGATATTCTACAATACAATACTTTGTGTTCCTTCAATACTGGTGCAATGAAGATGGAAGCTTCAAGCACCAAGCTTACACTTGTAAAACACAAAATCAATTCCCTCATGCTCTTAGATCCAAGACCTCACACACTTTTGAAGATGGTGAGAGCTAGCGAGGTGTAAGGTCTCTACTTTCAAATTGCACACAAGTTCTATTACGCATTTGTATTTTTTTTGAACCATCACTCCTTAATTAAGATATTCGAGTTCAAATTATGAATCGTAGGTTGAGAAAACCTAGAAATTAAAATTTACGCTACAAAATTTTGACATGTTTAGCTATATGAATCACTAACTAACTTATTGCAAGACTTATTTACTGATTGTAGAATTTTCTTTTACTACTGTAAAGTTAATATAAGACTGTAAAGTTTAACTTAAAAATGTAAAGTAAATTATCATTAAAGAAATAAAAAAAATAATTATAAAGACAAAAGAATACACAGGGATGACAAATGAAGGCACATGGATCACATAGGAGGGTACAAAGTGGGACACACTGTCACATGAAAAAGGAGAGGCTACTCTTGACTAATCTTAATGAGGGGGTGCTTGTGTGGCCTTATCTTTTGATGGTAATGACAAAGTGGTCAAGCTCATGGGTACCACAAGGGTACCAAAAACGCGGGTATGATTTTTGGAATATATATATATATATATATATTATTTAAAAAATTAAAAAAATATTTTTTTTTTGAAAACAAAATTGGACGTTTTTCTTTCTGCTATAAATAGAGCATCCATGCTCACACTTTAGACATAGATATTGCCTCTATAGCGCTCACGAAGTGCTGCCACTTCTCTTAGAGAGAAGGCGTCCACAAACCACTAAGAGAGCAAAAACTCTAGTGGACTAATAAGGTGTGTATTAATTGAGCATTCAATTAGTTTTAAGAAGGATATGTGTGTATGTGTGCTATCTCCTACTCTAATCTCTCTAATAGATTAGTAAGATTCAATTAGATATGTGTGTGTGTGTGTGTGCTATCTTTTACTCTAATCTCTCTAATAGATTAGTAAGATTCAATTAGTTATGTGTGTGTGTACTATCTATTACTCTAATCTCTAATAGATTAGTAAGATTCAATTAGTTATGTGTGTGTGTGTGTGTGTGTGTGTGCTATCGATTACTCTAATCTCTAATAGATTAGTAAAATTCAATTAGTTATGTGTGTGTGTGTGCTATCTATTACTCTAATCTCTAATGGATTAGTAAGATTCAATTAGCTATGTGTGTGTGTGTGCTATCTCTTACTCTAATCTCTCTAATAGATTAGTAAGATTCAATTACCTATGTGTGTGTGTGTGCTATCTTTTACTCTAATCTTTCTAATGGATAGTAAGATTCAATTAACTTTAGAAAAGATGTGTGTATGTTTTCTCTTACTCTACTCTCTCTAAGTATACCTACTCTCTCTAGTTAGTACATCTTCACTATTAACTTATATATTGTTAATTGAAAGTTAATACATAAGAGAACTCATCATATTCTTATTATACATGATGAAATTCTCATTCACCAATGTTATTGTCAATTAGGTTAAATAGAATTTTGAATAATACTAAAAATTGATTTAGTTGAAGTATAGAATTGAAGTTAGAATTGGATTAGAAATGTCATGCATAAAAGTAATGCATTCCTAAACTTTTACTCGTAATTTACACACTTAATTTTTTATTAATTAAGATTAGCAAATATTTGATGTATAGAAATTAGATGTAAAACAACAACACTAAGTGTGAATCCGAGTTGGCGAGGGTTCAAATTACAGACTCTCTTTGAAAACAAGAAGATTACTAGGGAAATTGACCAATTTAAAGTTCTAAGTGTATAACATAAGTGTAGTACAAAAAAATGGCTCCAAAGCGTGCTCGAACACAAGGCGCTAATGATCATGAAGCCGGTACAAGTAACGGTGGAACTCCTGCAGAACATGCTATGTCTCCACCAATCAGACCAATCGGAGCTATGGTACAGGTTAGTATTGCAGTTTCAAGTTATGCATCATTGCATATGCGAAACCATATGAATATATTATTTACCTTATGAAAAGAAAACACGGATCGAAACCACCGGGCTTAACCCCAAGAAACTCGTCATATGTTTGACAAGTAGGAAAGATTGTCTGGTTAAACTGGTTGCTATAGGAAAGAAATGTTTGTCCAAAACCTTCGGTATGGTTTCTCTCAAGTCTCTCTACTTATTAGCGCTGGTATTATGTGGCAGTTGCCGAGGTGTGAGATGACGCCCAGGATGGCACCGCTGATGCTGTGGTGGGAGTACACCCAGATTAGCCCAGCTGGATACTGTGGTTTTGTTTTGCCGTGGCATGAGGATGACGCCTATATTGGTACCGTTGTTGCTGTGATGGGAGTACGTCCAGATTAGCACAACGAATACTTGTCGAGCGGTATGGGACGCTCATGAGGACAAGGGTTTTTATAAATAATGTATATACCGATCGGACATAATAGCGTCAGTGGAGATTCTTGAGTGAACCTAATCCAAGGGTTGTTGGTTTAAAATTGGATGACTTCTTGTTTGACTATTGTTTGTAATACTGTTTGAAAGGCTGTTTTAACGAACCAGTATCATAAATAAAGTAAAGGAACATGTATGTTTAAACAGTGTGGTAGTAATTAGATAACAAAAGAAGGGTGAGTGTGGTGTTGAAAGTGGGAGAATGATACACCGATGGTATCATTCTATGGACGGGTGGACCCGATGAGTCGGGTAACTTTCCAATGTTTGATTTTTTTTTTTAGTCATTAATCTTAAAAGAGACAAACCTTGGCGGCTCTGCTTCTGAAATATGGGGAAAAAAGCGCACAGGTTGGTTACTCTAAGATTTATACTTTTAGGTATAATTGATTATAGATAGTTTTTAGATAGGGTTATGGTGGTCACGCTCCGCCAGAGCGAGATAGGACCAATCCTTCACTAACGGTTCATGCCCGTGGCTACGTAGTAGCTAAGGCAATGTCCGTTGGTTTTTCCTTATCAGGATTGGAGACCTATCAAAGGTACTCCGCTCCTCTAGACAAGGGGCAGGGACCTCACATGAGGTATGAGAGTAGATTGAGAGGAAGAAGAAGTATTCTTACAAGAAATAAGTATTTGTCCTCACATAATTACTCTTTATATCCTAGCATAGCTTAGTAAATACCATGGTAGAGGAGACGAGCATGCATTGGAGCTTGGCTCTTTGTTGGATTTGCATCACAAAGCCAAGAGTTGTTGGTGTAGGCCTCCCTTTTTACAAGCTTGGAGTAGATGATGATCTTTTTATTAAAGCTTGAGAAGGAGATAGTGTTCTTTACTTCACACATGAGATTGTGTGAGTGTGTGTATGTGTGTGTGATAATTCCTTCAAAAAATCAGCCCCCTCTCTTGCTCACCCCTCATTGTCTCATGCCAAGCTTAGCCAATAGGAAATTAGAAGCATAATTGCTAGCCTTGTGACATGTGTCATAAAATCTAATATCTAACCAACCCAAATGATTTTCTCATATTAAATTGATCACTTAATGTGGGAGAATAATCGGGAACAAGTGTTAAGATATAGATATGTTCTTATAGATCTATCTCAACACGGGGCCAATAGTAAAGGGGCCCAAATGGGAGATGGTCTATCAAGAGCAAGGCTAACCAATGGAGCATAAGACCTTAGGGTTAGCTTCATTGAAGACCTCCAATAATGTGTGTAAAAGTCCTTTGACCTTAGGTAAGCTAGGGCTGAGCTTGAGGTGGGAACCCGGCCCAAGATCGAGGTGCTTGACCTGCTTGAGGTGCTTGTCGTGTTTGAGGTGTTTGTCCTGCTTGAGGTGCTTGATTAAGATGCTTGAGGTTCTTGACTTACTCCATGCTTGAGGTGCTTGACTTGCTGCTTGATTAAGGTGCTTGACTTGCTGCTTGATTAAGGTGCTTGAGGTGCCTTGACATGCTTGCCTGAGATGCTTGTGGGAATACCCCCTAGTCCAAGTGCTTTGTCATGCTTGATGACTAAGGTGCTTGAGCTCCTAAAGTCAAAAGCATCCCTACAAGAGGGGGGGTGAGCCCTTTTCCTAGGGATTAGAGAGAGAACACACACTCACACTCACAAGGGAAGCCCCAGCTTGAAGAGGCAGCAAGGACACATGTCAGGTCCCTACCCATGTTAGCTTCATGTGTTGCTTGAAGCCTATTGGCTAGGCTTCAAAGGGGTCCAATGATAAATTACTTGAATTATCTAATTGTTTTTGCATTTATCAAGTCCTCTCTCTCAAAGGGGAAAGGGGGACACTTGTCGCAAGGCTATCCCTGTTGCTTGTAATGGCTTCTGCTTGTGATTGGCTAGGCCTGGAGGGGTCCAATGAGCTTCAAGCATGAGCTACAAGGGGGGGTCGACCCAAGCAAGCTAGGGGGGTGCTTAGGGGGTATACTCACCCACACACACTCACAAGCACTCTCATTGTGTGCTATGCAATGCGGAAGAGCTCCCTCTCCAAGCAAGTAAAGGTTGAGAGCCTACACCAACACTCTTGGCTATGGAGTGCAAATCCAACCAAGAGCCATGCTTCAATGCTTAAGCTTGCCATCTCCTTCTTCTTCATTACTATGATATTATGTATGCTAGCAACAAGAGTATGATAAGTGAGGAACTAATTCTTTCTCCTACGAAATGTTTCTTCTTCCTCTTCCCTACCCTCATTCCCTGCTAGCTCTCTCCACCTTCGAAGGTGTTTGAGGTCTTGGGACTGAGGCTTGGGATAGTTAAAGCTTACTTCAAGTTTATGTTATGTTTGTGATGCATGAAGCCTTCCATCTTCATGGCATCACCTAGGTCACAAGGAACACAAAGACTGTATTGTAACAAGTCTCTCTTTATGGGAGAAATCATAATACAAATGCCTATTGGAGGGGGGACCGGCTCCACATAAATCTGGTCCTCAACTGTTGTCATGTTCTCTAAATTCTCTCTCTTGCAAAAGTACTGTCTATGCCAAGTTAACTAATTGCTATGATTATGTTGATATTTTCAATTATGTCAACCCGCTATGCTTACAAAATCATTTCTTGAAAGTACTCTCATTAAATTCCGCTACTCTCAAATTGAATAGGCAAATTCCATTACAACATGTGTTCCCCTTTCCCCTTTTGTGAGAGATTTAGGTAACTAAATAATTCAATTAAAATCTCATTGGACCTCTTAGTCTTATGGCCAATAGGAATCACGCAAGCCATTGGGCTGTTGAATGCTCATTGGACCCTTGTTAGACTTTCCAATAGTCTTCTAGAGAGCATAATTTCTATTGGTTCTTTTATCAAGTGTTTTTAAATTAATTAAACTAAATTAATCTAGCCTAATTCTCATTGGTCCACCTCTATGGCCATCCAATAGGATTTGAATGCATTTTGGGGCAACTGGGCTAGGAACCTGACATGTGTCCACTATGCCCTTTATGTAAAGGGAAGCCTTGAGAGAGAGAGAGAGAGAGAGAGAGAGAGAGAGAGAGAGAGAGAGAGAGAGAGAGAGAGAGAGAGAGAGAGAGAGAGAGAGAGAGAGAGAGAGAGAGAGAGAGAGTGTGTTTCTCTCTTATCCCCTTCGCCCCCTCCTTGATAGGAATGTGGGAATACTTTTGAGTCTTTCCACAAGAATCCAGATTTCCCTAAGTCTTGACCATTGAGCATTTCATTTAATTTTGGAACCTAAGATTTTTGGAAGTCTTAATGGGATAAACCCTAAGGTATTTGAAGCACTATTCATGCACATTGCTCTTTTGAAGATGCTCCCTCTTTGGATCCTTGTTTTCCCTCCTTTGGATCCCTACTATGACCAGTCTGCCAGCCTTGCCAATATTCTAGCTTTTTCTCCCCTTGTACTTCCCCGTATTAAATGATCAGTTTAGCATGAGAAAATCCTTTATGAGAATTAGATATTAGTTATAATGAAAGTAACAAAACACAAAGTAATCTATACATAAGTTTAATTAGCATGAATGACAATAACCAAGAGAGTAGAATGAACATTGATAACTTTGATTTTGAACATGAAGGTGCTAATGATGATACACCCATGTTTCTCAATTGTCTTTTTACCAAGTTGCAACAAGCTATGGGCAACCCTAATTTGCAAGCCAAAGTTACGCAACAACTTCGTGCTTATGGGATTTCCCTTCCTTCCCAAGAGGAGAGAGAGATTAGGAGGCCTCTTGATGAGACCCTCAAAAGAAGACTCTCTCCCATAAGAGAGGAGGAATCCAAAGAACAAGAAAGAAGCGAATCCCCAAGTTCCTCTGAAGATGTGTCTCCCCAAGAAGATGGCGGTCTAGACAATCTCCAACTCCTCTCAAGAGGAAACGGGTAACTCACTGTCCTTCTCCTAGTCACTCCAAAAGGGAAGAGAGGAAATAAAGGAAGAAGAGGTCAAGAAAGGGGTTACCCTCTTCTCCTTCTTCTTCACCTTCCTCCTCCTCCAAAGAAAGCTATAGTTACTCTCCTAGAGAATACAAAAGGGAAGGACATCACAAGTATTACCATGCACGTCGAAGGTCCCAAAAGCTCAAGAAGTTCAAAGAGGGAGGAAAGAGTATCTCTTTTCTCACCTATGATGTCACCTTTCGTGCAAACAACAAAGGATGGATCCATATAGATACCATCTTGAGAGATAATATGACCTAGGTAGAATGTCTCGAAGGAAAAATTCACCTTTCTTTTGGTTGAGAAGAAGCTTGTTCTCTCTCACTGCTTAAAAAATCACTTGGAGATGTTGCTTATGTTCCTCCAAAGATTTGGAGTAGATGATGATATCATCAACTAGTGAATTTGTGATAAGGTCTAAAAATTTTCTCCATTAGAAGATTGAATGTAGCTGGTGTATTAGTCAAACCAAAAGGCATGACTAGATATTCATAAAGACCAAACGTTGTGCGAAACGCGGTCTTTAGGATATCTTTATCCACTATCCTTATTTGATGATAACCGCTTTTAAGATCAATCCTACTAAAGTACGTAGATCCTCTTATCCTATCAAATAGATATTCTACTCTAGGCACAAGAAATCTATTTTTGATAGTGATATGGTTTAGTACTCTACAGTCCATACACATACTATATGTTCCATCTTTCTTTTGCACTAGAAGGATTGGAGAACAAAAGGGAGAGGAGCTAGGCATCACCATCCCTTTGTCTACCAATTCATGTACTTGCCTCATGATATCCTCTTGTTGAGATTGAGAAACTAGATAGGGATGCTTGTTAGGCGGTGAACTTCCTGGAAGGAGCTCAATGCGATGGTCATCATCCCCTCATTTTGGAGGTAAGTCCATAGGGATATCATCGATGAATATATTTTGGACTCCTTTTGGAAAATTAGACAAGTCTAAGTCTTCTTGATTCCTACCATTTACATTCGATGAAACGTTAGGATCTTTTAGAGACTCTTTGACAAAATCATGTATGCAAAAACAGAGCTCTTCATTGATTTATCAAAAGTAGGAGGATTTACAAGTGGTATAGTACGACCACACTCACTAGAATCTATTCACATGTTTTTTCCCCTATAGATGAAGTAGATTCTCCTTTCAAGGAACTTCAAGTTGGAAGACATGCAATCAAACCATGATGCCCCTAGGATAGCATCCTCATGTTGGAGAGGAGAGATGCAAAAGTCTTCTTTGTCGACATAGCTTTGGACATGGAGCCTCAACGTCCCAACCAAGGGAGTAACAGAGGCTTGTTGTCCCTTGAAAGCAGTGTTGGCCATTACAACATATCCCATCTCAAAAGCTTGAATGCCCAACTTGGTGGCCAACTCCGCTGATATGAAGTTGTTAGTAGAGCTAGGGTCAAACAATATGAAGGAATTGTGCTCTCTTAACTTTCCCCAGGAATAGGAGAGAGGTGCACCTTTGCAATGAGCATCCTCTTTTGGAGATTCAATGGTGGAAGCTCTAGGAGTCTCATTGTGTACATTCTTCTTGGGGCAAGAACAATAACCATGTCGTTGCTCCCACACTTAAAACACTTATGGTCCTTACAAAAATTTTCAAGCTCTTCAAGAGAGAGTTTGTTTTTACCTTTGTAAACTCCCTTCTCCTTGGACCAATTGTTGTTGCTGTTGTAGTTGAAAGTGCCTTGGGAAGAATTTTGGGCATTGTTTTTCCCCTTGGAATCACTTTTGTCTTTAATTTCCATGGGCTTGAAATTCCATCTAGCCCCTTGTTGGAAGTTGATTCACGAAGCAACTGTGGTGTGGTGGATTACTTTAGTTATAGAACCAGGCCATTGAGAGTTGAAAAACTCGTCCATCTCTTCAACTAATCCCGCACAAAACTCTTGATTTTGTTTGAAAAAGTCTATCTTTTGAAAGACTGTAGCCTTGAGATGTAGATCTCAAAAGTTGTCTACAAACTTGTGGATAGACTCAGCATGAGAGAGAAGCTTCAAGTTGTGCCATTTGGTAAGCACTTTGTCCTTTGCATCTCTTGCAAGGAACTGCTTCATGATGGAAACTCGTAGAGTTTTCCATGTCTTTGGGGCTTTATCGTTTCCATGAAGGCTAGCCCACCTTTGACAAGCCAATTCTTTGAAGTGCATAGCTACATGGTGTAGCTTGGAGGACTCTGTGAAGCCCTGTCTCCAAAGGCCGCATCAAATTGTTGGATGAAGGCAACACTTTGTCAGAAGCACCATAGGTGCCATCATAGGTGAGAAAAGAGATACTCTTTCCTCCTTTGAACTTCTTTAGCTTTTGTGACCTTCGCCATGCAAGGTATGATTTGCAATGTCCTCCTCTCTTGTATTCTCTAGGAGAATAGCCATAGCTTTCATCGGAAGAGGAGGAAGGTGAAGAAGAAGGAGAAGAGGGGGACCTCTTTCTTGCCCTTTTCTTCCTTTGATTCCTCTCTTCCCTTTTGAAATAACATGGAGAAGGATTGTGTGTTGATTTTTTCCTCTTGGAAACGAGTTGGCGATCGCCTAGACCACCATCTTCGTGGAGCCACATCTTGAGAGGAACTTAAAATTTCATTGCTTTCTTGCTCATCAGGCTTCTTGCTAGCATACATAATAGCATAGTGATGAAGATGGAAAGCTTAAGCATTGAAGCATGGATCTTTGTTGGATTTTCATTCCATCGCCAAGAGTGTTGGTGTAGGATCTCAACCTCTCTACTTGCTTGGAGAAGTAGAGGGAGCTCTTGCACTGTACACAACACACAATGAGAGTGTGTGTTGAGTGTGCATGGGAGAGTATACCCCCTAAGTAGGACCCCTACTTGCTTTGCTCGACCCCCCCTAGAAGCTCATTGGACCCCTTCAAGCCTAGCCAATCACAAGCAAGAGTCATACCAAGAAACAAGGGTAGTCTTGAGACAAGTTTCCCCCTTTTCCCTTTGAGAGAGAGGGATTGATAAATGCTAAAACAATTAATTAATTCCAATAATATATCATTGGACCCCTTGGAAGGCCAACCAATAGGCTTTAGGAACACCATGAGGGTAATCTAGCTAGGGGCTTGACATGTGTCCCACTTGCCTCTTGGACAAGGGATGCCCTTTGGGAGAGAGTGTCGTCAAGCAACCCCCCCCCCCCCCCCCCCCCCCTTCTCTCATGGCTCACCTCCTCCTTGTAGGGATTCATTTTGACTTTTTTGCCACCTCAAGCCCCCCAACGTGTGCCTAGTTCTCACCAAAAACTTGGCCATTAAGCCTCTCAAGCTCAAGTACAAACCCTAGAATCTCAAGCATGACAAGCACCTCAAGCTTGGGCTGGACTCCCACCTCAAGCACATCCCTAGCTTACCTAAGGTCAAAGGACTTTTAACACTAACTAGTGGAGGTATTTAATGAAGCTAAACCTAAGGTATTTATTCTCCATTGGTTAGCCTTGATCTTTGATAGAACATCTCTCACTTGGGCCCCGTTACCATTGGCCCCATGTTGAGATAGATCCATAAGCACATGTCTAAATCCTAACCCTTGTTTCTGTTTATTCTCCCACATTAAATGATCAGTTTAATATGAGAAAATCATTTGGGTTGGTTAGATATAGATGTTATGACAGGTGCCGTTGTCGGGGATACAAGGACTTAGGTAAGTATTCCTACTAGCACTCATGTGATGGTTGCTTGCTTTAATTTTGGCTAAAGAAAGCATTTTTCTTAAGTGGATCCGGAAGAGGTTATTTGGAGATCAGGTGGATAGCCAGGAAGCATGTGTCTTACCGAGGGTCTGCGATTAGGCAGGCTAAGTTAGGATTTGTAGGTTAGAGTAGTTGTTGTGGTGGTTGAGTGGTTTGTGACGTGGTAAAAGCATTTGCTAGTCCGTGTGTGTCATTGAAGCGTTTTCCTACTCATAGATGCAAAACCCCATATGATTTGTAGGAGTAGCTTTAGGTAAGTAATTTGATTTTGATCTAGATCTATTCATCATTGATCTATTTGCTAAGGGCTTGTTTACATTTAAAAACACTAAAAAGTCTGCTTTTCAGGAAAAAATGCAAAAAACAGCTTTCTATTGACATTTTTGCATGGCTGGTTGGTGTTGAGCATTTAAGAGAGCAAGTGCAAGGATTCTGTGAAGAAAAAGTGAAATTATGTAAACTTGGATATTGCACGTGTATAATTTCTCAAGGGGAATTTGGAGACCAAATTTGAAAAATTTGATTGCACTAGTGTGTTCAAAGGGGGGTTTACCCTAAGTACACATTAAAACTAGAGTTTTGATAGCCTCTTAACACCCAAAAGACAAAAGACGGAGTGTCAAAAATGGGAAAAAGAGAAATTGGAGATTTTGAGCACATTTTTGCATGAAAATTAGTAGAAGTGCTTGAAAACCAGTGCTAGAGACTTGGGGATGCCTCTGAATGAATCCTGTCCAAAATTTCATCTCAACAGACATGATTTTTTGCAGCAATTTTGAAATTTTGACATTATACCCATCTTCTGCATGTTGTGTTGATCACATTAACCAAAATTCATGTTATTTGGACATATAGATTGAGAGTTAAGGGATTTTACTCTTTCAGGGAAGACCCAAAAAACACAATGTCATCCCTACAAGAATAAAGTGCATCAAAAGTGGATTCTAAAATCCTTGATGGTGGAAATGCAACTGCAACAAGCATCCTCATACGTGGCTCCCATACATAAAGAAAAGACTCAACCAAGAAGAACACATCCGTATCAATAGGCTACCAATGCTCTAATCAAATGGATAGAAAAGTATCCCAAAAACAACAATCCAAGAGCAAACAAATAGTAGCTTTCCACAACGAGCCACACCACAAAGGAAAAATGCCAAAATGCAATCTTGACGAGGATAGCAGCGATAGTGATGACTTATGACATCCCCTACCAAAAACACAGACTTATGACTTATCACTAGCAGCTTTTGTAACAACCAAACAAGGCCAAAAGCAAAGAACAACAAGTCAGAGCCAAAAAAGTTGACAAATCAGGATACCAAAGAACCAGATTGGCCAAAAACAGGTATGGATCAAGAAGACAAAGATCTCTAATGAAAAATCATAAGATCCAAAACCAAAAGGAAAATAGTCGAAGCCTGCAAGAACATATAAGACAATCACAAAGGTGCAAGTTTTTGCAGCCAGACTTGGGTTCCAAAGAAGTTGACTCAAGCACAAAGAGGTCGGGAATTCATTGGGATTCCAAAATGGTTAGATTGTCAACTACCAAAGTATCAACTCCCACAGTCTGAATCACGTCGCCAACCAAGAGTACAAGGACGAAAGCAAAGACCGTTGCTGACAATGTGGATCCCAAAGAAATATTTTCAAACACAAACAAAGCAGGAAAAAGTATGGGTTCCCCAACAAGCAACATCAACAAAACAGCCAATAATCAAAATGAAGTGGGTCCCAAAGAAAATCAATTAAAAAAAATGTTACTGCACCACCGATTTTGATAAGAGTCAAGATGAACAAGATTGCATTCTTTCTGAATTTAGATATGGCAATAGACCTATAATGTAAGAAACAAATGCTATAGCTCGGAGCATGGATGTGAAAGACATAAAGTTCATTAGTAGTTATGATTCTCCTGAATCATGTGAAGACTATGTACATCGGATTGGACGAGTAGGAAAAGCTCGTGCAAACACTATAGCCTATACTTTCTTTACATCATCAAAACAACAATAAAGACCACACTGACTTCGACAACCAGGTCATTTTAGGGATGACATGAACGTGGAGGGGGGAAATGTTGATTGTTGGTTCAATAGCACGACATAACCCAACATTGCGGGAGAGAATCACACCACCCATAAAGTGCATACAACACAACCTAAATCAACATAATTTCAATCGAGGACACAGATGACACAACAGGCACAAGGAGGAAATCTCGTTAGCTTGTCAGGTTGTGACCATCCTACACATACAACACTTTGGAATGCCAACTAAACCACAGTCTAAAATCTCACTACTCTCAACTACACCACTCAACCTACACACACACAAACGGAAGGAAACTCACCAAACCATGCGAGAATCTTATGAAACATAAGAAACACCATCCCCTCACTAGGATACACCTGTCCCTAAGCCTCTACACTCAAAACCCTAACTCCAAACCCATCTACGGAAAACGCGTATAAAGACAGAGCCAAATTCTAAAAGTTTTTGAAATTGAAATGTATGAGTACCTATGCATAGCTTATGTTTCCACAATTATAATGACTACTTGTAGGCAGAAAAAAACATCATTTGATATACTTACGGCCATGAGTAGCTTGTAGATGTGCAAGAAAGTATGCTCCGTTCCGCGAGGAATGCTTGGCATCGATGTGTAGCTCTTGCCGAGCCTAGCACAATGGTGTTGTTGATGTTCCAATGTGATGAGCAAGCGGGGAGTAGTGCTAGGATGAAGCTAGCTCTCACTCTCTCTCTCTCTCTCTCTCTTCCTCTCTCACACACAGTCGACGGTAGCTTAAAACTTATGATTATGATAAGATTGTATTTTCAAAAGTGACCTAGGTACCTTATATACTAATGCTACCTTATGTTAACCAAAAATAGAGTTTGAGGGGTCAAATGGCATGGTATTACAATCTGGAAGTGCCATTTCACCCCTGCTTTTGTAACTAGACTACCTACTTATTACAAATGATTTTTATAACCATAATCCTCAGCATTCCATAACTCTTTAAAAAAAGGCTTTGTTGGGTTATGTTGCATTGTTGACCCAACTGTCAACACAACGGCAAAGCCCCAAAGACAAATCAGGATACCAAAGAACCAGATTGGCCAAAAACAGGTATGGATCAAGAAGACAAAGATCTCTAATGAACAATCATAAGATCCAAAACCAAAAGGAAAATAGTCGAAGCCTGCAAGAACATATAAGACAATCACAAAGGTGCAAGCTTTTGCAGCCACACTTGGGTTCCAAAGAAGTTGACTCAAGCACAAAGAGGTCGGGAATTCATTTGGATTCCAAAATGGTTAGATTGTCAACTGCCAAAGTATCAACTCCCACAGTCTGAATCACGTCGCCAACCAAGAGTACAAGGACGAAAGCAAAGACCGCTGCTGACAATGTGGATCCCAAAGAAATATTTTCAAACACAAACAAAGAAGGAAAAAGTATGGGTTCCCCAACAAGCAACATCAACAAAGCAATCAATAATCAAAATGAAGTGGGTCCCAAAGAAAATCAATTAAAAAAAATGTTACTGCACCACCGCTTTTGATAAGAGTCAAGATGAACAAGATTGCGTTCTTTCTGAATTTAGATATGGCAATAGACCTATAATGTAAGAAACAAATGCTATAGCTTGGAGAATGGATGTGAAAGACATAAAGTTCGTTAGTAGTTATGATTCTCTTGAATCATGTGAAGACTATGTACATCGGATTGGACGAGTAGGAAAAGCTCGTGCAAACACTATAGCTTCTACTTTCTTTACATCAGCAAAACAACATTAAAGACCACACTGACTTCGACAACCAGGTCATTTTAGGGATGACATGAACGTGGAGGGGGAAAATGTTGATTGTTGGTTCAATAGCACGACATAACCCAACATTGTGGGAGAGAATCACACCACCCATAAAGTGCATACAACACAACCTAAATCAACATAATTTCAATCGAGGACACAGATGACACGACAGGCACAAGGAGGAAATCTCGTTAGCTTGTCAGGCTGTGACCATCCTACACATACAACACTTTGGAAGGCCAACTAAACCACAGTCTAAAATCTCACTACTCTCAACTACACCACTCAACCTACACACACAAAAACGGAAGGAAACTCACCAAACCATGCCAGAATCTTATGAAACATAAGAAACACCATCCCCTCACTAGGATACACCTATGCATAGCTTATGTTTCCACAATTATAATGACTACTTGTAGGCAGAAAAAAACATCATTTGATATACTTACGGCCATGAGTAGCTTGTAGATGCGCAAGCAAGTATGCTCCGTTCCGCGAGGAATGCTTGGCATCGATGTGTAGCTCTTGCCGAGCCTAGCACAATGGTGTTGTTGATGTTCCAATGTGATGAGCAAGCGGGGAGTAGTGCTAGGATGAAGCTAGCTCTCTCTCTCTCTCTCTCTCTCTCTCTCTCTCTCTCTCTCTCTCTCTCTCTCTCTCTCTCTCTCTCTCTTCCTCTCTCACACACAGTCAACGGTAGCTTAAAACTTATCATTATGATAAGATTGTATTTTCAAAAGTGACCTAGGTACCTTATATACTAATGCTACCTTATGTTAACCAAAAATAGAGTTTGAGGGGTCAAATGGCATGGTCTTACAATCTGGAAGTGCCATTTCACCCCTGCTTTTGTAACTAGACTACCTACTTATTACAAATGATTTTTATAACCATAATCCTCAGCATTCCATAACTCTTTAAAAAAAGGCTTTGTTGGGTTATGTTGCGTTGTTGACCCAACTGTCAACACAACGGCAAAGCCCCAAAGACATGGAAAACTCTACGGTTTTCCATCATGAAGCAATTCCTTGCAAGCGATGCAAAGGACAAAGTGCTCACTAAATGGAGGAGTTTGAAGCTTCTCTCCCATGAGTCTATCCACATATAGACAAGTTTTGGGATTCACATCTCAAGGCTATTGTCTTTCAAAAGATAGACTTCGCCGAGAAAAAGCAACAACTCTGTGTGGTATTACCTGAAGAGATGGCCGCTTACCTCAACTCCCAATGGCCTGGTTCTACCACCAAAGTAATCCACCACACTATGGTTTCCTTGCTCATCAATTTCCAACAAGGGGATAAAAGGAATGCCAAGCCCATGGAAAGCAAAGACAAAAGTGATGCAAACGGAGAAACCAATGCCCAAAACTCTTTCCAAGGCAATTCCAATAACAACAACAACAACAATTGGTCCAAGGAGATGGGAGTTTACAAAGGTAAAAATAAACTAAAGAGCTTGAAGCTTTTTACAAGGACCACAAATGTTTTAATTGTGGGGATCAAGGACATGGCTATTGTTCTTGCCGCAAGAGAAATGTATGCAATGAGACTCCTAGAGATTCCACTATCGAAGCTCCAAAAGAGGATGCTCATTGCAAAGGATCACCTCTCTCCTATGCCTGGCGAAAGGTAAGGGAGCATTATGCCTTCATCTTGTTTGCCCCTAGATCTACTCACAACTTCAGATCAATGGAATTGGTCACCAAGTTAGGCATTCAAGATTTCAAGATGGGAGATAATGTTACTACCAATACAGATTTCAAGTTGAGGCTTCATGTCCAAAGCTACATCGACAAAGAATATTTTTTCATCTCTCCTCTCCAACATGAGGATGTTATCCTAGGGGCACCATGGCTCAATCGCATGGCTACCAACATGAATTTCCCTAAAAGGAGAATGTATGTCACCTACAGGGAAAAAATCATGTGTATAGATTCTAGTGAGTCTGGTCGTACTATACCACTAGTAAATCCTTTTTCTTTTGATAAATCAATGAAAATCTCAGTTTCTAGGTACATGATTGTTTTCAAAAAGTCCCTAAAAGGTCCTAATGTTTCATCAAATGTAAGTGGTAGGAATCAAGAAGAGTTAGACTTGTCTAATTTTCTAAAAGGATTCTAAGATGTGTTCATCGATGATATCCCTATGGACTTACCTCCAAACAAGGGGATGATGACCATCAAATAGAGCTCCTACCAGGAAGCTCACCGCCTAACAAGCCTCCTTATCAGGTTTCCCAAGCTCAACCAGAGGAGATCATGAGGCAAGTACAAGAATTGGTAGACATAGGGATGGTGAGGCCTAGCTCGTCTCCTTGTTTTTCTCCAATCCTTTTAGTGCAGAAGAAAGATGGTACATACCGCATGTGTGTGGAATATCGAGCACTAAACAATATCACTATCAAAAAAAAAAATCCCGTACCTCAGATATAAGATTTGTTTGATAAGCTACTAGGCTCTACCTACTTCGGTAGGATTGATCTTAAAAGTGGCTACCATCAAATAAGGATACCAAATGAAGATATCCTAAAGAATGCATTTCATACAACGTTTGGTCTTTATGAATATTGAGACATTCCTTTTGACTTGATTAATGCACCAACTATGTTCATGTGGATTCCACGTGGGCACAAAGCATACAGGCTTAGGGTATTCTCTGTGCATGGTTTTTGCATAGAGTAGAGCTCCTTTCTCTTCTTCTCTGTGGGGTGTTTCTGCATCGCATTCCCTTTCTTTTCTCTATGTGCGGTTCTCTATTTAGTGTGCTTAGTTCTCCATCTCTCTCTCTCTCTCTCTCTCTCTCTCTCTCTCTCTCTCTCTCTCTCTCTCTCTCTCTCTCTCTCTCTCTCTCTCTCTCTCTCTCTCTCTCTCTCTCTCTCTCGCTCAAAGGATGGAGTCTTCTTGCCAGTTAGGTGTGTGTGAGTGTCTGTGAAATGTTTGGTCTTGCTAATTCCTGGGCTCTTCATGATGTATGTTCGTACATTGAGATCTTTTTCTTCAGGTTTTCTTAATCCGGCTCCGTGCCCACCAATACATAATTGAGCAGAGTTTCCCGAGCAGTTCACAGGCTGCTTACGCAATTACTGGGTAGAAAAAAAAAGGGAACAAAGAGAGAGACAAAGGCAACATACTTTATGTGCTGAGTCTTGACAAGTGAAAGGATGTCCAGCTCAATGAGAAGCAGAAAAGGAAGATTCTTTGTGCCATGTCAAGGTGCTGGGAAGAGCAGACGCAAGGATTTACAACCAAAATCCAAGGAGAGACTTTTGAACAGTTACTCCAACAACCACTATGTTGCAACTTGCAGAACTTGGCACATTCTATATAGAGAGCAGTTATTTCCAACATTCGCAATGTACACCTTGTCAGAAGTCAAGGTTGTGCTCTCTGTTAGCAACAAGTTAACACGGATACCATTTTTTGACGTTCCCATTGTAAAACACTTATTATTTTGATAAATCAAGAATATTGTAACTCCTATTTTCTCAGATAAACTCTCTAATTAATGAGCTGGGGCTACAAGCTTCCAGATTATATCAACCTATCATTACCCATCTTTGGTAGAACTCTCAGATGATTAGTTTTGACCACCAAAAACCTTGGCCAAGGTATAAAAGCCAGTTTTTGTAAGTTATTTTTTTAAAAAATTTGATAATAGAAACGCAGCGTGAGCTAACGGCGCTCCTCTCCTTCTTGCGCTTCCTACTCCCTCTCCAATTTGTCAGATTGCAGTCGCGTTTGTTGCATTGCAACCACAAGTAAGAGCTCTGCGCATTGATGTAAGCAGTTCATAGTATTTCGTAGCGTTTGACATCACCGACCCACGGCCTACTAATCTCATCATAAATAGAAATTTACACTTTCAAATCAAAAACTAAGTAGGATCCGAGGTGGAATTCAGAAACATTGCTCTCTCTGAACGAATCAAGTGTGAGTGTTCTTTGAAGTGGCATAATTTCAGGTCTACGGCTAGAAATAGCATGAAAAGACTTGAAACCACTCAATCCGACTTGAGAGTAAGCATAAAAGTTGTCTGAACCTTTGGGTAAGCTCAAGGACACTTCGAGGTAAAATTTTCAAGAGCTGGCCAAAACTTAGATTATTTACTTTTTCTTGACATTTTAGGCCAAAGTAAGTTTTGACTTGATTCAAAGGCTTAAAATAGCTCATGAAAAGACTATCCATTGAAAAATTGCAAAAAAATATTCATTTCAAGCCTGATAATCACGATTATTAAGTTTCAGCTCAGATTTGACCAAGGTTCATACCATTGGCTCATTGCATGTGTACAAACAAGATTTATAAAGGCCCAAAAGATTTGGATCACCAAACTGGGTAAAAACTAAAGTTTGTACTGACTTTTTGAAACTTGAGTGTAAATTGGGAAAAAATTTGTCCAAACTTGTTGAAATTTGATTCATAGGCTTATATTGATGTGATATAAATGTGTACATGCTCAGTTGACCAAAAAGATGCAAAAGATTGCTAGTTGTAAATAATTTGTGATTATTTACTTCTGCCCCATTTTTCAACTTTTTTGGCTAAGTCGGCATACCACTAGTTTTACATGTTGGAATCAGCCCAAAAACCAAATTTGGTAAGATTTGGATCACTGGATTAGAAATTGTAACCAAATTTGCAAAGATAGTCTGTGGACAGAAAATTGATGACCATTTGATCAAAACTTGTCCAAACTTGGGACCTTAACTTGAGGTGCTTAACAGATCTGTGTCAAAGTTGGGAAAAAAATTACAAAAATATAGCTGGAGTAAATAATCACGATTATTTACGTCTGTTTCAAAATTGACAATCTTGCAAATTTGAGTATAACACAAGGTCAAGCATATCAAGTAGACCCCACAAATCAATTTTGGTGAAATTTGGACCACAAAACTGAGACCTGAGCCAAATTTTGTTGGGGTGGTAAAGCCCAATGTGCCGCACCTAAGTGTTGGGCGGCCAGAGACTATCGGGAACTAACACCGACCATTCATTCTACATAAAAGAATAAGGACTCATAACCCTAACACTATTGTGATTGGAGTCCACCCAAACCTATGTCTCCTCTCTTCTCCATTGCTACCGAGAACTAACATCGACCATTCATTCTACATAAAAGAATAAGGACTCATAACCCTAACACTATTGTGTTTGGAGTCCACCCAAACCTGTGTCTTCTCTCTTCTCCATTGTTGCACACAAACACACACGCTCTCGCACGTACTCTTCAACTGGTATCAGAGCTCAGGGATTGGGAGCACCATTGGAGCTTAGTGGGGAGGCAGGCGGAGAAGCAGCAAAAACTACAGCACGTTTTTTTAGATCTATTTTGGCCTACCAAAACATCTTCATTTAAGCCAATTTTCACAATTGTTGACCGGTGTTTTGTCCTCTTCAACTTTGCAGAAGAAAGTTTTCTCAAAATCTTCACCCATTTTGAGATACGTCACTCAGACTGCCTATAGGTCGTGAAGTAGAAGCTACATATTTTTACAGATCTGTTTTGATATGTAAAAACAACTTATTTCAAGTCCATTCCCGCCAACCCCAACCGTTTTCGCCTGGACTACAATGTTGCAGAAGGAAGTTTCTGCAAATTTTGCACAGTTTGAGAGATATTCAGTTCAGACATCAGGATGGTCTACCCTCGTTGTTTCTTCTGCGTACAGGTTTTCGTTGCAGACTCTTTTTGCAATGTTTGTCACATGCGTAGTTGATGTAAGGTCTTGAGGGTTTGTTATATCAGACAAACCGCCATAGTGGTTACAGAAAAGGGTTTCTGTGGTTGATGTAAGATCTTATGCGGTTTATGTATTGTGATGGAAATATACAAAGCCTATTGTTGAGGGTCATGGTAAGGCTTTATTGAGCTGGGGGATTCTAAAATGTGGAGATCCTTTCGGTGATATAGGTTTTGGAGCGAACCCGCGACATCCCCATAGTTTCGGCATCGACATAGGATATATGTTTATGCGGTTAGTGTAGTATTGGTGTGCATCTGCTGACCCGCCATTGTTGGCATTGCTGTCATCCTTATGTGTATGCCTTTGACATGTTCAGTTGGTCAGAGACACTCTTCTAAATTTGGAGACATTGACAGTGACAGTTCTTTGAGATTTTATCTTGCCGGTTTAGCCACTTTGATCGGCATTTCAGTCATTGTACACATTTGTTTTAGGTTCAGAAGTCAGTTTTGCAGGGGAGACGCTGCCAAAATTTTTCAGGTTTTCTATCATCTTCTTTAGTGTAGCGCATCTATCACTTTTGTTCCTTGTTGAGTGTTGACTTCATCATCGCAGATCTCGTTGTTCAACATTGAGAAGTTAGATGGCACTAACTTCCCATTTTAGAAGGAACAAATTTACAATGTCTTAGTACAGAAGAAGCAGATCCGGCTGATAAAGATGAAAGGGATAAAGCCTGAGGATATGGATGAGTATGATTGGCAGGAGTTGGATGAGCTTACGAGGTCCACCATCATGCTGACTTTGTCAAAAATTGTGTGCTTCAATGTGAACATGGAAAAGACTAGTTATGAGCTTTGGAAGAAGTTATGTGACCTGTATGAGAAGCAAAGTGCAGCATCACAGGTTTATTGGCTGAAAAAATTAGTTGATTTGAAGATGGATGAGGACACACCCATGTGCAACCATCTCAATGAGTTCAACACAATTTTCAGTCAGCTTTCTGTGTTGAGATGTTGAGCTCTACACCTTGAGCTGGCATCCACTACGGGTCTTGGCCGCTTACGGCATTTACTCATTGGCGCGTTAGGTGACCGACACGGAGGATCTCTGCCAGTGATTCTACAGTTGGACTACACTTATAGTGCCAGCCTAGTACGCTTCTAGCAAGTTCACACTTAGTGACCGCATGTACATATGTGCTACTTTTCAGCTTTAGCACTTAGTCATTTTTGTACTCTCTTTTCTGTGAAGAAGAAGAAGAAGCTTTCCATCTCTGTGTGCTTTGTGCTTGTCTTGTGTAGCTCTCTTGCATCCTCATTCTTTACATGGTATCAGAGCCTGGTGCAGGCAAGAGAGGCTAAGAGAGCAAGAGCATCACAATCCCTTCGTTCGCAATTTTTTTAGGGGTTTTTCGCACAAGTTTCTGAATAGGTCTCCAAAGTGCAGTATACAGAGATTTACTGTACAAGTACAGTGGTTGTGAAACGCTTGATTGTGGACACTCGTTGAGTGTAGAAAGCGTTACAGGAACCACGATAGCAGGTTCAGCAGATTTGCAGGTTTTTGCAGATTGCAGCTATTTTGTCTTAGTGCTTCAAGATGTCTGACGGTTTCAGTCAGATTGTTACTGAGAAGCTTGAGAAAAATAACTACCCTGCATGGAAGTTCAGAATAACAAATTTCCTAAAAGGAAAAGGTTATTGGGACTATGTAGAAGGAGACAATGAAAAGGAACCAGAGATTCCCGAGGCAAATGCTACAGCAGAACAAAGGAAAGCTTTGAGGGACTGGCAACAAGGCCAGAGCAAAGTGATGTATTGGCTGTCTATGAGCATCACAGATGGCATGATGGGCTATCTACAGGATGCTGAAACCCCCGCCATTGCATGGAGAAACTTAGGCAGAGTGTTCGAAGTGAACACCAAGGCCAGGAAGCTTCAACTAAAGTTGGAGCTAAATCAGGTTAAGAGGAACAACCTCTCAATCAATGATTATGCCTTGAAGATCAAGAGTATCATTGAGGCTCTTGGATCTATTAAAGTCTCAGTGGAAGACGATGACATTGTCCGTGCATGCTTGGATGGTCTAGGAGATGAGTATGTACATTTTAGGTCTTCCATGAATACAAGAGACGACATCCCCGTGTTCCAAGATTTGATTTCTATGCTTATTCTTGAGGAGAAGAACCTTGACACATCTTCTTCTCATGGCAGAAATAATTCTGAACAGGCCTTCTATTCTAACTCCAACAGAGGTAGAGGTAGAGGTCGTGGTCGAGGCCCAAGGGGTTGCAGGGGCCAATTTTTGGAAGGTCAATCAAATCAAAACAATACAGGTGGCAGGGGAAACCAGTCTCAAGACAGGGGGAGTCAAAGAGGTCGTGGTGCAGGATCAAGCAGGCAGCAACATACTCCAGATAGTAGAGAATGTTGGACTTGTGGTGAAAGAGGTCACATGTCACGTGACTGTCCAAAGGGAAAAGCAAGTAGAAAGAGAGAACAGGGCAACTATGCATCTACTAGCAGAGATGCAGATGACAGCAAAAATGAGCGCATGTTTGTTATGCAGCATGTAATGAATACAATGACTGCAGATAATTCCACCCAAGATGATGTTTGGTATGTGGATTCGGGTGCCTCTAATCACATGACGTCTCGTGGAGAGTGGTTTAGAGATATGCGCAAACCAGATGTGTCAGGCTATGTGCAGACAGGAGATGACACAGCTCACCCCATTGCTCATGTAGGAGACATACCTCTAAATACGAAGAGTGGCAAATCAAAGACTTAGCAGATGTACTTCATGTCCCAAACATTACAAAGAATCTTGTTTCTGTTGGACAAATGGTTGAGTAGGGTTTGCAGGTTCGCTTCAATCCAAATGGCTGTTATGTAGAAGATTTCCAGAATGGCTGTAAGTTGATCACAGAGGGCAAATGTGTGGGCAGAATGTTTACGCTGAATGTAGACATGCCTGAGGTAAAAGCTGCATTATTTGCACAGGGCACAGGTGTTGTGGCTGATGTTGACATTTGGCACAAACGCATTGGCCATGTCAATGAGCAGAGATTGCGCAGCATGCAATCAAAACAGATTGTAAAAGGTTTGCCCAAATTCAAGGTGGATGGTATGCATAAAGTGTGTGCAGCATGCCAGTTTGGAAAACAGTCAAAGGGCTCATTTCCACATGAGCACAATGTATGTAAAAGGCCACTTGAGGTGGTGCACACAGATGTTTGGGGTCCAACCGATACTGCAAGTATACATGGTTGCAGGTATTATGTCTCTTTCATTGATGACCATACAAGGAAAGTATGGGTCTACTTCATGCGTAACAAAAGTGAAGTGTTTGGTCACTTTCAAGACTTCAAAGTCATGATTGAGAAGGAGACAGATATGCAAATCAAGACATTGAGGTCAGATGGAGGGGGAGAGTACTTCTCCAATGATTTTTCAGATTTTCTGCGAATGCATGGTATACACAGGCAGTTTACATGCAGATATACTCCACAGCAGAATGGGGTCGCAGAAAGGAAAAACAGGCACATTGCAGAGGTTGCACGTGCATTGATGAATGAGAAGAACATGCCTCATCATTTCTGGGCTGAAGCTGTAAATACAGCTGTGTACATTATGAACAGGACACCTACAGCTGCGGTGCATGATGTAACACCTGAGGAAAAGTTTACAGGTACAAAGCCTGATTTGGCACACTTGAAAGTGTTTGGCTGCATAGCTTACGTGCATGTACCAGATGAGTTGCGTAGGAAATTGGATCCTAAAGCAGAGAAATGTATTCTTGTGGGATATTCCCTTGAACAAAAGGGGTACAGGTGCTACAATCCTACTACACGAGAATTACGAGTGAGCAGAGATGTAGTCTTTGATGAGATGAGCAACTGGTACAGTAATGCACATGGCACTATTGGGGCTGATGTAAAAGATGATGTGGTTGTACAAAATGTGAGGCCACAGTCACAGGTTTTGAGTGGACCACAAGAGTCCTCTTCTCGTGGCTCTGTTGAGAAACCATGGAATGGTAGACTACGTACGCAGGTTACTCCACCAACAGGTACAGGGAATGTATCACGAAAAGGAAAGGAAAAGGTTGATGAACCTCCCTTTATGGTTGATGCATCATCAGGTTTTTCACATGTAGACATGGATTCAGATGGTTCTTAACAAAGTCTTGATGAGGAATTTGGAATTCCGACTGTCAGGACACCTGGTGTAAGGAAAGTACAAGAAGATGCTAGAGGGCAAAGGAGTGACCAAGGACCGCGCAGATCTAATAGAGTCAGAAATCCAGTTCAAAAATTGACTTATGATGGGTATCTAGCGCATCACCAAGCCTACATGGCTAAGGTGATACAGGATGTGGAGCCCACATGTTTTGAGGATGCAGTTGGAAATGTGCATTGGGATGATGCAATGAATGAAGAGATGGCTGCATTGGAAGCAAATGACACATGGGAGTTGGTGCCATTGCCAAGTGGCAAGAAAGCTATTGGCTGTAAATGGGTGTATAAAACCAAGCATAAGGCTGATGGTAACATTGAGCGTCACAAGGCAAGGCTGGTCGCAAAGGGTTATGCACAGACGTATGGCATAGACTATGAGGAGACCTTTGCTCCAGTGGCAAAGATGACGACTGTGAGAGATGTCATAGCAGTGGCTGCATCTAGAGGATGGATTATGCATCAAATGGATGTAAAGAATGCCTTCTTGAATGGTGAGTTGCAAGAGGAAGTGTATATGGATCAGCCACCTGGTTATGTCGATCCAGGTTACCCAGATTATGTATGCAGACTTCTCAAAGCTTTGTATGGTTTGAAGCAGGGCTCTAGAGCATGGTATGACAGGATTGCCAAGTATCTTGTCAGTATTGGTTTTAGGAGAGCTCATGCTGATCATTCACTCTATATACGTGAGAGTGATGTGGGGATTGTGGTCATTACCATATATGTAGATGACCTTATTATTGTTGGTGACAATGCTATGGAGATTGACCATGTGAAGGGTCTTCTCAAACAGGAGTTTGAAATGAAAGATTTGGGCGAGTTGCGCTACTTTCTTGGCATTGAGGTGATCAGGACTCCAGAGGGTGTATGGTTGTCACAGAGACAATATGCTTTGGACATGTTGTCAAAGTATGGTATGGCTGATTGTAAGCCGATTTCCATTCCCTTGGATGTGAATGCAAAGCTGAGTGCAGAGAAGGGTGATGTTGTTGAGGATGTCAATATGTACAGGAAGATGGTGGGTAGTCTAATCTACTTGACTATCACAAGGCCAGACTTGAGCTACACAGTAGGCTTGGAGAGTTAGTTCATGCAGCTTCCGAGGAAGCCACATTTGGATGGAGTACGATGCACACTTAGGTATGTGCAAGGGACTCTTGACTACGCATTGTTCTATGCAGCAGATGCACCATTAGCATTATATGGGTATACAGATGCAGATTGGGCAAGTAGCATTGTTGATAGGAGATCTACGAGTGGCTTCATGTTCTCTTGTGGGAGTGCTGCTGTTACTTGGAGTAGCAAAAAGCAGCCTACGGTTGCTTTATCGAGCACAGAGGCCGAGTACAGAGGTGCAGCAGTTGCGGCGTGCGAGGTAGCTTGGCTACGCACATTACTTGAGGACTTGGGAGTGCAGGTGGACCAGCAGATTTTCATCCATTGTGACAACCTCAGCAGCATGCAGTTGGCTAGGAACCCAGTGTTCCATGCCAGGACCAAACACATAGAGGTCCATTACCACTACGTTCGAGAGCGAGTGTTGGCGGGCGACATCGACTTGGTCTACGTCAGCACAGAGGAGCAGATAGCGGATATCTTTACCAAGGCCCTCGGAGCTGAGAAGCTTCGACGTTTTCGGACTATGCTTGGACTCTGCGACATGCAGAGCTCGAGGGGGAGTGTTGAGATGTCGAGCTCTACACCTTGAGCTGGCATCCACTACGGGTCTTGGCCGCTTACGGCATTTACTCACTGGCGCGTTAGGTGACCGACACGGAGGATCTCTGCGAGTGATTCTACAGCTGGACTACACTTATAGTGCCAGCCTAGTACGCTTCTAGCGAGTTCACACTTAGTGACCGCATGTACATATGTGCTACTTTTCAGCTTTAGCACTTAGTCATTTTTGTACTCTCTTTTCTGTGAAGAAGAAGAAGAAGCTTTCCATCTCTGTGTGCTTTGTGCTTGTCTTGTGTAGCTCTCTTCAATCCTCATTCTTTACATTCTGTGCAGGGAGTCAATTTTGACAATTCGGTCAAAGCAATGTTCTTGCTAGTTACACTACTAGAAAGTTGGGATAATTTTCGCACAGCCATAAGTAACTCAGCACCTCCTGATGGTTTAACATGTGCTGATGTTGAGGGCAGTTTGCTTACAGAAGAGGTTAGTAGGAAGAATCTTGATACTTCTCGTGGTACTAGCAATGCTCTCATTGTTCGTGGTCGATCACAAGAAAAGGGCAAGGAGAATCAGAGAGGAAAATCTCGTAACAAATCACGTGGCCGAAAAGACATTGAGTGCTATCATTGTAAAATATCACGTGGCCGAAAAGACATTGAATGCTATCATTGTCACAAAAAGGGTCATATGAAGAAAGACTATCAAAAGCGAAAACAAGAGAAAGGTAAAGACAAGAAGTCAAAAGAAGGCAAGACTAAGAAAAGCAGTATAAAGATTGAAGAGATCAACAATGTTTTTGTTGAAGATTCTGATGGAGATACTTGATTAGTACAGGACAATTTGATGACGCAGGATATTACTTCACATTTGGTGATAGTTTGTGGAAGATCACCAAAGGTTCTTTAGTGATAGCACATGGTTCAAAGTCTGGGACTTTGTACATGCTACATGTATCCAATGTTAAATACCATATAATTGTGTAACCAAGTAGCCAAGTGTTTTTTTGTGGCATTGCCGGTTAGGACATATGTCTCAAAAGGGAATGAAAATATTATCTCATTTTGGTTATCTGCCTGGCTTCAATTTCTTAGACTTTTCAGTTTGTGAGTATTATCTTTATGGTAAACAAACACAGTCACCACGTAAAAGGGGACGCACTCAAAAAAGTGAACCATTAGAGTTAGTGCATAGTGATGTCTGTGGACCTATGCCTAACGTACCCATGGGAGGTTCATTGTACTTTGTTAGATTCATTGATGACTTCTCAAGGAAAATGTGGGTATATCCTCTCAGGAAGAAGGATGAAGTTCTTTCAAAATTTTAGAATTTTGTGGCATTAGTGGAGAATCAGTCTGGCAAGAAAGTAAAGTTCTTGAAGTCAGACAATGGTGGTGAGTATGTCACTAAACCCTTTCAAAAATTTTGTGATTCCAAAGGCATCAAAAGAGAGTTGACTGCTCCATATAACCCTCCACAAAATGGTGCTGCTGAGAGGATGAACCGTACCATACAAGAGAAGTTATGTAGCATGATGTCTAATGCAGAGTTGCCTGATGGATTCTGGGTGGAAGCGTTAGCAACTGCTGTCCATTCTATCAATAGATCTCCTAACAAGTCTTTAGATGAGAAGGTACCTGAAGAGCTTTGGTCTGGGAAGCCACCTTCTTACAAGAATCTTAGAGTCTGGCTGTGAAGCGTAATGCCATGTTCCAAAGGATTTTCGAAGCAAGTTGGCTCCTAAGTCAAAGAAATGCATATTTCTTGGCTATGGCAATCCTGAAGCTAAAAAGATAGTTCGCAGTAATGACGTATACTTCAATGAAGAAAATATGCATAAGAAGCCTGTGCATATAGTGGAGGTCAAGAGAGTTATCTTCCAAGAAGATGGAATTGTCCACAATAGGGCTGAAGTGCCTAATGTCAAACTACAAGTACAGAATCCTCCTGCAGTACAAGATGTTGTTGAGGGACAACCGGCTCAAGCAGTTATTAGAAGGTCTTCAAGAGTTTCAAGGCCTCCTGATAGATTTACTCCCTCATTGGACTACATTATGTTGACAGATTGCGGAGAGCCTTCCTGCTATAAGGAAGCCATGTCAATGGATGACAAGACAAAGTGGGAGAAAGCTATGCAATCAGAAATGGACTCGTTGCATAAGAATCAAACTTGGAAGTTGGTTCAGTTGCCTAAAGGTAAAAAGGCATTACCATGCAATGGGTGTACAAGCAAATAATTATACCTCATGATAATAAACCCAAGTACAAGGTACGACTTTTTGCTAAAGGATTTAAGTAGCAGCAGGGTATTGAATTTGATGAGATCTTTTCTCCGGTTGTCAAGATGACTACTCTATGGTGTGTACTTGCGTTGGTTGCTAAAGACGACATGGAACTTGACCAAATGTATGTCAAGACAACGTTCTTGCATGGTAGTCTTCAACAAGAAGTTTATATACAGCAGCCAGAATGTTTTGTTGAGACGGGCAATGAAGACTTGGTGTGTCAGTTAGAAAAGACTCTTTATGGTCTAAAACAATCATGAAGGGAGTGGTATCGTATATTCTACTCGTTTATGCTCTCTCAAGGCTACAAACGTAGCGATATGGACCATTGCCTCTACACTAAGCGAGCTAACGATGGTAGTTTGTTGATTTTGGTCCTTTATGTGGATAATATGTTAATTACCGAGAAATGCAAGGATGAGATTTCAGCCTTGAAGTCAGAGTTACATGCAAACTTTGAAATGAAAGACACGGGTGAACCAAGCCATATCCTTGGGCATGTGCATTAAGCGAGACAAATGCAAGAAATTGGTCTATTTGTATCAATCTGAGTACATTGCTAAAGTGCTCAATTGTTTCAATATGGAGAAGGGGAAGGCATTGAGTACTCCATTGCCTCCATATGTGAAACTTTCTAAAAGTGATTGCCCTAAGTTTGAAGAGGAAAAGACTGAAATGGCACAAGTGCCTTATTCAAATGCAGTTGGGAGTTTGATGTATGTTATGATTGCTACACGTCTTGATATAGCTTTTGTAGTGGGAATTGCTGAAGGGGATCGGGGAGCACCACAGACGAAGAGTGAGAGAGAGAAGAAGGAGATACACACACGATGTGGGTGGGGAGACTCAAAAAAGTGATCAGCCCCCTATACACTTATGCTATGTATAAGGTATACAAGTCAGTGGGCGCCCAGACTCTGGGCGGCTGGGCAAGGCACATGCGCCTATACCCCAACAACCTCCCACTTAAAGGAGACTGTGCCTTTAAGCAAGGGAACCTAGTCTAAAGACTACAAAAGGTGAGAGAAAGACGCTCTCAACCGATGCCCACTGGCTGGCTGTGATCGTGTGCATCCGGCTGTCCTGCTCTCGTGTAAGTCCATACACCACCAAACATACCGCACACGTACTGCAAGTATGTACGCAATACCTGCATATCTCCCTCGTGCACTATGCCATCATCAATCAACAAACGACTGACAACCCCAACTGCAAATGCTCCCACTGCAGCTGCGATATCCGGTCTCAAGATCAACATCTCATACATGAGACCACCGAATGCCGATGCAATGCTAGCGGGCCCTGCTAGCTCTACGGAGCATGCATCAACATATATATCCCTGGAAATAGGCATCTCTGACTGACAAGGCGTGCAAGACACATGCATCTCCTGACTGTCCACAAAAGAGGCATCAACCTGTCGTGCAACCTCATAGCACACCAGCTGCTCTAGGTGTCTGCTGGAAGACATATCCTGCACAACTATATCCCCATGCTCACTGTCGAGCATAGAAAGGAATGATTGCATAATTGCTGACATCTCAGTCTCCTCTGCAATCATCCACTGCAAACATGACCACTCAATCTGCTGTGACTCACTAGAGCTCTCATGCTCTAACTCCGTATGCATAGACTCTTGCACAATGTCCTCCTATCGTGACTCACTAGAGTAAGACCGCTCTACCTGTCTATCCTGCATAGAAGTATCTCGCACAACTGACTCTCTGCTTTGCTAAGCCACTAGCAAAGCATGCATGTCTGACTCTGTCACCTCTCTGTGTGACTGCTCAAGTCGTGCCCCAACTGTGTGCACAATGAGCTCACTACTTTGCACTCCATGCAAAGCACCCTGCAACCCACAAGCAAAAGAGACTCGCATGCTCTCTCGCTCTCTACCTGGCTGCATGATCATAGAGACAACACCGTCTCTCTCGTGATCCACATGCAATGGGTAACCTGTACCACTCCTGGCACCTCTCGCAATCACTAGCGAACCCATATGCAACGCAAAAGATCGCTCAAGAAGCGATACCCGACATCCACTATACCGTAACTGTCTGACTGAGATCAAATCCCGTCTCAGATCTGGCACATAACGCACATGACGCAGGGTAAATCTCATACCAACGGGCAAGGACAAACATACGTCTCCTGCACCCTCAATGTCATACACAACACCATCAGCCATGTGCACACAACCAAGTCTCCCACTAGAAAACGTGCTAAACCACTCACGATGCGACGTGACATGAAAAGTAGCATCTGAATCTAGTAACCAATGTGAAGACAATGTGCAATCCGATATGCAATCCGTAGACATAAGATCGTCTGAAGACAAGCTAGATGTAAATGTGACATCGCCGTCACAATCGTACTCATTAACCACCATACTGATCTCACTAGCATCTGTCATGCCCAAATCTGCATCACGCATCTGTCGCCTCCGTTGTCTCAAACGCCTGAAACATCGACGCCTAATGTGACCTCTATGTCCACAATGCCAACATGTCAAGTCTCTATGCCGTCGAGACTTGCGTGTGGGACCAATCTCTCCCATGGACATAGAAGTGGGACTAGACTCCCCTGTAGACATGGATGTCACGTACATAGCATGTAAACTCTGCCATAAAGCATGAGTTGTAGTCTCCCTTGAGACCTGCCAGTAAATAGACTCAACCAGATGCAAACAAATCGTAGACATGGCTAACTCATCAAGATCATGCCAATCATCATCACTCATAGACTTGGGCTTCACCGATAAACCACACAAGGGTTTATCCTGCCCCAAATCTGTCAATGCAACAAGCATATGTTCCTTCCAAGCAACAAAATATGTACCATCAAACTGTGTCAGACCATAACGCTGGAAGTCAAATGAAAAATCAGCCATAATGCTCGCAGAAGAGCAACCAACAATGAGTAGCAAATGTCAACCAAATCAGCCCTAAACTGGCTCGAATCGCATCAACAAAAGTCTGCAAATATGGCTGCAAATCAGCCCCAAAACAGCCCCAAAATTCAGCTCTTAAACAGCCGCATAAACAAGTCACAAACGTGTCCCAGATCAGCCTACAAACTGAGCCATACATGGACACCTGCAAAGAGGAAACAATGGCTGAAAATTCAGTGCCCAAATAAGCCCTCAAACCTGCCTGTAAACTTGTAAACCTGTAGCTAAAACCTGCTGAAAAACCTCAAGCCATTAGTGCTCGAATCCGGCTACCTAGCTCGTAGCCAAACAAGCATACATCACAATACTCACTCCTGTGAGTGTGCCAAGATAACTGTACGCCTGTCAAACAGTGAGCTAATCACCAAGCCCACACTATGCGGTATCGATGCATACATACGCACAAATCTCCCACCTGCAGAGAACACCGCACGCAAATGCTGAGTGCAGCCTGCAATCTCTACCTAGATCGCATAAATGATACGCATAAAACTCCTGGGAAAATTTCGCCAGAGTTTCGATGCACAATGGCTATCAACACAAAATAACCATTGTCCTGCAAGCTCAATACAACGAGCAATCAATGCCCATCAAACTACACTCAATATACATGCATAAGCTCTACAAACGTGTGTCCAACAAATGCTCACAAAGAGTACCACAGGTGATCATACATGTCATCCATAACCAACCTCTGCACTTGCTCACAAGATCTACTGCTCACCACATAAGCATACATAGAGCATTACCCGCTCAAACACCATGTATGCAAGCCACAACACTGCAGAAGAACCACTCAACTGCAGCTGGCAACACCTGTGGGAGTACTAGACTCAACCTGTATGTGGGAGTCAAACCCGATCTTGTAACACCTCATATGTGCCTGCTACCTGCAGTGTACACGGGTAAGCTGTCTGCAACAAAGAAAACAACAGAGCCCAAAACTGTCATGAAAAACAGTCTCTGTGTTTTTAATTTCAGACCCACCTGCACTTCGAATCAGAAAATGATTCCTTCTACAAAGTCGTAGAGCTCAAAGCCAGCTCCGTTTTGAACCAAAAAGTTTTGGAGTCGGAGCTCTATAGCTCAAGTTCTGAGCAAAATAGTAGACTGCTGTCAAACTGCCAAAAACTGAACGACTTTCTTCTGTGATTCTTTGAGCTCATAGAAAGGCTCAAACTCACTTCCCACCTCGATGCATGAGCTGAATGCGTCAATCTCACAATGCTTCCATGTCTATGGAAGCTCCAAGCTCCAACCTGTCGTCGCCGATGTAGCTGTTGCAAAGCTTGCCGAGAAGAGGGAAAATGATGTACACTGTGGGCTGATTTTTAGAAGAACTCTGATCTGTGAGCACTAGGAAGCTCCTGAGAGCTCTCCTGCAAGCCTCTGTATGGCTGCCGACAAGCCTCCTCTATTTCTTTGCTTAGATCTGTGACCTCTCCGCCATAGTCGACGAGTTCATCGCGAAGCTGTTCATCTATGCTCTCACACCTGTCGCTCTGATACCAATTGAAGGGGATCGGGGAGCACCACATACGGAGAGTGAGAGAGAGAAGAAGGAGATACACACACGATGTGGGTGGGGAGACTCAAAAAAGTGAGCAGCCCCCTATACACTTATGCTATGTATAAGGTATACAAGTCAGTGGGCGCCCAGACTCTGGGCGGCTGGGCAAGGCACAGGCGCCTATACCCCAACAATTGCTAGCAGATATATGTCAAATCAAGGCAAGAAACATTGGGAGGCAGTGAAAGGGGTTATGCGATATTTGAATGGTACAAAAGACATGTGTATTTGCTTTGGAAGAAAGGAAGCATGTGTAAGTGGTTACACAAATGGAGATTATGCAGGAGACTTGGACAACATAAGGTCCACTTTGGGCTATGTTTTTAAATTCGTTGGAGGTGCAGTTTCCTGGCGATCTTGTTTGCAAGATTGCGCTACCTTGTCTACTACAGAGGCTGAATATGTTACAGCTTCAGAAGCTTGCAAGGAAGCTATATGGCTTGGTTGGCTGGTGGAAGACTTGGGAATCAATGTTGAGATGCCTGTGTTACATTGTGATAGCCAAAGTGCTATACAATTTGCAAAGAATCCAGTGTTTCATGCAAAGACAAAGCATGTGGATGTGACGTATCACTTCATTCGTGAGGTGGTTTGAGGACAAGTGATTGCAGCTTGCCAAGATTCACACCACTGAAAACCCTGCTGATCTTCTAACAAAGGGCTTACCTTCAAAACGGTTTGCACATTGTCAGGCACTCATGGGCATTGGGTAGATGATCATGGTCATTGTCTACCTGTATTGTATACATATATACATTGTCACCCCAGCTTAAAGGCACATTGTACTCTATCCAAAGGCTTCACTAGTCTTTATGAACTTTAGATCTGGTCGTGTACTAGGAAATCAAGGAATATTTGGAGAAAACTCCATTAGGTTTTCCACTGAAGAAAGCATGAATCAAAACAATTCCTTGCACACTATCCTTGAAGAAGTCTCAGACACTTTTTCAAACTCAACATTTGAAATGTCTCCCTTCTCAACTCACTCAGAGACCGAAACGACAGTGCATTATAAGCATATACTTTCATTTTATAAGACTAATGGCCATGGAGCTCAGGTTTGTCTGGATCCTAACGAGGAGTATGCTATTCACATTGATGATCATGGTATTGAGTTCGAAGAATAGATTAGGGCAAACAAACAAGGAAAAATGTACCTGGACAGAAACGAAACGCAATATTTACAAGTTGAAAACCCTAACATGATAGACAAATGGGGGTTAGAAGTAAACACCATAATCCCATATATGTCAGCAAAAGAAGGACCACCAACCTTAGAATTCAAGGGATACGATCAAGTAGATTTGAAGTCTTTGAAATGGTTTAGTACTGATAATCCTAGGATCGGAGTCTATTGTTGGGAAGATAGAAATGTAAAAGTTCTTTTGTGGACTTCACATGCCAAATCAAGACAACTAACGGCTATGAAGATCATCTACATCTTCAAGATCAAGGATAAGGGATCAACAAATCTACCAACCTACCTGTTTAGGGATTGTTACAACAGCAACTTTGGTATGATGACTCCTGAGGAGGTAGAACAAACCAAATACCAAGGGTATTCCATAAGGGATTGGATATTGGGCCCAGGACCAGAAACCAGTCCAAGTGACAAATACCGTGAGAGATCTTCTGAGAGTAATGTGAAGAAACCAAAAACCACCTCATCACAAAGAAAACCAGGTGACACTAAGGCCAGTCTAGGGCTACATGAGTCACTATTTCCAATAGATGGGTTTGAAGGACTCGAAAAGGACCAACTGCCAAGTGACCACGAGTTGAACCAAACAGACACCTAAGACCAGTTGATTTTAAAAAATGGGTCAGCAAATACAGTGGATCAGGGGATCCATACGACCACTTAGCAAGCTTTAAGCCAGTGCTAAGAGCAGAACGTAATGCAATTTTCATACTTAATTTGAGGGGTTTGGAATGACATTAGAAGGAAAAGCATTGACATGGTTCCAAAACATTCCACCAAGGTCAATCATGGACTTGAATACATTAGCTCAAGGATTTGTAGCTGCTTGTTCCAAAACGGGAATCAAACACAATACGGTAGCTCAAGTCTACAGCTTTAAACAAAAACAAGATGATTTTGTGAGGGATTGTGCAACTTGAATGAAATAATACATTGCTAGATGCCCAGAGCTAGAGATACCTGCAGAAGAACGATTAGTATCTTTATTTCTAGAAGGACTGCTAAACAAGGAGCTTCATGCTATACTTTATAGAAAGAAGCATACAACCTTAGAAGAGTGTGTGTCAGATGCCATCAACTTGGGAGACAATTGTGATATTTTCAATGCAGAAGATGTCCCTAAGGATAACCAAAGCAAGAAAACAGCATCCACCAAACGTGCACCAGTAGGAACGGCTGCTGCAGCACCGCTTTCAGTCAAGAAGACATTCTCAAAAGGATGACCAATATGATGAACAACATGCAAAAAAGCATCTATGAGGGGACCAGGACAAGGATGCCTCAACAGGGACAGCCTATTAGGCCACAAAAATGGTGTACAATCGAGGGTAAATGGACCAAGCATGAGACGAACGAGTGCTATCTCGGGGGGTTCACTATGTGTAAAACTACCATATCACGTGCGCTCAAGATATGTTTGTAAAACCCCTTATCTGTGAATTTTGTTAGGAATATAATGTACCCTTTTCTTTTAAAATCTGTAAGTTTTTTTAAATTTGAAACAATAATGCCCTTCGATATTTATATTTATGTAAGTTTCAAGAACTTTAAATACCCTTTTGTTGAACTCACGTGATAGGTTACTTTTTTATTAGGTGACCTCCCCGGGAGTGCTACTTCAGACCAAAGTATGATGGGAATGTTCAGTATGTGCTTATGAAGCCACAAGGAAAACCCATGTACAGATATCAACCTAATATGGCCCAAGTGATATCAACCTAATATGGCCCAAGCTCAAAGACCACCAATGGGTATGGAAAAACCTCAACCCGTGCTGGGTCAAAAATCTTTGTACCCAGGACATAATGCAGTGCCTTTAAAGTACATGCACCCAGAGGGAGTTATAGATGAACAAGCACTTGTGCCTGTTACACCTTATGCTGATCCTAGTCCATCTACAGTAATGGTAGAGGGAGATTGGTATAATTCACATCCACCACCAATGGAGGAACCTGTAACTTATGCTCCACCAGAGCTCGCACCGATGTATTATGTAGATAATCAAGGTGTCAGACCTCTTATGGGGAAACCCATGATTAAGCCAAGAACAGGAAACTGTCATAATTGTGGTGCAGATGATCATTGGAAGAATGAATGCATAGAGCCTAACAAAAACCTCAAACCAATTGAAGTTTATTGCATACAATGTTGCAGAAAGGGAGGACACTTCCCAAAATATTGTCCTAAAAATCTCTTAAACAAGGGTAAAACGGTTGTCCACGTAGTTCGAGTGATACCTAGTAGCTCATCTGAGAGTGAACCGATTGTTCCAATCAAGGTGATCACTAGAGCTCAGGCTAAGAAAAAGAAACATAACTCCTCAGATGATTCGGAGAATACAAAGGCTGCATCTCAAAAGACCAAAAGAAGTAGAAGCAAAAGGTATGAAATGAGAAAACAACAACAACGAACTGAAATTGAGGAGAAAGCAAAACAGCTATTCCAGGAAAAGGTGAAAGAACCTGGAAGCGAAATTAAAGAAACAACCGTGAAATCTGGAGGATCAATTTTGCTTGATAAAATTTTTGAGCCTATTAATGCAGCCTTGGAAGCCTACAAGTAGGACTTAAAGCAGGCCAAAACATGAAAAACAAATGGAAGAACTATCCTTCTCCAGTCATGGAAGCAGCTAAGCTTGAAGCTTATCAAAATTTGGTAAGAATCACACAATAAATGCTGGAAAAACAAAAACCCAAGCTTGAAAGTATCACAGAACCTGAAGAGCTTGTACTAAGAGAAACTAAAGAAAAATCTAAAGTGGTGGGGTAGAACCCGACCTAGAAACAAAAGAACAAGAACTTATAGTGCCGGACAGCGAAGGTTCCTTAGACGGAATTCCATTCGTGGAGGAAGACTGACTAGGACACTTATGGGAAAAGGTTCGAAAGATCAATGATGGGAGCCTCACTTTAAAGTCAGCTCCTATAGAGGAAGTTTGGTTAGACAACCCACCTCTTGATATGGACGTGGATGTACGATCCTTGCATGGGGATTGTGGATCTGAAGCTTCGGGAATGTCAAAACCATTGACCTTGAAAACATTACCCTCTTACTTGGTAGATAACGAAGAGGAATCCATAGTGTGTAAGACCACTCAAGTAAAAAGAGCGGAACAGACCCTAGAAGTAGACAACATTCATTCAATCATGTCTACACCCATCCAATGCACTCTTACCTTGGGATAACTGTTAAAACTCAGCCCATATTTATGGAATGATCTATAGGAAACCCTAGAGAAGGTGGGAATAATGGGGGTAATCTCAAAAAAATTGGGAAAATTGAAACACGAAATGGACAACAAAGAGATTTGATATGTTCCAATGAACAAAGTCGGACAATTCTATGAAGGGAAAGAAGGAAACACCACCCTTCTAGTGAAATATAATGACATAGAAACCATGGCAATACTGGATACTGGAGCAGGCATATCCATAGCCACAAAAGGAGTATGGGAATCCTGGGGCAACCAGCCATTAGACAAACTCGAATGAAATAGCAATTGCTGATGGACACGTTGAAAGACCCTTAGGACTACTTGAAAAAGTGATAGTTAGTTCTTGTGGGATTTAATATCAACACACTTTTGCCATAGTAGACTTTGGGAAGAAACTCAACTACAAAATCATATTGGAAAGACCTTTAATGCGACAGGTACAACTCATCCAAGATTGGGGAAACAACTATCTGTACTTAAAGCAAGTGGGATCTATAACAAGGGTAAATCTCAAAGATCACACTTATAGAGATCTCATGAAAACACCCATACAAGAGTTCAATTCAGTCTCTTTGCCTGAAACTAAGCTTCCATCTTGGTTAAACAAGGACAATCCTATTTGGATGTGCGGAGCTTCAGGAAACGGAAGCCTAAAATGAGAAGAATGTATCTTAGAAAGGGATTGCACAGACGAAGCCTATGTACCTGAACCATTTCTAGAGCTTTTGGTTAATCCATTTGAGTGGACTCAAATTTTAGCAACAATGGATGTATGTGTGAATAAGTCTATTCCTACTCAATTTTGCAATGAGGATGGTTGTGACATAATTCCCATCCAAATGATCTCAATCCTCCACATTGAAGATGAAATTGAGGAATCCAAAGACTTAATGAAATCTCAACAAGTCTTTTCAGACCTCTACTATGATGCAGCAGATGAGTGAGACAAAAATTCGGCTACCTCAAAAGATTCAGGGTTGGAAAAAGAACATGTGAGAGCTAAGCTACTCATAAAAGAAGGGAAGGAATAGTTTTTTGACTTTCTTAACCAAAAATCTTGAAGACAAAAATGGTATAGACGCAAAAGAGACACCAAAAACATGAAAGCTGGACCTATGCCATCAGTCTCCAATAGAACACAATTCCTAATGCAAATAGAGGCACATGATTGTGTCAAGGACAAAATCATTGGTAGATATCCTTCAAACAAAAATTCCAAATGTGTCGAAAACATCGAGAAAAACAAGGAAGGATACTCAAGAAAAACTAAAGAAACAGGAAAAGGAGCCAACCATGACACGAGTTGAGCGGAAAAAGAAATATCAAGAGTTGAAAAAAGCTCTAAAGGAGATATATACGACTGAAATGGAAACCACTAAAGAGGATAGTAAATATGTAATGAGTGTTCCATCCCATTACAAGAAGTATACTCTCCAAGATCAAAAAATCATAATCAAACAACCTGTTAGGGAATTACAAAACCAGAATGAGCCCTACGAAGGCTTGAAAATGCTAAAAAGATAGATCTGGTTGAATCAAGAGAAGAGCCTAGATCTACTTACATTGCAAATGACCTAACACAAGAAGAAGAAGAGCTTTTGTTAAGCTTATTGAAAGAATACCGAGATATCTTTGCTTGGCCATATAAGGATCTCAAGGGTGTTGATCCAAAAGTCTGTCAACATACCATACCCATGAGAGATGATGAAAAACCAAGCAGACAAAGGCCATATACATATAATGAAACATTTTCCAAGAAGATCAAAGAAGGGATTGAAAAACTAAAGGAAGCTAAATTCATTTACGAAATTGAACACACAGATTGGGTATCTCCAATCGTGGTAGTACCCAAGAAGAATGGAAAATTACGAGTGTGTGTTAATCTCAAAAAGGTGAATGCAGCTACCATTAGAGACAACTTTCCTCTTCCAATCACTGAGCATGTTTTAGAACGAGTTGCAAGAAAATAAGCTTACATCTTCTTAGATGGATTTTTGGAATACAAACAAATTTTGATTGACCCAAAACATCAGCATAAAATTTCTTTTGCAACAGAATGGGTTATTTTCGCCTATCGGGTCATGCCATTTGGGTTAACTCATGCTCCAGCCACATTTCAAAGATTGATGAGCCATTCTTTTAAAGAATATCTTAGGAAATTTTTGGAAGTATATATGGATAATTTATATGTTCATTCATCAATCTGAGCTAATCATTTTGAACACCTCAAACAAGTAAACGAAAATGTAGACTTTATAGGATTTGCTTAAATCCTGAAAAGTTCACATTCATGGGTAGACAAGGAAAACTTGATAAACATATAGTGTCCAAAAATGGCATAGCTACTGATATTGAAAAAAATTATGTCATTGTTGATTTTCCTAGACCAACAACAGTCAAGGGGGTACAAGCCTTCATGGGACATTGTGGATATTACAGATGGTTCATCTACATGTATGCTATAATTGCAAAACCCATGTATAGCTTGATTACACACTTTGAGTGGATTGATGCATGTGAAGAATCCTTCATAAAAACTTAAGAGAGTTCTCACCTCAGTCCCAATATTGAAAGCACCAGATATGGATAAGATATTCCACATACATGTTGATGCTTCCAATTTTGCTATCGGTTGTATACTAGCTCAACCCCAAGAGATGGAAAAATTGACTTTCCTATTTCTTATGCTAGCCAACAGTTGAACATGGCGAAAAATAATTACACTACCACTGAAAGAGAGGGATTAGGAATGATCTATGTCGTTAAAAATTATAGATATTACCTATTAGCCAGCAAGTTTTTGTTCTTTGTGGACCACCAAGATCTATTATACTTGGTCAACAAGCCATGCAACATAGGAAGAATAGTGAGATGATTCATTCTTCTAGAATTTGATTTCACTGTGGTTGTAAAAAAGGGCACTACACATCAAAGAGCAGATCATTTGTCAAGGATTGTTTCAGGAGAATCACGTAAAGGGATAGACGACGATCTACCAGTTGCCTATTTGTTCTCCGTGGAAATGATACCTCGATGGTTGGAAAACATGGTGTCATTGATGAAAATAACTTAAGTGGATTCACAAATACCACTTCCTATTACGATCGGATTAATTGAGAAATCGGCTATGTATCAACTACTAGCTGGTACGCTATACAAAGAAAATCGAGATGGAATATTTCTCTTATGCATTTATCCTGAAGAGGAAAACCAATACCTAAGTCAAGCACATGTTACCATAGTAGGACTTCACTTTGAGGAAGACCAAAGTATGCAAAGAATCTTGAGACTTGGAGTATTTTGGCCGACTATGAGGAGTGATGTTCTTTCTTTTGTAAAGGATTGTCCTCAATGTCGAAACAACCACCCATACCTCATGTGGCATTGTTCCAAATGTTGCATGTTCCTAAGTAGAGTAACTATCTACTTACTCACTTATCAAGCCAAACATTACGCCATCAAAGAGAAATTGAAACTGAAGCAAGAGACTATGCTCTTATTGGAAACCAATTGTATCGGAGAGGTAAAGATCAACATTTGCGTCGTTGCACAAATGAAGACGAATATATTTTGATTATAGAACAAGCACGTGTTGGATTAGCTGGAGGTCAATTTTCTAGTGAGACCACCACAAGAGAAATCTTGATGGCAGTCATATGGTGGCCAACACTTTTTGTAGATACCAAAGAATATGTTCGGAGGTGTGATGCTTGTCAACAAGCAAAAATGCCAACACGAGTAGATAGCATGTCCTTAAGACCAATGTTGGGGGCAAGAGCTTTAACAAAATGGGTATAGATTTTGTTGGTACAATACAACCACCTGCTTATAGAACCTAAGCTCAATACATTATTGTAGCTACGGACTATCTGACCAAGTGGGCCGAGGCTAAAGCAACTCAAAAAAATGATGCGAGAACCACTGCCACATTCTTTTATAAGTATGCATTCATGAGATATGGATTGCCAATAGAGATTGTCAATGATCGGGGATCTCATTTCCTCAATGACTTAATCAAGTATTTGCTTAATGAGTTTATGATCATCCATAACAAATCATCTCCCTATCACCCACAAGCAAACAGACAAGCTGAGCACATGAACAAAATTCTTAGCTCGGTATTGACTAAAGTGGTTAGTTTAGGAAGGACAGACTGGGAAATGAATCTCCATGCTGCTCTATGGGCTTATCGAGTTTCATTCAAAACAACTTTAAATGCTACACCCTTTAACCTTGTTTATGGTCTTGATGTCATATTGACAATAGAATTTTTGTTGCCGACATTAAGGGTAGCAAAGAATCTTGAGTGGACTGGACATGAGTTGTCAAAAAGACTTGAAGGTTTGGAAAAGCTAGCTGATGAGCAAAGGCTAACTGCTGTAGCTCACGTCTATGCACAAAAGCGAAAACAAAAACAAATTTTTGATTCCCATCTAATTACGAAAATCTTCAAGAAAGGGGACATAGTTTTAGTCTATTCCCTTAAGCAACACATTTCCAAGTTTAAGAAAAAGGGAAATGGACCATTTATCATTAAATATGTATCTCCAAGTGGAGTAGTACAGTTGTCCACCCTAAATGGTGAACCGATGGCTAATTGGATTAGTGAATGCCATTTAAAGAAATACAATCTACCACCAACCAATGAGTTGCTAGAAAGAATGCATGCAGCCAAGCAAAGGAGGATCAAACGACAGCAGGTTATTGATGAAGCCCAAGAGGAAGCTCGGCTTTGGGTACTCAAACGGAAAGCTGCTCTCAAGAATCAACAGATATCGATTCCCATCAACACTCTGGATATAGGTTATGAACAATGGGAATTGCCTAAAGATGCCATATCAACAAATGATCAATTGTCACACGAAATGGACCTTCCCATCTAAGTACACAAAATCGACCTTCACATCTAAGTACATCTCAACAATCACAGCACAAATGCTTTGGTCGACACAGGAGCTAGAGTAAATGCAGTTAGTTATTCCACGTACAAGAAAGCAACAAATCAAGCATTGATGGCAGGAATAGCAACTATCAAAGGATGCAACAAGAACTCAGCACCAACTTTGGGAGTAGTCAAATTGAACGTGATAGTACATAGACATTCATGTCCTCATCAGTTTTTATGCTTACCAGATGAACACATGAATGAGAGGATGCGGACATACAATGCAGTACCAAATTGGGATACGAATCAGCTCAAGCTATCACCGAAAGGCGGACAACTCATTGTTCCAATTGCACCAAGCAAGGAGGAATGGAAAGGGAATAATCAGAACAGTAAACCTTGAAGCAATCAATCTTCTCCATCCTCTCAACAAGCACATACTACAAGTAGCATGCAAGGAGGCAGGAAAATTTGGGTACCAAAATCACATCTCAAGGACAAGTCGAATCAAATTTGGGTGCCCAAAACATCACCCACAAAACCAAAGGAGGCTCCAAAGATCAAGACACATAAACGAGCATCTCCAAACAGGGAACCTAACATGAAATGGGTTTGGAAAAAGAAGGAGCACTGATCTTTTCCACAAACAGTAAAACCAATCAAGCAATGGAGAGTTAACCCTCAGAGGACTCCACCACACCATACAACACCAAGCAAACCAAACCACCAATGGCGAGAAAAAGCTCAACAATAGACAAAAGTGCTACCAACAGCTCAAGCAATGAGCGTGCTGAAGCAACCTAATGGCACAATCAAGCAGAGAGCACACAAGCTACAAGATTTGCTCATTAGAAGACAGCAACATCAAACCTCGACATCAGAAACCCGTGAGTTAATTACTCAAGACCCACTTCTTGCACAACATATTGGTTTGAAGTGCAATGATATTCAAAGCATGGTAGATCCAACCATGGCTATGCATAAGACACAATTCTTCAACCCATAAACACAGTCGACCAGTAGTACGTCATCTAGGAGGGGTGGAAGAGCACTAAGAAATTAAGCGCAATGTTTGAAGAGGGAGAAAAAAGTTTGATTTTAACGTGTGATTTTTTGTAAAATTACCTAATAATACCCTTATAATTTCGTCAAAGGAAAATTCACTGATAATATCTTTTTGATGAGTGTAAATAGTGTAAATACTATCAGAAAATCATCAAAAAATAGTCTTTTGATTATTTTTCATCATTTTTGTCGATATTGAGACTTAAAAATGGAGAAATCCAACAAAAAAACAATAATGCTATGTTTTCCAATGGATTTTCTTAATTATTGGATTTTCAAATTACTTCTTTAGAGCATTTTGTTATTTTCTTTGATGTTTTCAAAGAACAGGTCAAAAATTAATAATAAATAGCAAAGAGGCTCAGATGGAAAAATAGAAGACACAATGGTGATCAGAAAGACAAGGCAAACAAGCACAAAAAATTTCAATGAAGTCAAAAGATGGAAGCGAGAAGCCTAAATTAGGCGGCCATACCTACTTTTGCAAAATTCTTGGAGAATGGGCTACAGGAATCCGATCGAGGAAATTTTTCAATCCAACATAGATTTTAAGGCCTAGTAGGACTAACGGGGGAATCTAGGGAAAAATGGTTTGGAAAGTTCGGGTATAGATATCCGAGGTAAGCTAAAACCACCTCATTTTCACTTGCGGCCTTTGCAGAGACTCGAGAGAGCTTTTCGACCTCTTTCGCGCATCTTTTCCGGAGTCTACAGTCGCCCGTTTTCAGTACCATCTCACACGAGACATGAGGGGTAAGTTCTTTACTCGTCAATGTTCCATTTTGTACGGCCGGTAGCTAGTCTAAACCCCTAGAAAAAACCCTAGAAATCGAGCATTGTACGAAGACCTACGACAAAAAACTAACCATAACGGCGTGTCAGCTCGACCAAACTAGATGAGTTTTGAATTGTAGCATGCCCTAACATAAAATAACCTTTGTATATCATCAGTTAATTAGTTGACCATTCGGCAGGGGTCGAGGGGATCCGCAATAGAGAAGCTAGGTTTTTGGCAGATGCCAGATTTTAAATCTGACTCCACAGACAATTTGCCTACGAGGTTCATATACAATGTGTATGATTGGTTTCATGAAATTAATCAATCAAAGCCCTCAAAAATAAAAAACAACTCAAAGGCTATAAAGCGTCATATTCGACATATGGGATCAAACTAACTCCAAAAGAGCCAAAATTGTATGAGTTGCTTCACGACTATGTTGCGGACAAATCCAAAGCCTCAAAAGTGACTAACCAACTCAACATTGGTGATTTCAGAGTCGACAAACCAAAAAGTGATGTCGGCAAGACCAAACTTGACCAAATTCAATTTAGGACTTGTTTTAGGTGTATAGAATGTGTTTAGGTCAAAATTGTAAGTTTTGTAAAAAATTGTGACTGTTGTAAATAATCACGATTATTTACTTTTGCATTATTCTCGCTTGGAAATTGTATCATCACCTCACCTATCATGTGTACACACCAATTACATGCCAAAAATCAAGTATGAGCCAAAATGAACACCTATAACTTGGAAAAGTGCCAGAAAACACAAAGAAGTCTTTGCAAGCCATTTTTGGTTTATGGACCACATTTCTTGATCCAAATCACCTCATATCTCATACACAGGGTCTATACAATACCTAGGACCAAATTGTACCAACAATGTTGATTTTGGTAGAAAAGTTGATAATCGCGATTATTTACTTTCTAGCCAAAATGGGGAAATTTTGCTATTTTTCCATCATACATCCAAAGTACTTGATGTGCTAAGCCCACTAGCCAAGTTTGAACCAATCTGGAGCTCAAAATCTCAAATTTTCTTTATATCTACTGTTTCAAAGACCTAAAGCCAAAATCTAAATGAGTCCATATTTCACTCACAGTACGTATTTGGTATATACTTCAAGCCTCTAATGCCAAGTTTGCAAAATGCCGAAAAAAAATCTGGGTGGTAAATACTCGCGATTATTTACTTTGGTTGTAAAATTTTGTTTGGAATTTACAATTTGTTCCTTGCATGTTTTTATGCATCTATTCTTGTTCAAAAATTGATTTGAAGAAAATTGGAGCAAATCTGTCAGCATTTCAGACTAAAGGACATTTCAGACAAAAATCTGACAAATCTGCTAACTTTGACACTTCATTCATTGCACAGGAGCCATGCAAGCAGCAGAGAGGGACAAGAAGAAGCTCAACCAAAAAGAAAGTTGCAGGAGATACCCGCATGCCAACTGGATCCAGATTCAGTCAAAGCCGCCAACGAACCCTATCTTTCAAAAGAACAGCTAGAAGAGCATCACACCATAGTATTCACCGGCAGATTCAAGAGTGAGGAGGGACATCAGGTAGAGTGGCAACTCCTACCGAAAGAAGTGTATGATGTCGCCGCGAAGACTGAGACCAAAGAAGCCAACCGCAGGCTAGGACTCAAAGATTTCTATGAATAGGAGCCGTGCGGTGTGGATTTCCAAAAAGCTAACAAACTTTTATCCACGACTAAAGAAGATGGAATTGTACATATTTTTGACCCTCAGGGGACTAAAGTTGAAGTGGTGATAACCAAGGAGGTAGTGGCAGAAGCACTCAGACTGCCCACAGAAGGAATGAAAATGAGGGCAAGGGACAGGAAAATGGCAGGTACTTTCACCAACGAAACCGCCGCAGTCACCTTTGTAGACCTAATTCACAAGCTAATGGAAGAGCCAACCAGGTTATACCACCAACACTTCCACTTCCTCGCTAAAAGGACACCAAGGTAGGCCACGCCAAATCATGCGGTTGCCACCACTTGCACGCAAGTCCTCAAGTCAACAACCAGGCAACCGGTGGACCACGCACAATATGTCTCGACCACTTTGAAAGGCACAAAGAAAAAAGGAAAGATTACTTACCTGGGTGCACCAGAGGTATTGAAAAGGATTGCATACCATGCCATCAGCGTGGCCGACAACCTACCACCTGCCCTAAAGTAAAACACTTGGATACTGTCAGCTCAACCATCTCCTCAAGCTACGTGATCTGCCAAAAGATCGTACAAAACAGGTGAAGAGTCCGCTGAGAGCTTGCGAGAACGGCACAACAGTGACAACTCCGATAACGAAGAAAGGAGAGCGCGCATTGAGGAAATGAAGCGAAAAGCCGTGGCAGCACACCAAGAGGAGCCCATCCAAAAGCAAGCCCGGGTTGAAAGGGAAAACATTGCTACCAGCATAACCGACAAACACAAGGAAAGGACCCGGAAAAATGGGTGTCTAGTGGACTTAAGGGACCAAGGACCAAGCATCACACTAGGAAAGAGGCTATAGAACTCGCTGAAGAACTGGAATGTATCTACCAGAAAGCAGAAGCTTTAAAGCTAAAGGAGGTCAAAGAAGCGAAAAGGAAGACAAAAGTGGAAGAAGAACAAAAGAGAGCAGAGGAGACCACTGCACAAGGAGAAGCACAACATGCCCAAGGTGATGTGTCTCCATGCATCTCTTCTCCTGTCTTCTTTGAACACTAAGATCAACCCATGCCGAGCCCACCACCATCACCGACAGTTAAAGACACCACAAATGAGCCAACTAAAGAATCTGAGCCTGAACAAGAGAAAGCAACCGAAGCTCCACAAGAGCCTGAACAACAAAAGGCAGATGAATCTACACAACAAGCAACTGGAACTACTCAAGAGCAGCCAATAGAGAAGGAGCAAGAGACCAAAAAGGAAGCAAGTCTTGCAAAAGAAGAGGACACCACACAGTTTGAGCAGCCAAAGGATCAAAAGACAGAGGAACCACCCTCTATCACAGCACATCAAGAGAAGGCCAAGGCACCACCCTCTACCTCCACAAAAAAAGAACAGCCACGGCTACAAGAACAAGAGCAACCAGTCGTCTTGACACACCCAAAGACAAACAAGAGGCTTCAGAAACATCAATCCAGTTGGCACGACATGAAGACTAGCAATCGAATGACGAAGTCATCCTGTAGGTTAGCGAATATGCTAAGCAAATGCAGGAGATGACTGAAAGACTTCTCTCAGCAGCACTTGGCCATAGCACAAGGGCCAAAGAGTTAGAGATGTTGATCAACACACTCCAAGGGGAGGTAGATGACAGACTTAATGTCATCAAACCGATCTCTAGAGGCAAATGCAGAAGTTGAGAGCAGAAGCTGAACAACATTAGCTCTCAAGGGATAAGCAACAAAATGAAATGGAGGAAATGGGTGAGTTGCTCACGAAACTGTCAGATGCCTGCAAGGCAAAGGATGATCAGCTAACAAAAGTTACAAATGAGCTGCTAACTACGACCCTCTCAGTGCAAAAAATCCAGGTAAAATTAGAGGTAGCCAATGATTCTCTATAGTACTTAGAACAAAGAATCAATGATCAAGCGATATTCTTGAGACAAATACGAAAAAATCCAATCGTTGCCTCGATCAAGGGAAAAGATGAAGTCTACAAGGCACTAGAAAAGAAAAATAAAGATCTCGAGCTGGAGCTGAAACTAGAGCAGTCTCAACACAGAGACTTGACCTTGATGCGGGTCCAAAGAGAAGATGAACTGCTAAAGGACATAGCTGAACTCAAAAGAGTCAACCAGCTACTGTGAGAGGGAAAGCCGGAAACGCAAGAAGAGGCAGGCACTTCGGAGCAGCCTCAAATAAAAATACCCTCAAAATAATTCGTTGAAATGGAGACACATTCCACAATAGAGTTGAGTGGTGAGGAAGACTTTCAAGTAACCATTACAGAAGAAGACATAGTGCCCATGGTCCAGCTCTTAACACTAGGTTGGTAACCTAACAGGACATAAAAGTGTCCTTTCAGGGTTTTGAAAAAAACCTCCAAAACCATAGTAGATCCACTCATTTTGTAAAATCCTTTCATGAGGTTATAGTTCAAGGCCTACTATACATGGAAAAAATAAGAAACTTATAAAATTTCTCATCTTTTGGTCACACAAAGCCTCCAAAGTTGATGGACCAATGCATTTTCATCAAAACAGTCATTTCTTATGTTTTGTTGCATAAAAATAAGATTAGGGATTTTTGTAGGACCTGAGATAAATTCCCTAGTCAACTTCAATGGGTTGGTGATCAGAACATATGATTGCTTCTCACTCACTATTTTCTGTTTTGCCAAATTAAATAGGTACAAAAAGTTGAATTTTTACCATTCTGCAAACCTATCATCAAAGTTTCTATAGCCACGCTCAATACAAATAATATATGCATGTTTTCTTAGTTCCCTATTGTCCTTTATGTTCATAAGGAGCCATGGAGCATGTCAAAAGAATAATACATCTCTTACCAAGAGGAATCTTGGGGACAAAGATGAAGTGCTAAATACAACAAACATGAAAAAAGTGGGTTCAACATTATGAGTTGTAGAATCCCATAGAAACTATTCAATATCTAGCCAAATTTGATCCTTATGACTAGATATGGTTACTACCAACAAAATACATGTAGTTTTCACAAGAAACTAACAATATTGAAAAAGCTATACTTGATATACTAGAATGTTTCGTTTTCTTCTATAATTGAAAAAGTCAACCATCGTTGTGTACTATGCAAAATAGGGTATTAGGTGCCCCAAAACTCGAGGAATATTAGCTTTATGTTACAATATGCGACATAGAAAATAAAAAATGCATTTGGATATCATGAAATCCACCAAAAAAATCATAGAAGATCTAAAATTGGCTAAAAAACAGGATTTGACAATTTTTGTAATTTGGTCATAACCTACAACTTTAATATTTATTTCTCCCTAGAAGCATCAGGACATGTTGAGGACTACTAAAGATAGTTCTCTAGCATTATAGACCTCACAAAAATGAATTCTAGAGATGTATAGTTGCAAAAAGTTGAAAAAAGCCAAAAACAGGACCCGTTTTTTCACACAGTTTAGGTTGTGAAATGTTGTGCAAGGACAAGGTTAAAGATGGAATTGATAATCCAAAAAAATGTCGATTTTTTTTCAGCTCACGAGACAACTTTCTAGATAGATAGCACCTCAAAATCCATTTTGAAACTCTTGACAAGAGATAGATGAGCAGTGGAAGGTAGCGATGAATTGGGAGTTGATAATTTTTCACTCCTTCAACGTTACACAACTCACTCCCAATCAAATCAATGCGCAATGGCACCAACAGTCCCTGCCCTACCCTCTGATAAAAGTTGAGTTGCTATAGGTAAATGAAAGGCTGTATACAGACATGCAAGTCGAGGGCCCAGATAAAGACCACCTGAAGTGGAGGTTGAGCTGGCTGAACAAGAATCCCAGGTACTTGATTCTGCTCACAAGAGCACCTGCGGCCCTACAAAAAGATCCGAATTTCTATCTTGTACCAAGAGTAATGACCTCGATAGCACATGACGTACTACTCAAGAATCGGCCAACTTGGCTAAACTACCACAGATTGCCTGCTCCAGACAAGGGACCAGGGACTGAAGAATACATGGTGAAAACCCTAAAGGGCGCCATGTCATTCTTTAAAAGTCTACCAAATTTGTCATGTGCTATGCTATATAAGATCTGCCGAATGCTGCTCACATGCATCAAAGTGTTCAATGAGCCAGAGCAAGCAGGCACCCCTTGGATGTCATTCCTCGAGGGTAACAAAGGTTTGTGCTATGATCTCAGTGGTGGCCAACCTTACAAAGAAGTCCTCTATGGCTTCTATGCCAGGTGCATGTTTCTGCCTTCTCACAACATGCTGGTGTTTGAGGAAGCGTTCTACACGGGATTCTTCACTTTGCGAACGAAGATATTTGCACAAGTGATCAACAACCTGACCTCAAGGTTTGTAGGCTACTCATCAGTGGAACTAAAGAACATAGTAACTATGCAGTTTTTGCAAGTGCCAGATAAAGAAAGGAAGATCAGATACCAAAGGGCACTACATGCGCTTGAAGACCGCCTCACCAACCGCGAGCCCAAAGAATACTTTAGCCCATAAAGATGTGTCAAGGGACGACACATGGTGAGAAGGGGGGAATGTTAGCAGCAAGCTAACACGGATACCATTTTTGGAGTTCTCATTGTAGAACACTTATTATTTTGATAGATCGAAAATATTGTAACTCCCTTTTTCTCGGATAAACTCTCTAATTAATGAGCCAGAGCTACAAGCTTCCAGATTGTATCAACGTGTCATTACCCATCTTTGGTAGAACTCCCAGATTACTAGTTTTGACCACCAAAAACCTTGGCTAAGGTATAAAAGCCAATTTTTGTAAGTTATTTTAAAAAGTTTTTGGATAATAGAAACACAGTGTGAGCTAATGCCGCTCACTCCTCTCCTTCTCGCGCTTCCTACTCCCTCTCCAGTTGTCACATTGTAGTCACGTTTGTTGCATTGAAACCGTAGGTAACAGCTCTACACATTGATGTAAGCATTTCATAGTATTTCGTAGCGTTTGATGTCACCAACCCACGGCCGAGACCCGCGGCCTAATCTCATCATAACTAGGAATTTACACTTTCAAATCAAAAACTAAGCATAGGCGGGGTATTGGGGCATCATTGCTAAGCATTTAGATGCATTCTGAGTCAAAAACGATTAGGTCAAAAATCTACTGCTATTAATAATCACAATTTTGGAACTTGACCTAAAGTGGGGTTTGAGACCATAAGCATGTGTGTTTAGGTCTTATAAACTTGTCCTAGACGTTTCATTACGTTTAGATGTCATCTGATGCTATAACAGATGTGATTTGTTTGCTGATGAACGATTGGCTTTTGGTGATTTCAGTCACTTGAGTGTAGCTTGAGTTGGATGTGAGTTGTTAGTTGTTTCTTGAAAGATTGACACTCTCTTGTAGCCTCTATGCACTAGTCGAGTCATCTTCATCCCATGGATTGACAATTTAATCGTGGTTCTCGCTAATACTGCAATAAGATAGGATGGTGAGGTTAGACATGTGTCCCAGACACTCAGCCACGGAAATTCTTTTCAAGAGGGCAACAATGATGGAATGCATTAATTCGAGGGATGAAGTAGATGCACGTCCCTTTACGGATAGAGCACCTGCAAAGTCGTTGGGCATACACAAAAGAACCATCGGTTTTGTGAATGCACGACTCCATTTAGAGGATGAGAACTGTCCTTTTCCAGTCTTAGCATGTCAACGGCCGGCAAGCTTATCTTTCTACAAACACCACAGAGGACATTAGGGAGGTTGTGTTTGGTTTCTGGACAACAGAGACCCAAGTCTCTCCGAACAAGAAGGACATATGCCAAAGGCGTATCGGTAGGAAGGCTGTCATTAGGGAAATTTTGAACTCACAAAGGGGCCTTATAAGGAGTTTGACTTCCTCTCTCATGCCTGAAACGGGCGTGTAGTAAACTTTTTTCAAATCAACTCTAAATTTGGCGAAGATTTGGCAGCTAGAGTCTACTCTTAAAGCTCTTTCTATTGACATATAACACGCCACGAGATTCCTCATATTTTGAAAGATTCTATTTTTTATTCTTTAGATTCTAGACGGAGTTGTCACATCACCAGAGAATCAAAAATAGAATCTTTTAAAATATGAGGAATCTCATGGCGTGCTATATATCAATAGAAAGAGCTTGAAGAGTAGATTCTAACTGTCAAATCTCCGCCAAGTTTAGAGTTGATTTGCAAAAAAATTATTGCACGCCCGTTTTGGACATGAAAGAGGAAGTCAAACTCCCTATAAGGCCCCTTTGTGAGTCCAAATTTTCCCGAAGGTCTTATGCATCCATTGCATTTGATGGATCAAACTCAGGTATTTTCGACCACTTCCAATAGTATATTGACCAATGTTCACCAATTCAAGCTGTCACAACCACAATAAAATGTAAAAAAACCACTTTCAATAGTTAGTGACCACTGTTCACTACTTTAAGCTTTAGAACCACTGTCAAACTATAAAAAAAACCTCTGAGAACTGAGGAAACAATCAAAAAGTTGTTGCAAAGCAGTTAAAGTATTGATAGTGATTTAAATACCTAAAATACTTCTTTCAACCACCTAAGTGTGGAAGCTTGTACTTTGCAAAGTGCTGAAATAGTTTGTCACCACTTTAAAATATTTAAAAAACCACTTGCAATCCGCCAAGTGCTTAGGTGAGCACTTATGTAAGCGCTTGGAAGTTTTCAAACCACATGAAGGTGATAGAAAGTGAGAAACAAACCACTGAATGACCACTTTCAATCCTTTTAGGTGGTTTTAAATGCTTCAGGTGGTTTGAAATTTGCTAGGTGCTCAGGTGAGACCCTTGAAGATTTCAAACCACTTGAAGATGATTGAAAGTGGTTTGATGACCCTTTTCAATCACATATAGGTGGTTTTAAGTGCTTCAAATGGTTTGAAATCTGCCAAGTGCTCAAGTAACAACCTATGTAAGCACTTGGAAGATTTCAAAGCACTTAAAGGTGATTGAAAGTAGTCATCAAACCACTTGAAAGTGATTTGATAAACTATTTCAATCAGTGTTAGGTGGTTCTAAGTGCTTCAAGTGGTTTCAAGTAGTTCAAAGCCACTTTCAAACATGCAGAACCACTTATAAATGGTTAATGTTCCTTTTGAGTGCTTTTAAAAACCCGAGATTTGGGTGTTATCCAACTGAAGGTGATTGAAAGTGGTAATCAAACCACTTGAAACTGGTTAAAGAACAACTTTCAATCACTTATAAGTAGTTTAAAGAGCTTGAGTGAGAACCTATAGAAGCACTTGGAAGATTTCAAACCACATGAAGATGATTGAAAGTGGTAAACAAACCACTTGAAAGTGGTTTGATGAAATTCTTCAATCACCTTCAGGTGGTTTCAAGAAGTTTAAAGCCCCTTTCAAACATGCAAAACAACTTATTTGTGGTAAATGTTCCTCTTATGTGCTTTCAAAAACAAGAGAGTGGGTGTTATAAATGTTCCTCTTATGTGCTTTCACAAACAAGAGAGTGGGTGTTATAACTTGTAGGTGATGGTACCAACATTGTGGTTATTTGTTGTCACATTATCTCTCTATTGTCTGCTTTTTCGTGCATGTGGAATTTTACAGGTGGTTTCAGGAAATGCATCCGATGGTGCGCATTTTGCGAGATGCTTTGAGAATTTGAAGCCCTTTTTTATTCAAAAGTTGCAGGACCACAGTACTTGCTGCTGCAAATATCATGTGCAAGCTGTCTACTTGAAAGATGCTTTCAACCAAATGCGTCAAGGTAGTTTTGGAGTACATGGAGAATCTTATCACTATGCTTGTGATGTTTGTGATCCTGCAATCAGTGGCAATTTATGTGTGACTGCAAAGTCAACATTTGAGAGCCTCACAACACTATGTGAGTCCTTTTTGTGTCCTAAACCGGAAAACTCCATGTTTCAACTACACATCTTCTTGATGGGAAAATGCAATCAGTACGGTGCCAAACAACTCAAACGTTGTCCTCTTGAAGTACACAACGACAACTTTCAGGTGGCTGCAAAGGTTTTTGTTGGTATGGAGACACCATCTATACATGAAGATGGCTAGCACCACAAAAGGAAAGATCTTGTTATTCAGCAGATCGGGTGCTCCACATTCATTTCATTCATGAAAGACAAGTTGACCAAGCTTGTCAAACATAACTACATCTACAGATGGCAGGCCAACCAACTCAAAGAGTGTCTACAGAGTTTTCCAAGTGATGTCGTTATCTCTGTCGTGGACTTTGCAGAAAATTACAGTTTTAAAATTCATATTGAAATCCAATCCATGCATTGGTATTCTAGTCAGGTGAGAATTTTGGTCCACATCTGCTATGTGTGCTTGACAATGGGCGACATCATAAAATTTCTCCATTTTTATATATCTGATGACAATGTGCATGACACATTGTTCGTTCAACACTACTTTCTTTTGCATGATTGGTGATTGAAGGACCAGGGTTTTTGTTTAAAGCGACATTGGGTATGGTTTGATGGTGCAGCATCACAATTCAAAGCATGATGGCATTTCTTCTTTGTTGCAAGGTTTTCTCAGCTTACTGGGCTTGAGATGATGCACAACTAGTTTGGGTCAAGTCATGGAAAAGGTGAACATGATGGTGCTGGCGCAGTCATAAAGAGGGCATTAACCCATGAGCAATTGAAGATGTATGGACCCCCCCTTTATAATGCATCAATAGTGGTTAATTACCTCACCCTAATGAACAATAGGAAAGACTGTTTTGGTCATCCACGAACAAGGTCGATAGGGTCTTCTAGGAAATCAATGTGGGTGATGTGCTGAGAGATATAGAATGGGATTGCAAGAAAATCAATGGATCACGCTCGATGCGTTTTGTGAATGGTTTCTCTTCAACGTATATGATTGCACTGAGGTGTAGAAATCTGTCTTGCTTGTGTGCATGGTCAATCGAGAAGATGTGCAAACAAATCTCACGTAGAAGCATGGCAGTACTTGAGGATCATACCAACAAAGGCTGACATAGATTAAGATATTTCAAGTGACGAGGAGATTGATGCACCTACGTATGCTGGCCATCACAATGATTTTAGCGATGCCTTACGGGTTGGAGATAACTTTGCAGTCAACACTGAGGAGTAAGACTTTGAGTTTTATATATTGAGGTGTTGCACAGAGAAGAGGCTATCCATCGCAACTCAGAAGGATGCATGGCACAATCAGATAAAGAAGAACTCCTTTTATGTTGAGGGACACTTTTACAATAAAGTCAAGGGACGCTACGATCAATATGTATTGTTAGATGATATGCCTCCTGCTTCCATGTACTTGCACCTAGTTCAATGCCTTAAGCTCCCCTTGTATCCTGAGAGAAACGAGCCTAATGTCTACACTTTGAGTGATACCGTGTATGAACACATCTACAATAGCATGCCCTCTGATAGCAAGCCGAATTAAAACACATTGACCTCACAAAGTATAATTGGATACCACTTTCTTGTATCTATTCCTCAAAAACTTATGTTCCTTATCCAAAAGCTGAAGTGTTTCTGACATTTTTTTATTCTTTCGAGTACATGTAGCTTACAACTTTCCATCCAGTTGCAAGTGATTACTACCTTCAACCAGATTTTATAAAAATTTGAATCCATTTAAGCCACCCAAAAGCTATCAGGACACCCTTATATACGTAGTTTTGATATCATTGACCACCTACAAGTGCTCACTAAACCACTATCAAGTGGTACAAAACCTTTTCCAAACCACTTTCAAATCACTTGCAAGTGGAGGAGAAGACCTAGCAAGTGACCTAGAAGCCCTTTACAAGTGCTTTAGAACCACTTGGTTGAATATGTAGTGTCGATCTCATAGACCACCTGCAACTGCTATCTAAACCACTAGCAACTGGTCGATCTCATAGACCACTTGCAACTGCTATCTAAACCACTAGCAAGTGGTTATGAACCACTATCAAGTGCTATCTTAACCACTAGCAAGTGCTATGAAAACCACATGCAAGTGCTATCTTTACAACTGCCAAGTGGTTCCTCACCACTGGCAAGTGGTTTAGAACCACCTGCAAGTTCTATCTAAACCACTAGCAAGTGGTTCTGACAAAGTGCTGTCTTAACCACTAGCAAGTGTTATCTTTACCAACTGGCAAGTGGTTCCTAACCACTGGTAAGTGGTTCTATACCACCTGCAAGTGCTATCTAAATCACTAGCAAGTGCTATCTTAACCGCTAAAAAAGGCTATCTTAACCATTGGAAGTGGTTTTGAACCACTGGCAAGAGGTTCTTAACCACTGACAAGTGGTTCAAAACCACTAGAAAGAGCTATCTTAACCACTATCAAAAGGTTCATAACTACTGCAAAAGTGGTCCAGAAGTCCTTTCAAGGTGGTTCAGAACCACTTTCAAGTGGTTCTTTACCACTTGCTTGTGGCTACCAGTTTACATAATGCAACATTAGGAAAAGTTTGGACTCAAAAATGGGCCTTGTAAGAATTGTTGATGTGGCATAGCTTTCAAAAAGGGGGGATCGGCAAATTTTTTGCAAATAAGATCGAAACTTGTCAGAGGTTGGATATTTAGAATCTACTCTTCAAATGCTATCAATTGATATATAGCATGCATGTATCGGAGATTGCCTTCATGTAGATCTAGAAAAAGGGGATTTTAGATTACCGTAACGGTAACAAAACCTGGCTGATTGAAAAAAAATGGCATAACTTTCATAGAAGTCATCCAAACTTTTTGGACCTTGGCTCTTTAGAATCCATTTTTCAAGAACTTTCCAATGATAGGTCTGAAGGACACTGGCGTCGTCAAATGTATCAGATGCATCATAGAACAATGCATCGGTCTCTGGCTCAATTGATGTCACCTCAACTGATGCCCGACAAAGCTGTGCATCCCTAGAGATACCACTGTCTGCGTGAACATCACCATAAGACAAATGCACAACCTACTCTCCATGTAGCACATCTGCAAAAGAGACACGCCTTGTCTCTCGCTTCAAACATGGTTGCCAATACACAAAGACTACCTTGTCTTGTGTGGAAAAAATATGAAAAGGGTATACCAAACCACTCCTAGCACCTCTGGCTATCACCAGTGATCCCCTATGCATCTGAAATGACCGCTCTCCAAGCAGTACACAGTGTCCACAACTCTCTAATTGATGCACTGAAATGAGACTCTGACGTACATCTCGTAGTGTAAGCAATGCACCGCTAGGTAAAGACATGCATACATCTCCAACACCCTCTAAGTCACATACTGAACCATCATCAAACTGCACACAATCAAGTCTCCCACTATAGAAAGAGAAAAACTAATCACGATATGGTGTCACTTGAAAAATTGCATGCTCCTGTAGTAGAAAACGCATAGACAATGTGCTATCCCAAGACACAAAGCACTCTGAAGGCAAGCTAGACTAAAAAGTAACATGCCCGTCACATGCATACTCTCTAGCATATGTCCTCATAGTAGCACCATGTATCTGCATCTTCCGCTGTCTCATATGTCTAAAGCAATGGTGCATGATATGCCCATCATAGCCGCAGTGCCAACATGTTAGTCATGATTGTGAACCAGAACCACCTCTAACCTAAAGCGTCTCCATACCATGCTAAAATTATGGCAAACAAAGTGGGACGTAACACGACCACTACACAATTCTCAAAATCATGATCAATCGCATCAAAACTGATGCTTATGTATGCATAAAAAAACTCTATAAGCATAAACTGGGACAAGCTGCTCAATCGAGCGTAAAGCACATAACCATATACACAAGTAGAGTTCAAAATAGCTCAAAACACGTCCCACAAGAGAAACTGCCTGCAAAAATCTGCAACAAATATGTGAAACCTGTGACTAGCCTGTATTGTAGCCACACAAGCATACGCAAATCCTACTCCTATGAGAGTGGGTACAAGAACACCAAATCCTGTCCAAATTGAAAAAACCTATCAAAGTGAGAGTAAACACTCGATCACTATCAAAGTGGGAATATATCGACCACTATACCATCAGAGAGAAAACTGTGAATACGCATAAACCATGGCGAGAAATCTTGGAAAACATCCGACCGAGTTTCCCATGAAAATTGAGCAAAAAATCAAAAATCTCGTGGTGCCTGTACGGAGACTGAGGAGGGGAGAGAGAGAGAGAGAGAGAGAGAGAGAGAGAGAGAGAGAGAGAGAGAGAGAGAGAGAGAGAGTACACAGGATGTGGGTGGAGCTCCCAAATCTCACTGTATGAGCACTATATGAGAATGTGAGTGAGAGCTCCTTATTCTTTGTATGTATAAAGAATAAGGAGATAAATGTGGGTGATTGGACATTGGCCGCGGAGACACGAACAAAGCACGGTGAGGCAACCGCCTTTACCTAACAACTGTACGTAAAGGTTAGGTTAGGTTAGGTTAGGTTGTACGTAAAAGGTTATGGTAGGTTAGGTTGTACGTTAGGTCAGGTTTAGGACCAATGCAGGTTAGGTTAGGTTAGGTTGTACGCTAGGTCAGGTTTAGGCCCAATGCAGGTTTGGTTAGATTAGGTTAGGTTATAGGTTAGGTTTAAGTTATAGGTTTCAAAAGTGTAATTGGAATTCAAAAACGCACACAGACTTCAAAAACAATAATATCTAGTCATTGATAGATAAAGATGAGATTATTACCCGGTGATCCTAATCTCTGTGCACCTCTAGACCGAGGTGTGCAGGGATCGGGCATGGCTAGAGAATGTGAGGTTGTTAGAGCTAGCCGCAAATAGTTGAAAAAATGCAAACGAACTTCAGAAATGACTTGTGTACTTCAAAATGCAAACAAACATTGATAAACAAAGTAAAATAACACATCAGACTTCAAAAGCGCACACAGACTTCAAAACCCCTAATATATAGTCATTGACCAATAAAGACAAGATTATTACCCTGTAATCCTAATATCCATGCACCTCTAAACCGAGGTGTGTGGGGATGGGCCAGGCTAGAGAATGTAAGGTTGCCATGTATTGTCATGTAGTTAGTAGTGTGTAGTTATAACAAGTGCTTTAATTATTTGTTGCATCATTGGTAGATAAACTATGGACTATAGGATGGCGTGTCCTTATGTGCATTGCAATCATCAGATCTTTCAAAAACAAAAAATTTGCAACGAGCACATACACAGTCACGGTCTCTTTCTGATAGAGCAGCTACAAGACCTGCTTTATCGATCTCATGGTCTAGAAACAATAGATCAAACTCTACAAGTAGATATTGCTACAACTTCATCCCAAAAAAGAGGATTTTCAAATGATTAGTCATCGACTGAGTCCTCCCAACCAATACCTGATGTAACATTTCAAGCAGTAGAGATGGAACAGATATTATACGCATTCTTTGTCATGGATCCTGTCATAAAATCTAATATCTAGCCAAGCCAAATGACTTTCTCATATTGAATTGATCGCTTAATGTGGGAGAATAAAACGGGACCAAGGGTTAAGATATAGACATGTGCTTATAGATCTATCTCAACACGGGGCCAATGGTAAAGGGTCCCAAATGAGAGATGGTCTATCAAAGAGTAAGGCTAACCAATGCAGCATAAGACCTTAGGGTTAGCTTCATTGAATACCTCCAATAATTAGTGTAAAAGTCCTTTGACCTTAGGTAAGCTTGGGCTGAGCTTGAGGTGGAAACCTGGCCCAAGATTAACATGCTTGAGGTGCTTGTCGTGCTTGATGACTAAGGTGCTTAAGGTGCCTGATGACTGAGATCCTGGAGGTGCTTGATGATTGAGATGCTTGAGGTGCTTGTCATGCTTGTGATGCTAGGGCTGTACTTGAGGTGAGACCCACCCCAAGCTCGAGGGGCTTAAGGGCCAAGCTTGTGGTGAGAACTAGGCCCCAGGTTGAGTGGCTTGAGGTGTGAAAACGTCAATGCCAATCTCTACAAGGAGGGGACGAGCCCTACATGAGGGAGGATGAGAGAGAACACACACACATTCACACAAGGCATGCCTAGTACAAAGAAATCAAAAGGGACACTTGTCAAGTTCCTCCTCATGTTGCCGTCATTGTGTGCCTGAAGCCTATTGGCTGGCCACCCAAGAAATCCAATGATAATTTAGAAGATTTAATTAATTTTTTAGCATTTATGAAGTCCTATCTCTCAAAGGGAAAAGGGGGACACTTGTCCCAAGGATGCCTTTGTTATTTGGTATGAATCCTACTTATGATTGGCTAGGCTTAAAGGGGTCCAATGAGCTTCAAGCATGAGCTACAAGGGGGGGTTGACCAAATCTAGTAGGGGGCTTGCTTAGGGGGTATACTCTTCCACACACTCTCATTGTGCATTGTGCAAGAGCTCCCTCTCCTTCTCCAAGCAAGTAGGGGTTGAGAGCCTACACTAACACCCTTGGCTATGGATTGCAAATTCAACGAGCCATGCTTCAATGCTTAAGCTTTCCATGTTCATTACTATGCTATTATTTATGCTAGCAAGAAGAGTGATGATAAGTGAGGAACTAATTCTTTCTTCTATGAAATGTTTCTTCTTCCTCTTTCCTGCCCCCATTTCCTGCTAGCACTCTCCACCTTCTAAGGTGTTTGAGGTCTTGGGAATGAGGCTTCGGATAGTTAATGCTTTCCACAAAGTTTATGTTATGATTGTGATCCATGAAGCTTTCCATCTTTATTGCATCAACTAGGTCATAAGGAACACAAATAATATATTTTAACAAGTCTCTCTTGATGGGAGAAATCATAATACAAATGCCTATTGGAGACGGGACCCGCTCCACATAAATCCGGTCCTCAATTTTTGTCATGTTCTCTAAGTTCTCTCTCTTGCAAAATTATTGCTCATGCAAAGTTAACTAAATGCTATGTTTATGTTGCTAATTTTAATTATGTTTACCCGCTACACTCACAAAGTAATTTCTCAAAAGTACTCTCTCTAATTTCCGCTACTCTCAAGTTAATAGGTCAATTCCATTACATTGGTATCAGAGCATATGGTCTTGCTTAAGATGAAAGGTCCTTAAGTAGCCTATAAATGGTTGATTTTGTTAATTCTATTAGGGTAATTGGAACTGGGATCTATTATTGGTTTTGATGAGCCCACTATGTGGGGTAGGTGTACACCTCTCTTGAGATTTAGACTTAAGAATGGATTCTTTTTAGACTTGCCTACGGTTTTACCATTATTGAGCCATAAGAAGTCCAAAAGGAGATATCCTTGGCAACTATGCTATGCTAGACCTACTCCACTACTCTCTATAACTAACCACTTCGAGCCGTGGGTGTAGATACTTAAGAGCCAATTTTCAAAGGCTAAGAGGAGTGGCAACTAAGGTTTTGAATTGCCAAAGCATACACTAAGTACATATAAAAATTTTGTTAACATGGCTGACAATAATCAAGAGAGTAGAATGAACATTGATTGCTTTGATTTTGCACATGAAGGTGCTAATGATTATACCCCCATGTTTGTGAATTATCTTGTAACTAGGTTGTAGCAAGCTATGGGCAACCCTCCATTGCAATCCGAAGTTACTCAACAACTTCATGCTTATGGAATTTCCCTTCCTCTCCAAGAGGAGAGAGAGCTTAGGAGGACTCTTGAAGAGACCCCCAAAAGAAGATTCTCTCCCATACAAGAGGGACAATCCCAAGAGCAAGAAAGCAATGAAAGGTTAAGTTCCTCTGACGTTGTGGCTCCACAAAGACTACGTTCTAGATGATCGTCCACTCCTCCCAAGAGGAAAAGATCAACATAGAGTCCTTCTCCTTGTCATTCCCAAAAGGAAAAGAGGAAACAAAGAAATAAAAGGGCTAGCAAGAGGTCACCCTCTTCTCCTTCTTATTCACCTTCCTCCTCTTTTGACAAAAGCTATGGCTACTCTCCTAGAGAATACAAGAGGGGAGGACATTGTAAATCATACCCTTCATGGCGAAGGTCACAAAAGCTGAATAAGTTCAAGGAGGGAGGAAAGAGCATCTCTTTTCTCACCTATGATGACACCTTTGGTGCTACCAACAAACTGTTGGCCTTCATCTAGCAATTTGATGCGGCCTTTGGAGACGAGGGCTTCACAGAGTCCTCCAAGCTTCACCATGTAGCTATGTATTTTAAAAAATCAACTTTTCAATGGTGGGCTAGCCTTTGTGGCAATGGTGAAGCCCCAAAGGACATGGAAAACTCTGTGAGTTTCCATCATGAAGCAATTCCTTGCTAGCGATGCAAAGGAAGAAGTGCTTACCAAATGGTGCATTTTGAAGTTTCTCTCTCATGAGTCTATCCACACGTATGTAGACAATTTTTGGGATTTACATCTCAAGGCTACTGTCTTTCAAAAAGTAGACTTTGCCAAGAAAAAGCAACAATTCTGTGTGGGATTACCTGAATAGACAGCCAAATACATCAACTCTCAATAGCCTAGTTCTATCAACGAAGAAATCCATCACATTATGGTTGCTTCTCGCATCAATTTCCATCAAGGGGCTAGATGGAATGTCAAGCCCATGGAAAACAAAGACATAAATAATGCAAAGGGAAAAACCAATGCTCAAAATTCTTCCCAAGGCACTTCCAACAATAACAACAATCGGTCCAAGGAGAAGGGAGTTTACAAAGGCAAAAACAAACTCTCTTCCGAAGAGCTTGAAACTTTTTGCAAGGACCGTAAGTGTTTCAACTGTGGAGAGCAAGGACATGGCTATCATTTTTGCCCCAAAAAGAATGCTTGCAAAGAGACTCCTAAGGCTTTCACGATCAAAGCTCCAAAAGAGAAAGTTCATTGCAAAGGATCATCACTTTCCTATGCTTGGGGTAAGGTAAGAGAGCATGATGCCTTCAACTTGTTTGACCCTAGCTCTACTCACAACTTCATATCAATGGAGTTGGCCATCAAGTTGGGCATTCAATCTTTCAAAATGGGAGATATGGTAATGATTGACACAAATTTCAAGGGATAATAAGCCTCCGTTACTCCCTTGATTGAGAAGTTGAGGCTTCATGTCCAAAGCTATGTTGACAAAGAAGACTTTTTTTCATCTCTCCTCTCCAATGTGAGGATGCTATCCTAGGGGTTCCATGGTTTGATCGCATGGCTGCCAATATGAAGTTCCCTGCATGGAGAATCTACTTCACCCATAGGGGAAAATACATGTATATAGATGCTAGTGAACGTGGTCTCACTATTCCACTTGTAAATCCTCCTGCTTTTGATAAATCAATGAAGAGATCAATTTTTGCGTACATGATTTTTGTCAAAGAGTCTCTAAAGGATCCCAATGTTTCATCAAATGTAAATGGTAGGAATCAAGAAGAATTAGAATTGTCTAATTTTCTAAAAGGACTCCAAGATGTGTTCATTGATGATATCCCTATGGTTTTACCTCCAAAATGAGGGGATGATGACCATCGCATTGAGCTCCTTCTAGGAAGCTCACCGCCTAACAAGCCTCCTTATCGAGTTTCTCAAACTCAACAAGAGGAGATCATGAGTCAAGTACAAGAATTGGTAGACAAACGGATGGTGAGGCCTAGCTCCTCTCCCTTTTGTTCTCCAGTCATTTTAGTGCAAAAGCAAGATGATACATACTGTATGTGTGTGGACCATCAAGCACTAAACCATATCACTATCAAAAATAGATTTCCCATGCCTCGGGTAGAAGATCTGTTTGACAAGCTGCAAGGCCCTACCTACTTTAGTAGGATTGACCTTCAAAGTGGCTACCATCAAATAAGGATAGTAAAGGAAGATATCCTAAAGATCGTGTTTCGCACAACGTTTGGTCTTTATGATGAATATATTGTCATGCCTTTTGGCTTGACTAATGCGCCAGCTACGTTCAATCGTCTAATGGAGAAATTTTTTAGACCTTACCGCAAATTCATTGGAGTGTTCTTTGATGATATCATCTACTCCAAGTCTTTGAAGGAACATAAGCAACATCTCCAAGTGATTTTTCAAGCATTGAGGGAGAATAAGTTTTTGCGAATTTTTCCTTCAAGAGATTTAATACCTAGGTCATATTATCCCTCAAGATGGTATCCGTATGGATCCATCGAGGTTAGAGGTAATACAGCATGGCCTAATCCAAGGAATCTACATGAGATAATAAGCTTTATTGGTATGTGTGCATACTATAGATGCTTCATAGCAAAATTATCTCAAATAGTAGGACCACTACATGAATTGATTAATAAGAATGTTAAGTATGTAGGGAATGCTAAGGAGAAAGATTATTTTAATAAGCTCAAAGAAAAGCGTACCTCCCAACCAGTCCTCATGCTTCTGGGTCTCTCAAAGCCATTTGAGGTCCTATGTGATGCTTGTGGTGATTGCCTTGGAGCAGTTTTGCTTCAAGAAGGACATGCCATAGCATATGAGAGCCAAAGTCTCAATACCAATGAACGAGTCTCAGTAATTCATGAGAAAGAGATTTTAGCTATTCTAAATGCCCTATACACATGGAGGAACTGCTTATTGGGTACTCCATTTATTCTACAAACCTACCACCAAAGTCTCAAGTATTTCATGACACAAACCAAGCTTTCCAACAAACAAATGAGGTGGGAAAATTTTCTTTGGAAATTTAATTTTCATATTGCTCACATTGCTAGTAATCACAATCAAGTGGCTGATGCACTTTCACGATGACCAAAAGTTAATGTTGTGCCTATAGCTACTCACAATGATCTATCTTCCATGATACATGAGTATGCTATTGACCTTGACTTTAGAAACATAATTTCATCCCTTGCTTTGGGGAAGAAAGAGGAACCATTCACCTTGCACGATGGTTATCTTCTCCATGAAAATAGGCTATGTGTTACCTATTCCCTTTGTGAGAAAGTTATGTATAAATCCCATGCTCCTCCCTATGCGGAGCATAGAGGTATTCAACCTACTCTTTGAGGAGTAGAAACGTAGTTCTATTGGCATACCATGAAAGTGGAAATACAAGAGAATGCTTCAAAATGAGTAGTATGCCAAAAGACTAAGTATGATAGAGGAAAGGAAAGATCTCGTAGGGTAAAAAAGGATCCTCTACCCGCTAAGTAAGATTGACTAATGACTAAGGCTTTATCTCTTCTACCTCATAGTCCAGGATGACTATGATTTGAAGAGAGAGTTAATGTCATAAAATCTAATATCTAACCAGCCCAAATGATTTTCTCATATTAAATTGATCACTTAATGTGGGAGAATAAAACGGGACCAAGGGTTAATATATAGACATGTGCTTATATATCTATCTCAACACGGGGCCAATGGTAAAGGGGCCCAAATGAGAGATGGTCTATCAAAGAGAAATTATAACCAATGAAGCGTAAGACCTTAGGGTTAGCTTCATTGAGGACCTTCAATAATTAGTGTAAAAGACCTTTGACCTTAGGTAATCAAGGACTCAACTTCAGGTGGGAACCCGGCCCAAGCTTAAGGTGCTTGAGGTGCTTGTCACGCTTGATGACTAAGGTTCTTAAGTTGCTTGATGATTGAGATGCTTCAGGTGCTTGATGACTAAGATGCTTGAGGTGCTTGTCATGCTTGTGATGCTAGGGATGTAGTTAAGGTAAGAACCCACCCCAAGCTTGAGGGGATTAAGGGCCAAGCGTGTGGTGAGAACTAGGCCCAAGGTTGAGTGGCTTGAGGTGTGGAAAAGTCAATGCCAATCCCTACAAGGAGGGGGAGAGCCCTACATCAGGGGGGATGAGAGAGAACACACACACACTCCATAAGGCATGCGTAGTACAAAGAAATCTAAAGGGACACTTGTCAAGTTCCTCCTCATGTTGCCCTCATGGTGTGTCTCAAGCCTATTGGTTGTCCACCCAAGGGGTGCAATGATAATTTGTAAGATTTAATTAATTGTTTTAGCATTTATCAAGTCATCTCTCTCGAAGGGGAAACAGGGACACTTCTCCCAAGGTTGCCTTTGTTTCTTGGTATGGCTCTTGCTTATGATTGGCTAGGCCTGGAGGGGTCCAATGAGCTTCAAGCATGAGCTACAAGTGGGGGTTGACCAAAGCTAGTAGGGTGATTTTTAAGGGGGTATACTCTCCCAAACACACTCATTGTGCATTGTACAAAGTGCAAGATCTCCCTCTCCTTATCCAAGCAAGTAGAAGTTGAAAGTCTACACCAACACCCTTGGCTGTGGAGTGCAAATTCAACCAAGATCCATGCTTTAATTCTTAAGCTTTCCAAGATCTTTCCAACTTCATTAGTATGCTATTATTTATGCTAGCAAGAAGAGTGACAATAAGTAAGGAACCGATTTTTTCTCCTACGAAATGTTTCTTTCTCCTCTTCCCTACCCTCATTCCCTGCTAACTCTCCCCACCTTTGAAGGTGTTTGAGGTCTTGGGACCAAGGCTTGGGATAGTTAATGCTTTCCACAAACCTTATGTTATGCTTGTGATGCATGAAGCTTTCCATCTTCATTGCATCACCTAGGTCATAAGGAACAAAAATATTGTAGTGTAACAAGTCTCTCTTGATGGGAGAAACCATGATACAAATGCCTATTGAAGGGGGGACTGGCTCCACATAAATCTGGTCCTCAATTTTTGTCATGTTCTCTAAATTCTCTCTCTTGCAAATTATTGTTTTATGCCAAGTTAACTAAGTGCTATGTTTATGTTCATAACTTCAATTATGTTCACCAACTATGCTCACAAAGAAATTTCTCAAAAGTACTCTCTCTAATTTCTATTACTTTCAAGTTAATAGGCCAATTCCAGTACACATCCCATCATTGAAAACATAGAAGATGACATCACTCAAGGCAATACTACCAACCAACCTCACCCATCCCGTCCATATCGATGGCATGACAACAGTGATAAAAGGACGAGATGATGCAAACTCTTGCACACATGCCGCTGTACAATGGTGCATAAATCTCAGTTCTCAATACCTCTTTGGCAATGCTTAATTTTCAGTCTATGGGTGGTCTGACACCTCCATCATAGAGCTTTTTAGGTAAATACATAGTATTCTAATCATGATAAAGTGCAAGCTACAGTTCAATAATTTGATCAATGGGCTAACGTGTTCATGTAATGACAGGTTGATCAACGAGAAAATCTTGCCAGAAGGGAATTACATGCCCTCTACCCGTCTAGCCGCTAAAAATCTTCTTACTAATTTGGCTTGTATTATCACAAAATACATGCATGTCCTAATGATTGTATACTTTTTTACAATGAGTATGAAAATTTGGAACAGTGTCCCAATTGTGGATCAAACAGGTATAGAGAGGACACAGAAGGAAAATTTATCCATGCAAAGGTCCTTCAACACTTTCCTAACATTCCAAGAATAAAGAGAAAATCTATAGCCACTTTGATGACATGGCACTTAAATACTATATCGACAAATGATGTGATGCAGGTACCTATGGACTCTTGTGCATGGAAGCACATAGAGTAAAGTTGGCCTACATTTAAGAATGTGCCTTGATGTATCCGCTTTGGTCTAGCAATGGACAGAGTAAACCCATTTGGATTACGGAGTTCATCATGGAGCATGGCCTACTTTTCTGGTTCATTATAATCTTCCACCATGGCTAGCTATCAAGAAGGGCCATTTGTTGTTGTCACTGATCGTCCCAAGAAAGTACAAAGTAAAGAACATGGACGTCTGTCTAGCACCACTTATAGAAGAGCTCCAAATCTTGTGGATAGGAATCGATGTGGTTGATATGTCCCAACCAATCGGACAATGGAATGTACATGTGCAAGGCATTCTCATGTGGACCAAGCACGATTGTCCAGGCTTTGGTGAGTGTTTAGGTAATAGGTAAGTGCCTTTGAAACCCTCACACACATGTTACTCATGGCTATGCCAACGCTTTTATATTTTAAATTTGTGCCTTTTCAGGCTTGTGTTACTTGGGCAATCATGCATATCCAAAACGTGGTCCTCGGGTTGGATTCTGCCTCTCTGAGCATTTGACCAAGACAGTTTACGAGGAGCATGGTAGATTTTTTCCTGAAGGACATGAGCTACGTGGACCAATTATATGCAAACATGACATGCATCCACAAAAAGCGAGCGATTGAAAAAACATGTGGCTAACGAGGGGAGATTTCATGCCACCTGGAATGAAAATACTTTCTATTTTCCATGAACTCCCGTATTGGAGTGACCTGGTGATTAATCATTTTCTCGACCCAATGCACACCTTCAAGAATGTGGGGGAAATCATATGGAAAACCATCATTGAAAAAAGGGAGAGCAAGGCCCAAAGAGATGACTTGTAGGATGGACTTTATGTGATTTTCCTCCTGGCAAAAAGGCCATTGGTACGAAGTGGGTTTACAAGTTGAAACGCAAGCCGGATGGTGAGGTCGATCGCCATAAGGCTCGACTTGTTGCAAAGGGTTATGCATAGCAAAAAGGCATAGATTATGAAGAGACTTTTGCTCCCACTTGTCGTATGACTACTGTGCGTTTTCTATGTGCATTGGCAGCTCATTGTGGTTGGGATGTACATCAATCAGACATTGTTACTGCTTTCTTGAATGGTGACATATTTGAGGAAGTTTATGTAATGCAACCTCGCGGTTTTGTCATAAAAGGACAAGAGGACAAAGTGTGCAAATGTAACAAGGCTTTGTATGGGTTGAAGCAATCTCCTCGTGCTTGGTATGAGAAAGCTGACACTCATTTTGTCAAACAAGGCTTTCGTAACAGTCCAACAGAAAGCACATTGTATGTAAAGCGTGAGGGTGATGTATTTCTCATCGTGGTTCTTTATGTTGATGATTTGCTGATCACTGGACCAAATGAGAGACATATTGCTGAATTTAAGGCTGATTTGAATGCTACTTTCAAGATGAAAGATTTGGGGCTATTTCATCATTATTTGGGTATACAGTTTAAGCAGTGTGATGGTGGTATTGCCTTGTGTCAGAAAAGTTACATAGAGACATTGCTATGTAAGTTTGGACTTGAGGATTGCAAACCTATTGCCACTCCCATGGAAACAGGTTTGAAGTTGAGTCTACATGATGCCAGTGATCCTGTTGATGTCACTCTTTACCAAACTGCTATTGGCTGCCTCATTTATGTATGCAACACGAGGCCGGATATTCAGTTTGTAGTGTCATAGGTCAGCAGATTTATGCATAGCCCAGGTTCTAAGAATTGGCAGGCTGTTAAGAGGATTTTCCGCTACCTTAGTGGCACTTTACATCTTGGCTTGTTTTATCCCAAGGGGGGATCATTGCCGCCAGACTTACATGCTTTTTCGGACTGAGATTGGGCTAGTTGTTTTGACACGCGAGTGTCCACAAGTGGTTTTTATTTCATGCTTGGCAGTTCATGTATATCATGGTTGAGCAAGAAGGAACCTACTGTGGCCACTTCTAGTTGTGAGGCTGAGTACAGGGCAGTCTTCACAGCTATGGTTGAGTGTGTATGGCTGAGACGCCTTATGGCTGATTTGGGTGTTGGACACGACACTGCCAACACTATCTACACTGACAGTCAGAGCGCATTGGCAGTTGCTAGGAACCCAGTTTTTCATGCTCGCACAAAGCACATTGAGGTGCATTACCACTATGTCAGGGAGAGGCTCTCAGCAGGAGAGATCAGCTTGGCTTATGTGCCAACACAGGACAACCTTGCAGATCTTTTCACAAAGGCATTGTCTCGTGAGAAGCTTGAAGCTTTCCGCAAAGCTTTGGGCTTACTCCCCTTTGTGGACTGATCCTGTCCTCAGGGCATGGCACTTCCCTTTACTCATGTGCCAGCTCTCGTTCACCGCATCACTCCAGGGGGGATTTGTTACCATATACATGTGGTAGTGATGTGTGTGAACACACTAGGACCTCCGGGGCATTTTTTCCCTCTTTAGGAAGTTTTTTCCCCCGTGCATTGTATATACGCCCATCACTCTAGGGCTATCTATCTTTCCATTGCACACTAAGTAACATACTCTGTATTGTGTGTCTTGAGCTTCCTTCATCTTCTCCAAGCTGTGTGTGTTTCTCTGCAACCCTAATTCCAACACCTCCTCTCTACCCTCGTTCCCCACTAGCTCTCTCAACCTTTGAAGGTGTTTGTTCTATTGGGACTAAGGTTGGGGATGGTTAATGCTTTTTTCAAAGTCTATGTTATGCTCGTGATGCATGAAGCTTTCCATCTTAATTGCATCACCTAGGTCACAAGGAACACAAAGATTGTATTGTACCAAGTCTCTCTTGATAGGAGAATCTATAATACAAAAGCCTATTGGAAGGGGGACCGGCTCCACATAAATCCGGTCCTCAATTGTTGTCAAGTTCTCTAAACTCTCTCTCTTCCAAAAGTATTTCTCATGCCTAGTTAATTAATTAGGTATTATGGTTAAGTTGATACCCTTAAATAAGTTCCACCACTCTATGTTATCAATGTAGTCTCACAAAAATGGTCTCTTTAATTCTCCTAATTTTACTATTCTCAAAGTTCATAGGCTAGTTCCATTACATTGGTATCAGAGCTATTATTTCTCTTTTCTTGCTTAAGAAGAGAGGTCCTTAAGTTGTCCATGAAAGTTTGGGCTTGTTTATTGCAATAGGGTAAGTGGGATAGGGATCTATTGTCTTGGTTGAGAAGGACTTAGTTTGAGTTACACCGCTATCAACCTTTGGCTTATTAACCATTATTGAGCTATGAGAAAGCTCAACAAGAACCATAATCAACCAAGCAATGTTAGACCCTCTCCCCCAGTCTTTGCAATCAATAGTGTCTAAACCATGGGTTGGCTGCTTGAGAACCGATTTCAAAGGTAAAGAAGAGTAGCGACTAAGGTTTTTGAGGGTACTTGTAACATTTAATGGTCTAGTAACTTGTGTATAGCAGAAAATAACTTAGACATAGTGAACATTTTATTAAGAATAGATTCCTAATGAGCATAGAAAGAGTGCTTGGGGTGCATAGAGCAACAAAATCATAACACCTAGTTAGATAGGCATGAACAATACTTCAAAAAGAGAGAGAAATTAAGCAATTGACAACAGTTGAGGAGCTGAATTACATGGAGCTAGTCCCCCTCCAAAAGGCTTTGTAGTATAGGTTTCCTCCATCAAGGGAGATATTCTACAATACAATACTTTGTGTTCCTTCAATACTGGTGCAATGAAGATGGAAGCTTCAAGCACCAAGCTGACACTTGTAAAACACAAAATGAATTCCCTCATGGTCTCAGATCCAAGACCTCACACACTTTTGAAGATGGTGAGAGCTAGCGAGGCATGAGAGTAGATTGAGAGGAAGAAGAAGTATTCTTACAAGAAAGAAGTATTTCTCCTCACATAATTACTCTTTATATCCTAGCATAGCTTAGTAAATACCATGGTAGAGGAGACGAGCATGCATTGGAGCTTGGCTCTTTGTTGGATTTGCATCACAAAGCCAAGAGTTGTTGGTGTAGGCCTCCCTTTTTACAAGCTTGGAGTAGATGATGAGCTTTTTATTAAAGCTTGAGAAGGAGATAGTGTTCTTTACTTCACACATGAGCTTGTGTGTGTGTGTGTGTGTGTGTGTGATAATTCCTTGAAAAAATCATCCCCCTCTCTTGCTCGCCCCTCATTGTCTCATGCCAAGCTTAGCCAATAGGAAATTAGAAGCATAATTGCTAGCCTTGTGACATGTGTTCCCCTTTCCCCTTTTGTGAGAGATTTAGGTAACTAAATAATTCAATTAAACTCTCATTGGACCTCTTAGTCTTATGGCCAATAGGAATCATGCAAGCCATTGGGCTGTTGAATGCTCATTGGACCCTTGTTAGACTTTCCAATAGTCTTCTAGAGAGCATAATTTCTATTGGTTCTTTTATCAAGTGTTTTTAAATTAATTAAACTAAATTAATCTAGCCTAATTCTCATTGGTCCACCTCTATGGCCATCCAATAGGATTTGAATGCATTTTGGGGCAACTGGGCTAGGAACCTGACATGTGTCCACTATGCCCTGTATGTAAAGGGAAGCCTTGAGAGAGAGAGTGTGTGTGTGTGTGTGTGTGTGTGTTTCTCTTTTATCCCCTTCGCCCCCTCCTTGATAGGAATGTGGGAATACTTTTGAGTCTTTCCACAAGAATCCAAATTTCCCTAAGTCTTGACCATTGAGCGTTTCATTTAATTTTGGAACCTAAGATTTTTGGAAGTCTTAATGGGCTAAACCCTAAGGTATTTGAAGCACTATTCATGCACATTGCTCGTTTGAAGATGCTCCCTCTTTGGATCCTTGTTTTCCGTCCTTTGGATCCCTACTATGACCAGTCTGCCAGCCTTGCCAATATTCTAGCTTTTTCTCCCCTTGTACTTCCCCGTATTAAATGGTCAGTTTAGCATGAGAAAATCCTTTATGAGAATTAGATATTAGTTATAATGATAGTAACAAAACACAAAGTAATCTATACATAAGTTTCATTAGCATGAATGACAATAACCAAGAGAGTAGAAAGAACATTGATAACTTTGATTTTGAACATGAAGGTGCTAATGATGATGCACCCATGCTTGTCAATTGTCTTTTTAATAAGTTGCAACAAGCTATGGGCAACCCTAATTTGCAAGCCAATGTTACCCAACAACTTCATGCTTATGGGATTTCCCTTCCTTCCCAAGAGGAGAGAGAGATTAGGAGGCCTCTTGATGAGACCCCCAAAAGAAGACTCTCTCCCATAAGAGATGAGGAATCCAAAGAACCAGAAAGAAGCGAATCCCCAAGTTCCTCCGAAGATGTGTCTCCCCAAGAAGATGGCGGTCTAGACAATCTCCAACTCCTCTCAAGAGGAAACGGGTAACTCACTGTCCTTCTCCTAGTCACTCCAAAAGGGAAGAGAGGATCAAATTGTTGGATGAAGGCAACACTTTGTCAGAAGCACCATAGGTGCCATCATAGGTGAGAAAAGAGATACTCTTTCCTCCTTTGAACTTCTTTAGATTTTGTGACCTTGACCATGCAAGGTATGATTTGCAATGTCCTCCTCTCTTGTATTCTCTAGGAGAACAGCCATAGCTTTCATCGGAAGAGGAGGAAGGTGAAGAAGAAGGAGAAGAGGGGGACCTCTTTCTTGCCCTTTTCTTCCTTTGATTCCTCTCTTCCCTTTTGAAATAACATGGAGAAGGATTGTGTGTTGATCTTTTCCTCTTGGAAAGGAGTTGGCGATCGCCTAGACCACCATCTTCGTGGAGCCACATCTTGAGAGGAACTTAAAATTTCATTGCTTTCTTGCTCATCAGGCTTCTTGCTAGCATACATAATAGCATAGTGATGAAGATGGTGAAGATGGAAAGCTTAAGCATTGAAGCATGGCTCTTTGTTGGATTTTCATTCCATCGCCAAGAGTGTTGGTGTAGGATCTCAACCTCTCTACTTGCTTGGAGAAGTAGAGGGAGCTCTTGCACTGTACACAACACACAATGAGAGTGTGTGTTGAGTGTGCATGGGAGAGTATACCCCCTAAGTAGGACCCCTACTTGCTTTGCTCGACCCCCCCTTGAAGCTCATTGGACCCCTCCAAGCCTAGCCAATCACAAGAAAGATTCATACCAAGAAACAAGGGTAGTCTTGAGACAAGTTTCCCCCTTTTCCCTTTGAGAGAGATGGATTGATAAATGCTAAAACAATTAATTAATTCCAATAATATATCATTGGACCCCTTGGAAGGCCAACCAATAGGCTTTAGGAACACCATGAGGGTAATCTAGCTAGGGGCTTGACATGTGTCCCACTTGCCTCTTGGACAAGGGATGCCCTTTGGGAGAGAGTGTCCCCCCCCCCCCCCCCCCCCCCCCCCCCCCCTTCTTGCATGGCTCACCTCCTCCTTGTAGGGATTCACTTTGACTTTTTTGCCACCTCAAGCCCCCCAATGTGTGCCTAGTTCTCACCACAAATTTGGCCCTTAAGCCTCTCAAGCTTGGGCTGGGTTCTCACCTCAAGTACAACCCTAGCATCTCAAGCATGACAAGCACCTCAAGCACCTCAAGCATCAGGCATGACAAGCACCTCAAGCTTGGGCCGGGCTCCCACCTCAAGCACATCCCTAGCTTACCTAAGGTCAAAGGACTTTTAACACTAACTATTGGAGGTATTTAATGAAGCTAAACCTAAGGTATCTATTCTCCATCGGTTAGCCTTGATCTTTGATAGAACATCTCTCACTTGGGCCCCGTTACCATTGGCCCCATGTTGAGATAGATCCATAAGCACATGTCTAAATCCTAACCCTTGTTTCTGTTTATTCTCCCACATTAAATGATCAGTTTAATATGAGAAAATCATTTGGGTTGGTTAGATATAGATGTTATGACAGGTGCCGTTGTCGGGGATACAAGGACTTAGGTAAGTATTCCTACTATCACTCATGTGATGGTTGCTTGCTTTAATTTTGGATAAAGAAATCATTTTTCTTAAGTGGATCCGGAAGAGGTTATTCGGAGATCAAGTGGATAGCCAGGAAGCATGTGTCTTACCGAGGGTCTGCGATTAGGCAGGCTAAGTTAGGATTTGTAGGTTAGAGTAGTTGTTGTGGTGGTTGAGTGGTTTGTGAGGTGGTAAAAGCATTTGCTAGGCCGTGTGTGTCATTGAAGCGTTTTCCTACTCATAGATGCAAAACCCCATATGATTTGTAGGAGTAGCTTTAGGTAAGTAATTTGATTTTGATCTAGATCTATTCATCATTGATCTATTTGCTAAGGGCTTGTTTACATTTAAAAACACTAAAAAGTCTGCTTTTCAGGAAAAAATGCAAAAAACAGCTTTCTATTGACATTTTTGCATGGCTGATTGGTGTTGAGCATTTAAGAGAGCAAGTGCAAGGATTCTATGAAGAAAAAGTGAAATTCTGTAAACTTGGATATTGTATGTGTATAATTTCTCAAGGGGAATTTGGAGACCAAATTTGAAAATTTTGATTGCACCAGTGTGTTCAAAAGGAGGTTTACCCTAAGTACACATTAAAACTAGAGTTTTGATAGCCTCTTAACACCCAAAAGACAAAAGACGGAGTGTCAAAAATGGGAAAAAGAAAAACTGGAGATTTTGAGCACATTTTTGCATGAAAATTAGTAGAAGTGCTTGAAAACCAGTGCTAGAGACTTGGGGATGCCTCTGAATGAATCCTGTCCAAAAGTTCATCTCAACAGACATGATTTTTTGCAGCAATTTTGAATTTTTGACATTATACCCATCTTCTGCATGTTGTGTTGATCACATTAACCAAACTTCATGTCATTTGGACATATAGATTGAGAGTTAAAGGGATTTTACTCTTTCAGGGAAGACCCAAAAAACACAATGTCATCCCTACAAGAATAAAGTGCATCAAAAGTGGATTCTAAAATCCTTGATGGTGGAAATTCAACTGCAACAAGCATCCTCATACGTGGCTCGCATACATGAAGGAAAGACTCAACCAAGAAGAACACATCCGTATCAACAGGCTACCAATGCTCTAATCAAATGGATAGAAAAGTATCCCAAAAACAACAATCCAAGAGCAAACAAATAGTAGCTTTCCACAACGAGCCACACCACAAAGGAAAAATGCCAGAATGCAATCTTGACGAGGATAGCAGCGATAGTGATGACTTATGAAATCCCCTACCAAAAACTCAGACTTATGACTTATCACTAGCAGGTTTTGTAACAACCAAACAAGGCCAAAAGCAAAGAACAACAAGTCAGAGCCAAAAAAGTTGACAAATCAGGATACCAAAGAACTAGATTGGCCAAAAACAGGTATGGATCAAGAAGACAAAGATCTCTAATGAACAATCATAAGATCCAAAACCAAAAGGAAAATAGTCGAAGCCTGCAAGAACATATAAGACAATCACAAAGGTGCAAGCTTTTGCAGCCACACTTGGGTTCCAAAGAAGTTGACTCAAGCACAAAGAGGTCGGGAATTCATTTGGATTCCAAAATGGTTAGATTGTCAACTGCCAAAGTATCAACTCCCACAGTCTGAATCACGTCGCCAACCAAGAGTACAAGGACGAAAGCAAAGACCGCTGCTGACAATGTGGATCCCAAAGAAATATTTTCAAACACAAACAAAGCAGGAAAAAGTATGGGTTCCCCAACAAGCAACATCAACAAAGCAATCAATAATCAAAATGAAGTGGGTCCCAAAGAAAATCAATTAAAAAAAATGTTACTGCACCACCGCTTTTGATAAGAGTCAAGATGAATAAGATTGCGTTCTTTCTGAATTTAGATATGGCAATAGACCTATAATGTAAGAAACAAATGCTATAGCTCGGAGAATGGATGTGAGAGACATAAACTTCGTTAGTAGTTATGATTCTCTTGAATCATGTGAAGACTATGTACATCGGATTGGACGAGTAGGAAAAGCTCGTGCAAACACTATAGCTTCTACTTTCTTTACATCAGCAAAACAACATTAAAGACCACACTGACTTCAACAACCAGGTCATTTTAGGGATGACATGAACGTGGAGGGGGGAAATGTTGATTGTTGGTTCAATAGCACGACATAACCCAACATTGCGGGAGAGAATCACACCACCCATAAAGTGCATACAACACAACCTAAATCAACATAATTTAAATCGAGGACACAGATGACATGACAGGCACAAGGAGGAAATCTCGTTAGCTTGTCAGGCTGTGACCATCCTACACATACAACACTTTGGAAGGCCAACTAAACCACAGTCTAAAATCTCACTACTCTCAACTACACCACTCAACCTACACACACACAAACGGAAGGAAACTCACCAAACCATGCCAGAATCTTATGAAACATAAGAAACACCATCCCCTCACTAGGATACACCTGTCCCTAAGCCTCTACACTCAAAACCCTAACTCCAAACCCATCTACGGAAAACGCGTATAAAGACAGAGCCAGATTCTAAAAGTTTTTGAAATTGAAATCTATGAGTACCTATGCATAGCTTATGTTTCCACAATTATAATGACTACTTGTAGGCAGAAAAAAACATCATCTGATATACTTACGGCCATGAGTAGCTTGTAGATGCGCAAGCAAGTATGCTCCGTTCCGCGAGGAATGCTTGGCATCGATGTGTAGCTCTTGCCGAGCCTAGCACAATGGTGTTGTTGATGTTCCAATGTGATGAGCGAGCGGGGAGTAGTGCTAGGATGAAGCTAGCTCTCTCTCTCTCTCTCTCTCTCTCTCTCTCTCTCTCTCTCTCTTCCTCTCTCACACACAGTCAACGGTAACTTAAAACTTATGATTATGATAAGATTGTATTTTCAAAAGTGACCTAGGTACCTTATATACTAATGCTACCTTATGTTAACCAAAAATAGAGTTTGAGGGGTCAAATGGCATGGTATTACAATCTGGAAGTGCCATTTCACCCCTGCTTTTGTAACTAGACTACCTACTTATTACAAATGATTTTTATAACCATAATCCTCAGCATTCCATAACTCTATAAGAAAAGGCTTTGTTGGGTTATGTTGCATTGTTGACCCAACTGTCAACACAACGGCAAAGCCCCAAAGACATGGAAAACTCTACGGTTTTCCATCATGCAGCAATTCCTTGCAAGCGATGCAAAGGACAAAGTGCTTACTAAATGGAGGAGTTTGAAGCTTCTCTCCCATGAGTCTATCCACATATAGACAAGTTTTGGGATTCACATCTCAAGGCTATTGTCTTTCAAAAGATAGACTTCGCCGAGAAAAAGAAACAACTCTGTGTGGTATTACCTGAAGAGATGGCCGCTTACCTCAACTCCCAATGGCCTGGTTCTACCACCAAAGTAATCCACCACACTATGGTTTCCTTGCGCATCAATTTCCAACAAGGGGCTATAAGGAATGCCAAGCCCATGGAAAGCAAAGACAAAAGTGATGCAAACGGAAAAACCAATGCCAAAAACTCTTTCTAAGGCAATTCCAATAACAACAACAACAATAATTGGTCCAAGGAGATGGGAGTTTACAAAGGTAAAAATAAACTAAAGAGCTTGAAGCTTTTTACAAGGACCACAAATGTTTTAATTGTGGGGATCAAGGACATGGCTATTGTTCTTGCCACAAGAGAAATGTATGCAATGAGACTCCTAGAGATTCCACTATCGAAGCTCCAAAAGAGGATGCTCATTGCAAAGGATCACCTCTCTCCTATGCCTGGCGAAAGGTAAGGGAGCATGATGCCTTCATCTTGTTTGACCCTAGCTATACTCACAACTTCAGATCAATGGAATTGGTCACCAAGTTAGGCATTCAAGATTTCAAGATGGGAGATAATGTTACTACCAATACAGATTTCAAGTTGAGGCTTCATGTCCAAAGCTACATCGACAAAGAAGATTTTTTCATCTCTCCTCTCCAACATAAGGATGTTATCCTAGGGGCACCATGGCTCAACCGCATGGCTACCAACATGAAGTTCCCTAAAAGGAGAATGTATGTCACCTACAGGGAAAAGAGCATGTATATAGATGCTAGTGAGCCTGGTCGTACTATACCACTAGTAAATCCTTTTTCTTTTGATAAATCAATGAAAATCTCAGTTTCTAGGTACATCATTTTTTTCAAAAAGTCCCTAAAAAGGTCCTAATGTTTCATCAAATGTAAGTGGTAGGAATCAAGAAGAGTTAGACTTGTCTAATTTTCTAAAAGGATTCTAAGATGTGTTCATCGATGATATCCCTATGGACTTACCTCCAAACAAGGGGATGATGACCATCAAATAGAGCTCCTACCAGGAATCTCACCGCCTAACAAGCCTCCTTATCAGGTTTCCCAAGCTCAAACAGAGGAGATCATGAGGCAAGTACAAGAATTGGTAGACATAGGGAGGTGAGGCCTAGCTCATCTCCTTGTTTTTCTCCAATCCTTTTAGTGCAGAAGAAAGATGGTACATACCGCATGTGTGTGGAATATCGAGCACTAAACAATATCACTATCAAAAAAAAAATTCCCGTACCTCAGATATAAGATTTGTTTGATAAGCTACTAGGCTCTACCTACTTCAGTAGGATTGATCTTAAAAGTGGCTACCATCAAATAAGGATACCAAATGAAGATATCCTAAAGAATGCATTTCATACAACGTTTGGTCTTTATGAATATTGAGACATTCCTTTTGACTTGATTAATGCACCAGCTATGTTCATGTAGATTCCACGTGGGCACAAAGCATACAGGCTTAGGGTATTCTCTGTGCATGGTTTTTGCATAGAGTAGAGCGCCTTTCTCTTCTTCTCTGTGCGGTGTTTCTGCATCGCATTCCCTTTCTTTTCTCTATGTGCGGTTCTCTATTTAGTGTGCTTAGTTCTCCATCTCTCTCTCTCTCTCTCTAAGGATGGAGTCTTCTTGCCAGTTAGGTGTGTGTGAGTGTCTGTGAAATGTTTGGTCTTGCTAATTCCTGGGCTCTTCATGATGTATGTTCGTACATTGAGATCTTTTTCTTCAGGTTTTCTTAATCCGGCTTCGTGCCCACCAATACATAATTGAGCAGAGTTTCCCGAGTAGTTCACAGGCTGCTTACGCAATTACTGGGTAGAAAAAAAAAGGGAACAAAGAGAGAGACAAAGGCAACAGATTTTATGTGTTGCGTCTTGACAAGTGAAAGGATGTCCAGCTCAATGAGAAGCAGAAAAGGAAGATTCTTTGTGCCATGTCAAGGTGCTGGGAAGAGCAGACGCAAGGATTGACAACCAAACTCCAAGGAGAGATTTTTGAACAGTTACTCCAACAAACACTATGTTGCAACTTGCAGAACTTGGCACATTCTATATAGAGAGCAGTTCTTTCCAACATTCGCAACACCTTGTCCGAAGTCAAGGTTGTGCTCTCTGTTAGCAACAAGTTAACATGGATACCATTTTTTGAAGCTCCCATTGTAAAACACTTATTATTTTGATAAATCAAGAATATTGTAACTCCTATTTTGTTCGATAAACTCTCTAATTAATGAGCTGGGGCTACAAGCTTCCAGATTATATCAACCTATCATTACCCATCTTTGGTAGAACTCTCAGATGATTAGTTTTGACCACCAAAAACCTTGGCCAAGGTATAAAAGCCAGTTTTTATAAGTTATTTTAAAAAAAATTTGGATAATAGAAACGCAGCGTGAGCTAACGGCGCTCCTCTCCTTCTTGCGCTTCCTACTCCCTCTCCAATTTGTCAGATTGCAGTCGCGTTTGTTGCATTGCAACCACAAGTAAGAGCTCTGCGCATTGATATAAGCAGTTCATAGTATTTCGTAGCGTTTGACATCACCGACCCACGGCCTACTAATCTCATCATAAATAGAAATTTACACTTTCAAATCAAAAACTAAGCATAGGTGGGGTATTGGGGCATCGTTGCTAAGCATTTAGATGCATTCTGGGTCGAAAAAAATAGGGATGATCGTAATTTGTAACTTGACCTAAAGTCGGGTTTGAGACCATAAGCATATGTGCTTAGGTCTTATAAACTTGTCCTAGAAGTTTTGCTACGTTTGGATGTTATCTGATGCTGTAACAGATGTGATTTGTTTGTGGATGAGTGATTGGCTTTTGGTGATTTTAGTCACTTGAGTGTAGCTTGAGTTAGATGCGAGTTGTTAGTTGTTTTTCGAGAGATTGAGACCCTCTTGTAGTCTCCATGCACTATTCGAGTCAACTTCATCCCATGGATTGAGAATTTAATCGTGATTCTCACTAATACTGTAATAAGATAGGATGTGAGGTTAGACATGCGTCCCACATTTAATGCTGCTACCGAGAATCGTAGAGACCTAAACTAGGGAAAAACATGAGCGTCTTGTGAAGGTATCCTTTAACTTCCTCTAGGATAGCCTTGAGTTCAAAACTTTCTTTTAGAAACCGCATAGCTTAGGATTCTCGTCTTTTGCTGTGTAGAGGTAGGTTGGAAGTAATCGTACTTGCTGAGTGCCTTTAGGATTGTAGGATTGTAGAACTAGATTAGGATTTTGAGAATAGTTGATGGACGAGACAAGTCTTAAGATTAAAGCTTAGAAAACCATAAAAAATTAAAAAAAGGAGTGTTTGTGGACACTTTCCACAAGTCCATTGCATGAGAATCTAGGAGTAGGGTAAGTAGGATCCGAGGTGGAATTCAGAAACATTGCTCTCTCTGAACGAATCAAGTGTGAGTGTTCTTTGAAGTGGCATAATTTCAGGTCTACGGCTAGAAATAGCACGAAAAGACTCGAAACCACTCAATCCGACTTGAGAGTAAGCATAAAAGTTGTCTGAACCTTTGGGTAAGCTCAAGGACACTTCGAGGTAAAATTTTCAAGAGCTGGCCAAAACTCAGATTATTTACTTTTTCTTGACATTTTAGGCCAAAGTAAGTTTTGACTTGATTCAAAGGCTTAAAATAGCTCATGAAAAGACTATCCATTGAAAAATTGCAAAAAAATATTCATTTCAAGTCTGATAATCACGATTATTAAGTTTTAGCTCAGATTTGACCAAGGTTCATACCATTGACTCATTGCATGTGTACAAACAAGTTTTATAAAGGCCCAAAAGATTTGGATCACCAAACTGGTAAAAAACTGGGTAAAAACTAAAGTTTGTACTGACTTTTTGAAACTTGAGTGTAAATTGGGAAAAAAGTTGTCCAAACTTGTTGAAATTTGATTCATAGGCTTATATTGATGTGATAAACATGTGTACATGCTCAGTTGACCAAAAAGATGCAAAAGATTTCCAGTTGTAAATAATTTGTGATTATTTACTTCTACCCCCATTTTTCAACTTTTTTTGGCTAAGTTGGCATACCACTAATTTTACATGTTGTACTAAGCCCAAAAACCAAATTTGGTAAGATTTGGATCACTGGATTAGAAATTGTAACCAAATTTGCAAAGATAGTCTGCGGACAGAAAATTGATGACCATTTGACCAAAACTTGTCCAAACTTGGGACCTTAACTTGAGGTGCTTAACAGATCTGTGTCAAAGTTGGGAAAAAAATTACAAAAATATAGCTGGAGTAAATAATCACGATTATTTACGTCTATTTCAAAATTGACAATCTTACAAATTTGAGTATAACACAAGGTCAAGCATATCAAGTAGACCCCACAAATCAATTTTGGTGAAATTTGGACCACAAAACTGAGACCTGAGCCAGATTTTGTTGGGGTGGTAAAGCCCAATGTGCCGCACCTAAGTGTTGGGCGGCCAGAGACTACCGGGAACTAACACCGACCATTGATTCTACATAAAGGAATAAGGACTCATAACCCTAACACTATTGTGATTGGAGTCCACCCAAACCTATGTCTCCTCTCTTCTCCATTGCTACCGAGAACTAACATTGACCATTCATTCTACATAAAAGAATAAGGACTCATAACCCTAACACTATTGTGTTTGGAGTCCACCCACACCTGTGTCTCCTCTCTTCTCCATTGCTGCACACAAACACACACGCTCTCGCACGTGCTCTTCAACTGGTATCAGAGCTCAGGGATTGGGAGCACCATAGGAGCTCAGTGGGGAGGCAGGCGGAGAAGCAGCAAAAACTGCAGCACGTTTTTTTAGATCTATTTTGTCCTGCCAAAACGTCTTCATTTAAGCCAATTTTCACAGATGTTGACCGGTGTTTTGTCCTCTTCAACTTTGCAGAAGAAAGTTTTCTCAAAATCTTCACCCATTTTGAGATACGTCACTCAGACTGCATGTAGGTCGTGAAGTAGAAGCTACAGATTTTTATAGATCTGTTTTGATATGTAAAAACAGCTTATTTCAAGTCCATTCCTGCACACCTCAATTGTTTTTGCCTGGTCTACAATGTTGCAGAAGGAAGTTTCTGCAAATTTTGCACAGTTTGAGAGATATTCAGTTTAGACAGCAGGATGGTCTACCCTCGTTGTTTCTTCTGCGTACAGGTTTTCGTTGCAGAATCTTTCTGCAATGTGTGTCACATGCATAGTTGATGTAAGGTCTTGAGGGTTTGTTATATCAGACAAACCGCCATAGTGGTTACAGAAAAGGGTTTCTGTAAGATCTTATGCGGTTTATGTATTGTGATGGAAATATGCAAAGCCTATTGTTGAGGGTCATGGTAAGGTTTTATTGAGCTGGGGGATTCTAAAATGTGGAGATCCTTTCGGTGATATAGGTTTTGGAGCGAACCCGCGACATCCCCATAGTTTCGGCATCGACATAGGATATATGTTTATGTGGTTAGTGTAGTATTGGTGTGCATTTGCTGACCCGCCATTGTTGTCATTGTTGTCATCTTTATGTGTATGCCTTTGACATGTTCAGTTGGTCAGAGACACTCTTCTAAAGTTGGAGACATTGACAGTGATAGTTCTTTGAGATTGTATCTTGCTAGTTTCGCCACTTTGATCGGCATTTCAGTCATTGTACACATTTGTTTTAGGTTCAGAAGTCAGTTTTGCAGGGGAGACGCTGCCAAAATTTTTTAGGTTTTCTATCATCTTCTTTAGTGGAGTGCATCTATCACTTTTGTTCCTTGTTGAGTGTTGACTTCATCATCGCAGATCTCGTTGTTCAACATTGAGAAGTTAGATGGCACTAACTTCCCATTTTAGAAGGAACAAATTTACAATGTCTTAGTACAGAAGAAGCAGATCCGGCCGATAAAGATGAAAGGGATAAAGCTTGAGGATATGGATGAGTATGATTGGCAGGAGTTGGATGAGCTTACGAGGTCCACCATCATGCTGACTTTGTCAAAAATTATGTGCTTCAATGTGAACATGGAAAAGACTAGTTATGAGCTTTGGAAGAAGTTATGTGACCTGTATGAGAAGCAAAGTGAAACATCACAGGTTTATTGGCTGAAAAAGTTAGTTGATTTGAAGATGGATGAGGACACACCCATGTGCAACCATCTCAATGAGTTCAACACAATTTTCAGTCAGCTTTCTGTGAAGGGAGTCAATTTTGACAATTCGGTCAAAGCAATGTTCTTGCTAGTTACACTACTAGAAAGTTGGGATACTTTTCGCACATCCATAAGTAACTCAGCACCTCTTGATGGTTTAACATGTGCTGATGTTGAGGGCAGTTTGCTTACTGAAGAGGTTAGTAGGAAGAATCTTGATACTTCTCGTGGTACTAGCAATGCTCTCATTGTTCGTGGTCGATCACAAGAAAAGGGCAAGCAGAATGAGAGAGGAAAATCTCGTAACAAATCACGTGGCCCAAAAGACATTGAGTGCTATCATTGTCACAAAAAGGGTCATATGAAGAAAGACTATCAAAAGTGGAAACAAGAGAAAGGTAAAGACAAGAAGTCAAGACTAAGGAAAGAAATATAAAGATTGAAGACATCAACAATGTTTTTGTTGAAGATTCTGATGGAGATACTTGATTAGTACAGGACAATTGGATGACGCAGGATATTACTTCACATTTGGTGATAGTTCGTGGAAGATCACCAAAGGTTCTTTAGTGATAGCACATGGTTCAAAGTCTGGGACTTTGTACATGCTACATGTATCCAATGTTAAATACCATATAATTGTGTAACAAAGCAGCCAAGTGTTTTTTTGTGGCATTGCCGGTCAGGACATATGTCTCAAAAGGGAATGAAAATATTATCTCATTTTGGTTATCTGCCTGGCTTCAATTTCTCAGACTTTTCAGTTTGTGAGCATTGTATTTATGGTAAACAAACACAGTCACCACGTAAAAGGAGACGCACTCAAAAAAGTGAACCATTAGAGTTAGTGCATAGCGATGTCTGTGGACCTATGCCTAATGTACCCATGGGAGGCTCATTGTACTTTGTTAGATTCATTGATGACTTCTCAAGGAAAATGTGGGTATATCCTTTCAGGAAGAAGGATGAAGTTCTTTCAAAATTTTAGAATTTTGTGGCATTAGTGGAGAATCAGTCTGGCAAGAAAGTAAAGTGCTTGAAGTCAGACAATGGTGGTGAGTATGTCACTAAACCCTTTCAAAAATTTTGTGATTCCAAAGGCATCAAAAGAGAGTTGATTGCTCCATATAACCCTCCACAAAATGGTGCTGCTGAGAGGATGAACCGTACCATACAAGAGAAGTTATGTAGCATGTTGTCTAATGCAAAGTTGCCTGATGGATTCTGGGTGGAAGCGTTAGCAACTGCTGTCCATTCTATTAATAGATCTCCTAACAAGGCTTTAGATGAGAAGGTACCTGAAGAGATTTGGTCTGGGAAGCCACCTTCTTACAAGAATCTTAGAGTCTTGCTGTGAAGCGTAATGCCATGTTCCAAAGGAGTTTTGAAGAAAGTTGGCTCCTAAGTCAAAGAAATGCATATTTCTTGGCTATGGCAATCCTGAAGCTAAAAAGATAGTTCGCAGTAATGACACATACTTCAATGAAGAAAAGATGCATAAGAAGCTTGTGCATACAGTGGAGGTCAGGAGAGTTATCTTCCAAGAAGATGGAATTGTCCACAATAGGGCTGAAGTGCCTAATGTCAAACTACAAGTACAGAATCCGCCTGCAGTACAAGATGTTGTTGAGGGACAACTGGCTCAAGCAGTTATTAGAAGGTCTTCAAGAGTTTCAAGGCCTCATGATAGATTTACTCTCTCATTGGACTACATTATGTTGACAGATTGTGGAGAGCCTTCCTGCTATAAGGAAGCCATGTCAATGGATGACAAGGCAAAGTGGAAGAAAGCTATGCAATTAGAAATGGACTCGTTGCATAAGAATCAAACTTGGAAGTTGGTTCAGTTGCCTAAAGGTAAAAAGGCATTACCATGCAATGGGTGTACAAGCAAATAATTACACCTCATGATAATAAACCCAAGTACAAGGTACGACTTGTTGCTAAAGGATTTAAGCAGCAGCAGGGTATTGACTTTGATGATATCTTTTCTCCGGTTGTCAAGATGACTACTATGTGGTGTGTACTTGCGTTGGTTGCTAAACACGACATGGAACTTAACCAGATGTATGTCAAGACGACGTTCTTGCATGGTAGTCTTCAACAAGAAGTTTATATACAGCAGCTAGAATGTTTTGTTGAGAAGGGCAATGAAGACTTGGTGTGTCAGTTAGAAAAGACTCTTTATGGTCTAAAACAGTCATCAAGGGAGTGGTATCGTATATTCTACTCGTTTATGCTCTCTCAAGGATACAAACGTAGCAATATGGACCATTGCCTCTACACTAAGCGAGCTAATGATGGTAGTTTGTTGATTTTGGTCCTTTATGTGGATAATATGTTAATTACCGAGAAATGCAAGGATGAGATTTCAGCCTTGAAGTCAGAGTTACATGCAAACTTTGATGAAAGACACGGGTGAACCAAGCCATATCCTTGGGCATGTGCATTAAGCGAGACAGATGCAAGAAATTGGTCTATTTGTATCAATCTGAGTACATTGCTAAAGTGCTCAAGCATTTCAATATGGAGAAGGGGAAAGCATTGAGTACTCCATTGCCTCCATATGTGAAACTTTCTAAAAATGATTGCCCTAAGTTTGAAGAGGAAAAGGCTGAAATGGCACAAGTGCCTTATTCATCTGCAGTTGGGAGTTTGATGTATGTTATGATTGCTACACGTCCTGATATAGATTTTGTAGTGGGAATTGCTAGCAGATATATGTCAAATCAAGGCAAGAAACATTGGGAGGCAGTGAAAGGGGTTATGCGATATTTGAATGGTACAAAAGACATGTGTATTTGCTTTGGAAGAAAGGAAGCATGTGTAACTGGTTACACAAATGCAGATTATGCAGGAAACTTGGACAAGAGAAGGTCCACTTTGGGCTATGTTTTTAAATTCATTGGAGGTGCAGTTTCATGGCGATCTTGTTTGAAAGATTGTGCTACCTTGTCTACTACAAAGGCTGAATATGTTGCAGCTTCAGAAGCTTGCAAGGAAGCTATATGGCTTGGTTGGCTGGTGGAAGACTTGGGAATCAATGTTGAGATTCCTGTGTTACATTGTGATAGCCAAAGTGCTATACAATTGGCAAAGAATCCAGTGTTTCCTGCAAAGACAAAGCATGTGGATGTGACGTATCACTTCATTCGTGAGGTGGTTTGAGGACAAGTGATTGCAGCTTGCCAAGATTCACACCACTGAAAACCCTGCTGATCTTCTAACAAAGGGCTTACCTTCAAAACGGTTTGCACATTGTCAGGCACTCATGGGCATTGGGTAGATGATCATGGTCATTGTCTACCTGTATTGTATACATATATACATTGTCACCCCAGCTTAAAGTCACATTGTACTCTATCCAAAGGCTTCACCAGTCTTTATGAACTTTAGATCTGGTCGTGTACTAGGAAATCAAGGAATATTTGGAGAAAACTCCATTAGGGTTTCCGCTGAAGAAAGCGTGAATCAAAACAATTCCTTGCACACTATCCTTGAAGAAGTCTCAGACACTTTTTCAGACTCAACATTTGAAATGTCTCCCTTCTCAACTCACTCAGAGACCGAAACGACAGTGCATTATAAGCATATACTTTCATTTTATAAGACTAATGGCCATGGAGCTCAGGTTTGTCTGGATCCTAACGAGGAGTATGCTATTCACATTGATGACCATGGTATTGAGTTCGAAGAATAGATTAGGGCAAACAAACAAGGAAAAATGTACCTGGACAGAAACGAAACGCAATATTTACAAGTTGAAAACCCTAACATGATAGACAAATGGGGGTTAGAAGTAAACACCATAATCCCATATATGTCAGCAAAAGAAGGACCACCAACCTTAGAATTCAAGGGATACGATCAAGTAGATTTGAAGTCTTTGAAATGGCTTAGTACTGATAATCCTAGGATCGGAGTCTATTGTTGGGAAGATAGAAATGTAAAAGTTCTTTTGTGGAATTCACATGCCAAATCAAGACAACTAACAGCTATGAAGATCATCTACATCTTCAAGATCAAGGATAAGGGATCAACAGATCTACCAGCCTACCTGTTTAGGGATTGTTACAACAGCAACTTTGGTATGATGACTCCTGAGGAAGTAGAACAAACCAAATACCAAGGGTATTCCATAAGGGATTGGATATTGGGCTCAGGACCAGAAACCAGTCCAAGTGACAAATACCATGAGAGATCTTCTGAGAGTAATGTGAAGAAACCAAAAACCACCTCATCACAAAGAAAACCAGGTGACACTAAGGCCAGTCTAGGGCTACATGAGTCACTATTTCCAATAGACGGGTTTGAAGGACTCGAAAACGACCAACTGCCAAGAGACCGAGAGTTGAACCAAACAGACACCTAAGACCAGCTGATTTTCAAAAATGGGTCAGCAAATACAGTGGATTAGGGAATCCATACGACCACTTAGCAAGCTTTAAGCAAGTGCTAAGAGCAGAACGTAATGAAATTTTCATACTCAATTCGAGGGGTTTGGAATGACATTAGAAGGAAAAGCATTGACATGGTTCCAAAACATTCCACCAAGGTCAATCATGGACTTGAATACATTAGCTCAAGGATTTGTAGCTGCTTGTTCCAAAACAGGGATCAAACACAATACGGTAGCTCAAGTCTACAGCTTTAAACAGAAACAAGATGATTCTGTGAGGGATTGTGCAACTTGAATGAAATATTACATTGCTAGAGGCCCAGAGCTAGAGATACCTGCAAAAGAACGATTAGTATCTTTATTTCTAGAAGGACTGCTAAACAAGGAGCTTCATGCTATACTTTATAGAAAGAAGCATACAACCTTAGAAGAGTGTGTGTCAGATGCCATCAACTTGGGAGACAATTGTGATATTTTCAATGCAGAAGATGTCCCTAAGGATAACCAAAGCAAGAAAACAGCATCCACCAAACATGCATCAGTAGGAACGGCTGCTGCAGCACCGCTTTCAGTCAAGAAGACATTCTCAAAAGGATGACCGATATGATGAACAACATGCAAAAAGCACCTATGAGGGGACCAAGACAAGGATGCCTCAACAGGGACAACCTATTAGGCCACAAAAATGGTGTACAATCGAGGGTAAATGGACCAACCATGAGACGAACGAGTGCTACCTCGGGGGGTTCACTATGTGTAAAACTACCATATCACGTGCGCTCAAGACATGTTTGTAAAACCCCTTATCTGTGAATTTTGTTAGGAATATAATGTACCCTTTTCTTTTAAAATCTGTAAGTTTTTTTTAAATTTGAAAAAATAATGCCCTTTGGTATTTATATTTATGTAAGTTTCAAGAACTTTAAATACCCTTTTGTTGAACTCACGTGATAGGTTACTTTTTTATTAGATGACCTCCCCGGGAGTGCTACTTCAGACCAAAGTATGATGGGAATGTTCAGTACGTGCTTATGAAGCCACAAGGAAAACCCAATCTCAAAGACCACCAATGGGTATGGAAAGACCTCAACCCGTGCTGGGTCAAAAATCATTGTACCCAGGACATAATGCAGTGCCTTTAAAGTACATGCACCCAGAGGGAGTTATAGATGAACAAGCACTTGTGCCTGTTACACCTTATGCTGATCCTAGTCCATCTACAGTAATGGTAGAGGGAGATTGGTATAATTCACATCCACCACCAATGGAGGAACCTGTAACTTATGCTCCACCAGAGCTCGCACCGATGTATTATGTAGATAATCAAGGTGTCAGACCTCTTATGGGGAAACCCATGATTAATCCAAGAACAGGAAACTGTCATAATTGTGGTGCAGATGATCATTGGAAGAATGAATGCATAGAGCCTGAAAAAAACCTCAAACCAATTGAAGTTTATTGCATACAATGTTGCAAAAAGGGAGGACACTTCCCAAAATATTGTCCTAAAAATCTCTTAAACAAGGGTAAAACGGTAGTCCACGTAGTCCGAGTGATATCTAGTAGCTCATCTGAGAGTGAACCGATTGTTCCAATCAAGGTGATCACTAGAGCTGAGGCTAAGAAAAAGAAACATAACTCCTCAGATGATTCAAAGAATACAAAGGCTGCATCTCAAAAGACCAAGAGAAGTAGAAGCAAAAGGTATGAGATGAGAAAACAACAACAACGAACTGAAATCGAGGAGAAAGCAAAACAACTATTCCAAGAAAAGGTGAAAGAACTTGGAAGCGAAATTAAAGAAACAACCGTGAAATCTGGAGGATCAATTTTGCTTGATAAAATTTTTGAGCCTATTAATGCAGCCTTGGAAGCCTACAAGCAGGACTTAAAGCAGGCCAAAACATGAAAAACAAATGGAAGAACTATCCTTCTCCAGTCATGGAAGCAGCTAAGCTTGAAGCTTATCAAAATTTGGTAAGAATCACACAATAAATGCTGGAAAAACAAAAACCCAAGCTTTAAAGTATCACAAAACCTGAAGAGCTTGTGCTAAGAGAAACTAAAGAAAAATCTAAAGTGGTGGGGTAGAACCCCACCTACAAACAAAAGAACCAGAACTTATAGTGCCGGACAGCGAAGGTTCCTTAGACGAAATTCCATTCGTGGAGGAAGACTGACTAGGACACTTATGGGAAAAGGTTCGAAAGAGCAATGATGGGAGCCTCACTTTAAAGTCAGCTCCTATAGAGGAAGTTTGGTTAGACAACCCACCTCTTGATATGGACGTGGATGTACGATCCTTGTATGAGGATTGCGGATCTGAAGCTTCGGCAATGTCAAAACTATTGACCTTGAAAACATGACCCTCTTACTTGGGAGATAACGAAGACGAATCCATAGTGTGTAAGACCACTCAAGTAAAAAGAGTGGAACAGACCCTAGAAGTAGACAACATTCATTCAATCATGTCTACACCCATCCAATGCACTCTTACCTTGGGATAACTGTTAAAACTCAGCCCATATTTATGGAATGATCTATAGGAAACCCTAGAGAAGGTGGGGATAACGGGGCTAATCTTAAAAAAATTGGGAAAATTGAAACACGAAATGGACAACAAAGAGATTTGATCTGTTCCAATGAACAAAGTCGGACAATTCTATGAAGGGAAAGAAGGAAACACCACCCTTCTAGTGAAATATAATGACATAGAAACCATGGCAATACTGGATTCAAGGTTGGAAAAAGAACATGTGAGAGCTAAGCTACTCATAAAAGGAGGGAAGGAATAGTTTTTTGACTTTCTTAACCAAAAATCTAGAAGACAAAAATGGTATAGACACAAAAGAGACACCAAAAACATGAAAGCTGGACCTATGCCATCAGTCTCCAATAGAACACAATTCCTAATGCAAATAGAGGCACATGATTGTGTCAAGGACAAAATCATTGGTAGATATCCTTCAAACAAAAATTCCAAATGTGTCGAAAACATCGAGAAAAACAAGGAAGGATACTCAAGAAAAACTAAAGAAACAGGAAAAGGAGCCAACCATGACACGAGTTGAGCGGAAAAAGAAATATCAAGAGTTGAAAAAAGCTCTAAAGGAGATATATACGACTGAAATGGAAACCACTAAAGAGGATAGTAAAGATGTAATGAGTGTTCCATCCCATTACAAGAAGTATACTCTCCAAGATCAAAAAATCATAATCAAACAATCTGCTAGGGAATTACAAAACCAGGATGAGCCCTACGAAGGCTTGAAAACGCTAAAAAGATAGATCTGGTTGAATCAGAAGAAGAGCCTAGATCTACTTACATTGCAAATGACCTAACACAAGAAGAAGAAGAGCTTTTGTTAAGCTTATTGAAAGAATACCGAGATATCTTTGCTTGGCCATATAAGGATCTCAAGGGTGTTGATCCAAAAGTCTGTCAACATACCATACCCATGAGAGATGATGCAAAACCAAGCAGACAAAGGCCATATACATATAATGAAACATTTTCCAAGAAGATCAAAGAAGGGATTGAAAAACTAAAGGAAGCTAAATTCATTTACGAAATTGAACACACGGATTGGGTATCTCCAATCGTGGTAGTACCCAAGAAGAATGGAAAATTACGAGTGTGTATTAATCTCAAAAAGGTGAATGCAGCTACCATTAGAGACAACTTTCCTCTTCCAATCACTGAGCATGTTTTAGAACGAGTTGCAAGAAAATAAGCTTACATATTCTTAGATGGATTTTTGGAATACAAACAACTTCTGATTGACCCAAAACATCAGCATAAAATTGCTTTTGCAACAGAATGGGTTACTTTGGCCTATCGGGTCATGCCATTTGGGTTAACTCATGATCCAACCACATTTCAAAGATTGATGAGCCATTCTTTTAAAGAATATCTTAGGAAATTTTTGGAAGTATATATGGATAATTTATATGTCATTCATCAATCTGAGCTAATCATTTTGAACACCTCAAACAAGTAAACGAAAAATGTAGACTTCATAGGATTTTCTTAAATCCTGAAAAGTGCACATTCATGGGTAGACAAGGAAAACTTGTTAAACATATAGTGTCCAAAAATGGCATAGCTACTGATATTGAAAACAATTATGTCATTGCTGATTTTCCTAGACCAACAACAGTCAAGGGGATACAAGCCTTCATGGGACATTGTGGATATTACACATGGTTCATCTACATGTATGCTATAATTGCAAAACCCATGTATAGCTTGATTACACACTTTGAGTGGATTGATGCATGTGAAGAATCCTTCATAAAAGATTAAGAGAGTTCTCATCTCAGCCCCAATATTGAAAGCACCAGATATGGATAAGATATTCCACATACATGTTGATGCTTCCAATTTTGCTACCGGTTATATACTAGCTCAACCCCAGGAGATGGAAAAATTGACTTTCCTATTTCTTATGCTAGCCAACAGTTGAACATGGCGAAAAAGAATTACACTACCACTGAAAGAGAGGGATTATGAATGATCTATGTCGTTAAAAATTATAGATATTACCTATTAGCCAACAAGTTTCTGTTCTTTGTGGACCACCAAGATCTATTATACTTGGTCAACAAGCCATGCAACACAGGAAGAATAGTGAGATGATTCATTCTTCTAGAATTTGATTTCACTGTGGTTGTAAAAAAGGGCACTACACATCAAAGAGCAGATCATTTGTCAAGGATTGTTTCAGGAGAATCACGTAAAGGGATATACGACGATCTACCAGTTGCCTATTTGTTCTCCGTGGAAATGATACCTCGATGGTTGAAAAACATGGTGTCATTGATGACAATAACTTAAGTGGATTCACAAATACCACTTCCTATTATGATCGGATTAATTGAGCAATCGGCTATGTATCAACTACTAGCTGGTACGCTATACAAAGAAAATCGAGATGGAATATTGCTCTTATGCATTTAGCCTGAAGAGAAAAACCAATACCTAAGTCAAGCACATGTTACCATAGTAGGACTTCACTTTGAGGAAGACCAAAGTATGCAAAGAATCTTGAGACTTGGAGTATTTTGGCCGACTATGAGGAGTGATGTTCTTTATTTTGTAAAGAATTGTCCTCAATGTCGAAACAACCACCCATACCTCATGTGGCATTGTTCCAAATGTTGCATGTTCCTAAGTGGAGTAACTATCTACTTACTCACTTATCAAGCCAAACATTACGCCATCAAAGAGAAATTGAAACTGAAGCAAGAGACTATGCTCTTATTGGAAACCAATTGTATCAGAGAGGTAAAGATCAACATTTGCGTCGTTGCGCAAATGAAGACGAATATATTTTGATTATAGAACAAGCACGTGTTGGATTAGCTGGAGGTCAATTTTCTAGTGAGACCACCGCAAGAGCAATCTTGATGGCAGTCATATGGTGGCCAACACTTTTTGTAGATACCAAAGAATATGTTCGGAGGTGTGATGCTTGTTGTCAACAAGCAAAAATGCCAACACGAGTAGATAGCATGTCCTTAAGACCAATATTGGGGGCAAGAGCTTTAACAAAATGGGGTATAGATTTTGTTGGTCCAATACAACCACCTGCTTATAGAACCCAAGCTCAATACATTATTGTAGCTACGGACTATCTGACCAAGTGGGCCGAGGCTAAAGCAACTCAAAAGAATGATGCGAGAACCACTGCCACATTCTTTTATAAGTATGCATTCACGAGATATGGATTGCCAATAGAGATTGTCAATGATCGGGGATCTCATTTCCTCAATGACTTAATCGAGTATTTTCTTAATGAGTTCATGATCATCCATAACAAATCATCTCCCTATCACCCACAAGCAAACAGACAAGCTGAGCACATGAACAAAATTCTTAGCACGGTATTGACTAAAGTGGTTAGTTTAGGAAGGACAGACTGGGAAATGAATCTCCATGCTGCTCTATGGGCTTATCGAGTTTCATTCAAAACAGCTTTAAATGGTACACCCTTTAACCTTGTTTATGGTCTTGATGTCATATTGACAATAGAATTTTTGTTGCCGACATTAAGGGTAGCAAAGAATCTTGAGTGGACTGGACATGAGTTGTCAAAAAGACTTGAAGGTTTGGAAAAGCTAGATGAGCAAAGGCTAACTGCTGTAGCTCACGTCTATGCACAAAAGCGAAAACAAAAACAAATTTTTGATTCCCATCTAATTACGAAAATCTTCAAGAAAGGGGACATAGTTTTAGTCTATTCCCTTAAGAAACACATTTCCAAGTTTAAGAAAAAGGGAAATGGACCATTTATCATTAAATATGTATCTCCAAGTGGAGCAGTACAGTTGTCCACCCTAAATGGTGAACCGCTGGCTAATTGGATTAGTGAATGCCGTTTAAAGAAATACAATCTACCACCAACCAATGAGTTGCTAGAAATAATGCATGCAGCCAAGCAAAGGAGGATCAAACGACAGCAGGTTATTGATGAAGCCCAAGAGGAAGCTCGACTTCGGGTACTAAAATGGAAATCTGCTCTCAAGAATCAACAGATATCGATTCCCATCAACACTCTGGATATAGGTTACGAACAATGGGAATTGCCTAAATATGCCATATCAACAAATGATCAATTGTCACACGAAATGGACCTTCGCATCTAAGTACACAAAATCGACCTTCGCATCTAAGTACATCTCAACAATCACAGCACAAATGCTTTGGTCGACACAGGAGCTAGAGTAAATGCAGTTAGTTATTCCACGTACAAGAAAGCAACAAATCAAGCATTGACGGCAGGAACAGCGACTATCAAAGGATGCAACAAGAACTCAGCACCAACTTTGGGAGTAGTCAAATTGAATGTGATAGTACATAGATATTCATGTCCTCATCAATTTTTATGCTTACCAGATGAACACATGAATGAGAGGATGCGGACATACAATGCAGTACCAAATTGGGATACGAATCAGCTCAAGCTATCACCGAAAGGCGGACAACTCATTGTTCCAATTGCACCAAGCAAGGAGGAATGGAAAGGGAATAATCAGAACAGTAAACCTTGAAGCAATCAATCTTCTCCATACTCTGAACAAGCACATACTACAAGTAGCATGCAAGGAGGCAGGCAAATTTGGGTACCAAAAGCACATCTCAAGGACAAGTCGAATCAAATTTGGGTGCCCAAAACATCACCCACAAAACCAAAGGAGGCTCCAAAGATCAAGACACATGAACGAGCATCTCCAAATAGGGAACCTAACATTAAATGGGTTTGGAAAAAGAAGGAGCACTTATCTTTTCCACAAACAGTAAAACCAATCAAGCAATGGAGAGTTAACCCTCAGAGGACTCCACCACACCATACAACACCAAGCAAACCAAACTACCAATGGCGAGAAAAAGCTCAACAATAGACAAAAGTGCTACCAACATCTCAAGCAATGAGCGTGCTGAAGCAACCTGATGGCACAATCAAGCAGAGAGAACACAAGCTACAAGATTTGCTCTTTGGAAGACAGCAACAGCAAACCTCGACATCAAAAACCCGTGAGTTAATTACTCAAGACCCACTTCTTGCACAGCATATTGGTTTGAAGTGCAATGATATTCAAAGCATGGTAGATCCAACCACGGCTATGCATAAGACACAATTCTTCAACCCATAAACACAGTCGACCAGTAGTACGTCATCTAGGAGGGGTGGAAGAGCACTAAGCAATTAAGCGCAATGTTTGAAGAGGGAGAAAAAAGTTTTATGTTAATATGTGATTTTTTGTAAAATTACCTAATAATACCCTTATAATTTCGTCAAAGGAAAATTCACTGATAATATCTTTTTGATGAGTGTAAATACTATCAAAAAATCATCAAAAAATAGTCTTTTGATTATTTTTCATCATTTTTGTCGATATTGAGACTTAAAAATGGAGAAATCCAACAAAAAAACAATAATGCTATGTTTTCCAATGGATTTTCTTAATTATTGAATTTTCAAATTACTTCTTTAGAGCATTTTGTTATTTTCTTTGATTTTTTCAAAGAACAGGTCAAAAATTAATAATAAATAGCAAAGAGGCTCAGATGGAAAAATAGAAGACACAATGGTGATCAGAAAGACAAGGCAAACAAGCACAAAAAATTTCAATGAAATCAAAAGATGGAAGCGAGAAGCCTAAATTAGGCAGCCATACCTACTTTTGCAAAATTCTTGGAGAATGGGCTACAGGAATCCGATCGAGGAAATTTTTCAATCTAACATAGAGTTTAAGGCCTGATAGGACTAACGGGGGAATCTAGGGGAAAATGGTTTGGAAAGTTCGGGTATAGATATCCGAGGTAAGCTAAAACCACCTCATTTCCACTTGCGGCCTTTGCAGAGACTCGAGAGAGCTTTTCGACCTCTTTCGTGCATCTTTTCCGGAGTCTACAGTCGCCCGTTTTCAGCACCATCTCACACGAGACATGAGGGGTAAGTTCTTTACTCGTCAATGGTCCATTTTGTACGGCCGGTAGCTAGTCTAAACCCCTAGAAAAAACCCTAGAAATCGAGCATTGTACGAAGACCTACGACAAAAAAACTAACCATAGCGGCGTGTCAACTCGACCAAACTAGATGAGTTTTGAATTGTAGCATGCCCTAACATAAAATAAACTTTGTATATCATCAGTTAATTAGTTGACCATTCGGCAGGGGTCGAGGGGATCCACAATAGAGAAGATGCCAGATTTCAAATCTGACTCCACAGACAATTTGCCTACGAGGTTCATATACAATGTGTATGATTGGTTTAATGAAATCAATCAATCAAAGCCCTCAAAAATAAAAAACAGCTCGAAGGCTATAAAGCGTCATATTCGACATATGGGATCAAACTAACTCCAAAAGAGCCAAAATTGGATGAGTTGCTTCACGACTATGTTGCGGACAAATCCAAAGCCTCAAAAGTGACTAACCAACTCAACATTGGTGATTTCACAGTCGAAAAACCACAAAGTGATGCCGGCAAGACCAAACTTGACCAAATTCAATTTAGGACTTGTTTTAGGTGTATAGAATGTGTTTAGGTCAAAATTGTATGTTTTGCAAAAAATTGCGACTGTTGTAAATAATCACGATTATTTTCTTTTGCATTATTCTCGCTTGGAAATTGTATCATCACCTCACCTATCATGTGTACACACCTATTACATGCCAAAAATCAAGTATGAGCCAAAATGAACACCTATAACTTGGAAAAGTGCCAGAAAACACAAAGAAGTCTTTGCAAGCCATTTTTGGTTTATGGACCACATTTCTTGATCGAAATCACCTCATATCTCATACACAGGGTCTATACAATACCTAGGACCAAATTGTACCAACAATGTTGATTTTGGTAGAAAAGTTGATAATCGCGATTATTTACTTTCTAGCCAAAATGGGGAAATTTTGCTATTTTGACATCATACATCCAAAGTACTTGATGTGCTAAGCCCACTAGCCAAGTTTGAACCAATCTGGAGCTCAAAATCTCAAATTTTCTTTATATCTACTGTTTCAGAGACCTAAAGCCAAAATCTAAATGAGTCCATATTTCACTCACAGTATGTATTTGGTATATACTTCAAGCCTCTAATGCCAAGTTTGCAAAATGCCTAAAAAAAATCTCAGTGGTAAATAATCGCGATTATTTACTTTGGTTGTAAAATTTTGTTTGGACTTTACAATTTTGTTCCTTGCATGTTTTTATGCATCTATTCTTGTTCAAAAATTGATTTGAAAAAAATTGGAGCAAATCTGTCAGCATTTCAGATTAAAGGACATTTTAGACAAAAATCTGACAAATCTGCTAACTTTGACACTTCATTCACTGCACAGGAGCCATGCAAGAAGCAGAGAGGGACAAGAAGAAGCTCAACCAGAAAGAAAGTTGCAGGAGATACCCGCATGCCAACTGGATCCAGATTCAGTCAAAGCCGCCAAGGAAGCCTATCTTTCAAAAGAACAGCTAGAAGAGCATCACACCATAGTATTCACTCGTAGATTCAAGAGTGAGGAGGGACATCAGGTAGAGTGGCAACTCCTACCGAAAGAAGTGTATGATGTCGCCGCGAAGACTGAGACCAAAGAAGCCAACCGCAGGCTAGGACTCAGAGATTTCTATGAATAGGAGCCGTGCGGTGTGGATTTCCAAAAAGCTAACAAACTTTTATCCACGACTAAAGAAGATGGAATTGTACATTTTTTTGACCCTGAGGCTGAGGGGACTAAAGCACTCAGACTGCCCACAGAAGGAATGAAAATGAGGGCAAGGGACAGGAAAATGGCAGGTACTTTCACCAATGAAACTGCCGCAGTCACCTTTGTAGACCTAATTCACAAGCAGATGGAAGAGCCAACCAGGTTATACCACCAACACTTCCACTTCCTCGCTAAAAGGACACCAAGGTATACCACGCCAAATCATGCGGTTGCCACCACTTTCACGCAAGTCCTCAAGTCAACAACCAGGCAACCGGTGGACCACGCACAATATGTCTCGACCACTTTGAAAGGCACAAAGAAAAAAGGAAAGATTACTTACCTGGGTGCACCAGAGGTATTGAAAAGGATTGCATACCATGCCATCAGCGTGGCTAACAAACTACCACCTGCCCTAAAGTAAAACACTTGGATACTGTCAGCTCAACCATCTCCTCAAGCTACGTGATCTGCCAAAAGATCATACAAAACAGGTGAAGAGTCCGCTGAGAGCTTGCCGAAATGGCACAACAGTGACAACTCCGATAACGAAGAAAGGAGAGCGCGCATTGAGGAAATGAAGCGAAAAGCCGTGGCAGCACACCAAGAGGAGCCGGAAAAAATGGGTGCCTAGTGGACTTAAGGGACCAAGGACCAAGAATTACACTAGGAAAGAGGCTAAAGAACTCGCTGAAGAACTGGAATGCATCTACGAGAAAGCAGAAGCTTTAAAGCTAAAGGAGGTCAAAGAAGCGGAAAGGAAGACAAAAGTGGAAGAAGAACAAAAGAGAGCAGAGGAGACCACTGCACAAGGAGAAGCACAACATGCCCAAGGTGATGTGTCTCCCTGCATCTCTTCTCCTATCTTCTTTGAACACTAAGATCAACCCATGCCGAGCCCACCACCATCACCGATAGTTAAAGACACCACAAATGAGCCAACTAAAGAATCTGAGCTTGAACAAGAGAAAGCAACCGAAGCTACACAAGAGCATGAACAACAAAAGGCAGATGAATCTACACAACAAGCAACTGGAACTACTCAAGAGCAGCCAATAGAGAAGGAGAAAGAGACCGAAAAGGAAGCAAGTCCTGCAAAAGAAGAGGACACCACACAGTTTGAGCAGCCAAAGGATCAAAAGCCAGAGGAACCACCCTCTATCACAGCACATCAAGAGAAGGCCAAGGCACCACCCTCTACCTCCATAAAAAAAGAACAGCCACGGCTACAAGAACAAGAGCAACCAGTCGTCTTGACACAGCTAAAAGACAAACAAGAGGCTGCAGAAACATCAACCCAGTTGGCACAACATGAAGACTGGCAATCGAATGACGAAGTCATCCTGCAGGTTAGCGAATATGCTAAGCAAATGCAGGAGATGACTGAAAGACTTCTCTCAACAGCACTTGGCCATAGCACAAGGGCCAAAGAGTTAGAGATGTTGATCGACATACTCCAAGGGGAGGTAGATGGCAGACTTAATGTCATCAAACCGATCTCTAGAGGCAAATGCAAGAGTTGAGAGCAGAAGCTAAACAACATCAGCTCTCTAGGGATAAGCAACAAAAATAAATGGAGGAACTGGGTGAGTTGCTAACAAAAGTTACAAATGAGCTGCTAACTACGACCCTCTCAGTGCAAAAAATCCAGGTAAAATTAGATGTAGCCAATGATTCTCTATAGTACTTAGAACAAAGAATCAATGATCAAGCGATATTCTTGAGGCAAATACGAAAAAATCCAGTCGTTGCGTCGATCAAGGGAAAAGACGAAGTCTACAAGGCACTAGAAAAGAAAAATAAAGATCTCGAGCTGGAGCTGAAACTAGAGCAGTCTCAACACAGAGACCTGACCTTGATGCGGGTCCAAAGAGAAGATGAACTACTAAAGGGCATAGCTGAACTCAAAAGAGTCAACCAGCTACTGTGAGAGGGAAAGCCGGAAACGCAAGAAGAGGTAGGCACTTCGGAGCAGCCTCAAATAGAAATACCCTCAAAATAATTCGTTGAAATGGAGACACATTCCACAATAGAGTTGAGTGGTGAGGAAGACTTTCAAGTAACCATTATAGAAGAATACATAGTGCCCATGGTCCAACTCTTAAAGACTGAACAAGATGCAATGAAAGAAAAGATTACACAAGAGATAGATGAGCAGTGGAAGGTAGCGATGAATTGGGAGTTGAGAATTCTTCACTCCGTCAACGTTACACAACTCATTCCCAATCAAATCAATGCGCAGTGGCACCAACAGTCCCTGCCCTACCCTCTGATAAAAGTTGAGTTGCTACAGGTAAACGAAAGGCTGTATACAGACATGCAAGTCGAGGGCCCAGATAAAGACCACCTGAAGTGGAGGTTGAGCTGGCTGAACAAGAATCCCAGGTACTTGATTCTGTTCACAAGAGCACCTACGGCCCTACAAAAAGATCTGACTTTCTAACCTATACCAAGAGTAATGACCTCGATAGCACATGACGTACTACTCAAGAATCGGCCAGCTTGGCTAAACTACCACAGATTGCCTGCTCTAGACAAGGGACCAGGGACTGAAGAATACATGGTGAAAACCCTAAAGGGCACCATGTCATTCTTTAAAATTCTACCAGATTTGTCATGTGCTATGCTATATAAGATCTGTCGAATGCTGCTCACATGCATCAAAGTGTTCAATGAGCCAGAGCAAGCAGGCACCCCTTGGATGTCATTCCTCGAGGGTAACAAAGGTTTGTGTTATGATCTCAGTGGTGGCCAACCTTACAAAGAAGTCCTCTATGGCTTCTATGCCAGGTGCATGTTTCTGCCTTCTCACAACATGCTGGTGTTTGAGGAAGCGTTCTACACGGGATTCTTCACTTCGCGAACGAAGATATTTGCACAAGTGATCAACAACCTGACCTCAAGGTTTGTAGGCTACTCATCAGTGGAACTAAAGAACAGAGTAACTATGCAGTTTTTGCAAGTGCCAGATAAAGAAAGGAAGATCAGATACCAAAGGGCACTACATGCGCTTAAAGACCGCCTCGCCAACCGCCAGCCCAAAGAATACTTTATCCCATAAAGATGTGTCAAGGGATGACATAGGGCGAGAAGGGGGGAATGTTAGCAGCAAGCTAACACGGATACCATTTTTGGAGTTCTCATTGTAGAACACTTATTATTTTGATAGATTGAAAATATTATAACTCCCTTTTTCTCGGATAAACTCTCTAATTAATGAGCGAGAGCTACAAGCTTAGAGATTGTATCAACGTGTCATTACCCATCTTTGGTAGAACTCCCAGATTATTAGTTTTGACCACCAAAAACCTTGGCTAAGGTATACAAGCCAATTTTTGTAAGTTATTTTAAAAAGTTTTTGGATAATAGAAACACAGTGTGAGCTAACGCCGCTCACTCCTCTCCTTCTTGCGCTTTCTACTCCCTCTCCGGTTGTCACATTGTAGTGACGTTTGTTGCATTGAAACCGCAGGTAAGAGCTCTACACATTGATTTAAGCATTTCATAAATATTTTGTAGCGTTTGATGTCACCAACCCGCGGCCGAGACCCACGGCCTAATCTCATCATAACTAGGAATTTACACTTTCAAATCAAAAACTAAGCATAGGCGGGGTATTGGGGCATCATTGCTAAGCATTTAGATGCATTCTGGGTCAAAAACGATTAGGTCAAAAATCTACTGCTATTAATAATCACAATTTTGGAACTTGACCTAAAGTGGGGTTTGAGACCATAATCATGTGTGTTTAGGTCTTATAGACTTGTCCTAGACGTTTCATTACGTTTAGATGTCATCTGATGCTGTAATGTATGTGATTTGTTTGCCGATGAACGATTGGATGTTGGTGATTTCAGTCACTTGAGTGTAGCTTGAGTTAGATGTGAGTTGTTAGTTGTTTCTTGAAAGATTTGACACCCTCTTGTAGCCTCTATGCACTAGTCGAGTCATCTTCATCCCATGGATTGACAATTTAATCGTGGTTCTCACTAATACTGCAATAAGATAGGATGGTGAGGTTAGACATGTGTCCCAGACACTCAGCCACGGAAATTCTTTTCAAAAGGGCAACAGTGATGGAATGCATTAATTCGAGGGATGAAGTAGATGCACGTCCCTTTACGGATAGAGCACCTGCAAAGTCGTTGGGCATACACAAAAGAAACATCGGTTTTATGAATGCACGACTCCATTTAGAGGATGAGAACTGTCCTTTTCCAGTCTTACCATGTCAACGGCCGGCAAGCTTATCATTCTACAAACACCACAGAGGACATTAAGGAGGTTGTGTTTGGTTTCTGGACAACAGAGACCCAAGTCTCTCCGAACAAGAAGGACATATGCCAAAGGAGTATCGGTAGGAAGGCTGTCATTAGGGAAATTTTGGACTCACAAAGGGGCCTTATAAGGAGTTTGACTTCCTCTCTCATGCCCGAAACAGGCGTGTAGTAAATTTTTTTCAAATCAACTCTAAATTTGGCGAAGATTTGGCAGCAAGAGTCTACTCTTCAATCTCTTTCTATTGACATATAGCACGCCACGAGATTCCTCATATTTTGAAAGATTCTATTTTTTATTCTTTAGATTCTAGACGGAGTTGTCACATCACCAGAGAATAAAAAATAGAATCTTTTAAAATATGAGGAATCTCATGGCGTGCTATATATCAATAGAAAGAGCTTGAAGAGTAGATTCTAACTGTCAAATCTCCGCCAAGTTTAGAGTTGATTTGCAAAAAATTATTGCACGCCCGTTTTGGACATGAGAGAGGAAGTCAAACTCCCTATAAGGCCCCTTTGTGAGTCCAAATTTTCCCTAAGGTCTTATGCATCCATTGCATTTGATGGATCAAACTCAGGTATTTTCGACCACTTCCAAGTAGTATATTGACCAATGTTCACCACTGTCAAGCTGTCACAACCACAATAAAATTGTAAAAAAACACTTTCAATAGTATAGTGACCACTGTTCACTACTTTCAAGCTGTTAGAACCACTGTCAAACTATAAAAAACCTCTGAGAACTGAGGAAACAATCAAAAAGTTGTTGCAAAGCAGTTAAAGTATTGATAGTGATTTAAAGTACCTAAAATACTTCTTTCAACCACCTAAGTGTGGAAGCTTGTACTTTGCAAAGTGCTGAAATAGTTTGTCACCACTTTAAAATATTTAAAAAGCCACTTGCAATCCGCCAAGTGCTTAGGTGAGCACTTATGTAAGCACTTGGAAGTTTTCAAACCACATGAAGGTGATAGAAAGTGAGAAACAAACCACTGAATGACCACTTTCAATCCTTTTAGGTGGTTTTAAATGCTTCAGGTGGTTTGAAATTTGCTAAGTGCTCAGGTGAGACCCTTGAAGATTTCAAACCACTTGAAGATGATTGAAAGTGGTTTGATGACCCTTTTCAATCACATATAGGTGGTTTTAAGTGATTCAAATGGTTTGAAATCTACCAAGTGCTCAAGTAAAAACCTATGTAAGCACTTGGAAGATTTCAAAGCACTTAAAGGTGATTGAAAGTAGTCATCAAACCACTTGAAAGTGATTTGATAAACTATTTCAATCACCGTTAGGTGGTTCTAAGTGCTTCAAGTGGTTTCAAGTAGTTCAAAGCCACTTTCAAACATGCAAAACCACTTCTAAATGGTTAATGTTCCTCTTGAGTGCTTTTAAAAACCCGAGATTTGGGTGTTATCCAACTGAAGGTGATTGAAAGTGGTAAGCAAACCACTTGAAACTGGTTAAAGAACAACTTTCAATCACTTATAAGTAGTTTAAAGAGCTTGAGTGAGAACCTATAGAAGCACTTGGAAGATTTCAAACCACGTGAAGATGATTGAAAGTGGTAAACAAACCACTTGAAAGTGGTTTGATGACATTCTTCAATCACCTTCAAGTGGTTTCAAGAAGTTTAAAGCCCCTTTCAAACATGCAAAACAACTTCTTTGTGGAAAATGTTCCTCTTATGTGCTTTCAAAAACAAGAGAGTGGGTGCTTTCACAAACAAGAGAGTGGGTGTTATAAATGTTCCTCTTATGTGCTTTCACAAACAAGAGAGTGGGTGTTATAACTTGTAGGTGATGGTACCAACATTGTGGTTATTTGTTGTCACATTATCTCTCTATTGCCTGCTTTTTCGTGCATGTGGAATTTTACAGGTGGTTTCAAGAAATGCATCCGATGGTGCGCATTTTGCGAGATTCTTTGAGAATTTGAAGCCCTTTTTTATTAAAAAGTTGCGGGACCGCAGTACTTGCTGCTGCAAATATCATGTGCAAGCTGTCTACTTGAAAGATTCTTTCAACCAAATGCGTCAAGGTAGGTTTGGAGTACATGGAGAATCTTATCACTGTGCTTGTGATGTTTGTGATCCTGCAATCAGTGGCAATTTATGTGTGACTGCAAAGTCAACATTTGAGAGCCTCACAACACTATGTGAGTCCTTTTTGTGTCCTAAACCGGAAAACTCCATGTTTCAACTACACATCTTCTTGATGGGAAAATTCAATCAGTGCGGTGCCAAACAACTCAAACGTTGTCCTCTTGAAGTACACAACGACAACTTTCAGGTGGCTGCAAAGGTTTTTGTTGGTATGGAGACACCATCTATACATGAAGATGGTAAGCACCACAAAAGGAAAGATCTTGTTATTCAGCAGATCGGGTGCTCCACTTTCATTTCATTCATGAAAGACAAGTTGACCAAGCTTGTCAAACATAACTACATCTATAGATGGCAGGCCAACCAACTCAAAGAGTGTCTACAGAGTTTTCCAAGTGATGTCGTTGTCTCTGTCGTGGACTTTGCAGAAAATTACAGTTTTAAAATTCATATTGAAAGCCAATCCATGCATTGGTATTCTAGTCAGGTGAGAATTTTGGTCCACATCTGCTATGTGTGCTCGACAATGGGCGACATCATAAAATTTCTCCATTTTTATATATCTGATGACAATGTGCATGACACATTGTTCGTTCAACACTACTTTCTTTTGCATGATTGGTGGTTGAAGGACCAGGGTTTTTGTTTAAAGCGACATTGGGTATGGTTTGATGGTGCAGCATCACAATTCAAAGCATGATGGCATTTCTTCTTTGTTGCAAGGTTTTCTCAGCTTACTGGGCTTGAGATGATGCACAACTAGTTTGGGTCAAGTCATGGAAAAGGTGAACATGATGGTGCTGGCACAGTCATAAAGAGGGCATTAACCCATGAGCAATTGAAGATGTATGGACCCCCCCTTTATAATGCAGCAATAGTGGTTAATTACCTCACCCTAATGAAAAATAGGAAAGACTGTTTTGGTCATCCACGAACAAGGTCGATAGGGTCTTCTGGGAAATCAATGTGGGTGATGTGCTGAGAGATATAGAATGGGATTGCAAGAAAATCAATGGATCATGTTCGATGCATTTTGTGAATGGTTTCTCTTCAACGTATATGATTGCATTGAGGTGTAGAAATCTGTCTTGCTTGTGTGCATGGTCAATGGAGAAGATGTGCAAACAAATCTCACGTAGAAGCATGGCAGTACTTGAGGATCATACCAACAAAGGCTGACATAGATTAAGATATTTCAAGTGACGAGGAGATTGATGAACCTACGTATGCTGGCCATCACAATGATTTTAGCGATGCCTTACGAGTTGGAGATAACTTTGCAGTAAACACTGAGGAGTAAGACTTTGAGTTTTATATAATGAGGTGTTGCACAGAGAAGAGGCTATCCATCGCAACTCAGAAGGATGCATGGCACAATCAGATAAAGAAGAACTCCTTTTATGTTGAGGGACACTTTTACAATAAATTCAAGGGACACTACGATCAATATGTATTATTAGATGATATGCCTCCTGCTTCCATGTACTCGCACCTAGTTCAATGCCTTAAGCTCCCCTTGTATCCTGAGAGAAACGAGCCTAATGTCTACACTTTGAGTGATACCGTGTATGAGCACATCTACAATAGCATGCCCTCTGATAGCAAGCCGAATTAAAACACATTGACCTCACAAAGTATAATTGGATACCACTTTCTTATATCTATTCCTCAAAAACTTATGTTCCTTATCCAAAAGCTGAAGTGTTTCTGACATTTTTTTATTCTTTCAAGTACATGTAGCTTACAACTTTCCATCCAATTGCAAGTGCTTACTACCTTCAACCAGATTTTATAAAAATTTGAAGCCATTTAAGCCACCCAAAAGCTATCAGGACACCCTTATATACGTATTTTTGATATCATTGACCACCTACAAGTGCTCACTAAACCACTATCAAGTGGTACAAAACCTTTTCCAAACCACTTTCAAATCACTTGCAAGTGGAGGAGAAGACCTAGCACGTGACCTAGAAGCCCTTTACAAGTGCTTTAGAACCACTTGGTTGAATATGTAGTGTCGATCTCATAGACCACCTGCAACTGCTATCTAAACCACTAGCAACTGGTCGATCTCATAGACCACTTGCAACTGCTCTCTAAACCACTAGCAAGTGGTTATGAACCACTATCAAGTGCTATCTTAACCACTAGCAAGTGCTATGAAAACCACATGCAAGTGCTGTCTTTACCACTGCCAAGTGGTTCCTCACCACTGGCAAGTGGTTTAGAACAACCTGCAAGTTCTATCTAAACCACTAGCAAGTGGTTCTGACAAAGTTCTATCTAAACCACTAGAAATTGGATACCACTTTCTTATATCTATTCCTCAAAAACTTATGTTCCTTATCCAAAAGCTGAAGTGTTTCTGACATTTTTTTATTCTTTCGAGTACATGTAGCTTACAACTTTCCATCCAATTGCAAGTGCTTACTACCTTCAACCAGATTTTATAAAAATTTGAAGCCATTTAAGCCACCCAAAAGCTATCAGGACACCCTTATATACGTAGTTTTGATATCATTGACCACCTACAAGTGCTCACTAAACCACTATCAAGTGGTACAAAACCTTTTCCAAACCACTTTCAAATCACTTGCAAGTGGAGGAGAAGACCTAGCACGTGACCTAGAAGCCCTTTACAAGTGCTTTAGAACCACTTGGTTGAATATGTAGTGTCGATCTCATAGACCACCTGCAACTGCTATCTAAACCACTAGCAACTGGTCGATCTCATAGACCACTTGCAACTGCTCTCTAAACCACTAGCAAGTGGTTATGAACCACTATCAAGTGCTATCTTAACCACTAGCAAGTGCTATGAAAACCACATGCAAGTGCTGTCTTTACCACTGCCAAGTGGTTCCTCACCACTGGCAAGTGGTTTAGAACCACCTGCAAGTTCTATCTAAACCACTAGCAAGTGGTTCTTACAAAGTTCTATCTAAACCACTAGCAAGTGTTATCTTTACCAACTGGCAAGTGGTTCCTAACCACTGGTAAGTGGTTCTATACCACCTGCAAGTGCTATCTAAATCACTAGCAAGTCGTTCTAGACCACTAGCAAGTGCTATCTTAACCGCTGAAAAAGGCTATCTGAACCATTGGAAGTGGTTCTTAACCACTGACAAGTGGTTCAAAACCACTAGAAAGAGCTATCTTAACCACTATCAAAAGGTTCAGAACTACTGCAAAAGTGGTCCAGAAGTCCTTTCAAGGCGGTTCAGAACCACTTTCAAGTGGTTCTTTACCACTTTCTTGTGGCTACCAGTTTACATAATGCAACATTAGGAAAAGTTTGGACTCAAAAATGGGCCTTGTAAGAATTGTTGATGTGGCATAGCTTTCAAAAAGTGGGGATTGGTAAATTTTTTGCAAATAAGATCCAAACTTTTTAGAGGTTGGATATTTAGAATCTACTCTTCAAATGCTATCTATTGATATATAGCATGCATGTATCGGAGATTGCCTTCATGTAGATCTAGAAAAAGGTGATTTTAGATTACCATAACGGTAACAAAACCTGGCTGATTGAAAAAAAATTGGCATAACTTTCATAGAAGTCATCCAAACTTTTTGGACCTTGGCTCTTTAGAATCCATTTTTCAAGAACTTTCCAATGATAGGTCATATCATGGGGTTCTAAGAAATATTTAGAGGGGTCTACCGGGTTTCTTTCTTTTGTACAACTTTGATGATGTGGCACTCTTAAAAGGCCCAAAAATGAGTTCAAAATTTTCCTAATTAATAGTTTTCAACCGCTTTCATGTGGTACACATATCACAAGTGGTATAGCTTGCACTTTTGCCCACTAACCGCTCATATTTATCTTCTACAAAAGCCCTAAAAAAGAAAAATTGCTAAAACAACTTATAATAAGACATCTTGCAAGGCACACAACAAAATGATCGATTGAATAGGAAATCATGTTTCTACATTAGAAATGGATATTGAATTCCGCAATACAATGTCAGTTTTCTTCCCCATTTTACAAAAAGAAGTCCTCATCTCATGAGTTACACAATCAAATTCATCATGGGTATTTACATAAATGATCACAGGTACACAACTCTTAAGATTTTTGCTGAGACTGAAGATCATAAGGCCGCTGCCTTTTATAACATGTTTGTGGAGGTGGTGGAGGCAGAACTTTGCCTTTTCCGCTTGATAATTTTTCCCTCACAGATTCAACTTTTTGAAGAATCTGCCACCCTCTTCTTCTAGCATCCAGTTTATAAGCAGTGATCAACTCTGATTGATTATCTATTCTCTTCCATTCATAGACAAATGGAAAAACTTCATGATGCATAAACCTCTCCCATTGGTCTTCCCTCTGGTCCTCTAGAGAAGGCAAGATAACATAGGAGTTTTTGTCGTTCAAGTAGCACCTGGGATATTTTTTATCTAGCAGGAGGGTGTTATCTTTGTTGAATTGTGGAAACTAATTCAAAAAAGTGCCCAAGGCTAGAAAGAGCATCTGTTCCCCCTGCTCATCAAGCCATGAACTTCTACTGCATGCATGCTTCGCAATCCACCCATTCAAGCACCTGCGGGCCTAAGGCAAGCACAATTCTAACCTCTTTTCCAAGTCTTGGTAAGTGCTTGTGTTCTAGACGTACATGTTGAGGCGGTCCGGGGCGGGCAACAAGAAGAGCAACCTCTAGACACCCTTCAAGGCTCCCGTGCTGCTCAATGGGGCTGGAGCACAACACAACACAAACCAAAACAACAAACCCACAGCCAAATCCCAACTACACAAGGGGCACCACCTAGTTTAAGAGCGAACTAGGACGCAAAAGAGGAGAATCGTTAGAGCAACCCACAAACAAGCAAGGAATTTACACTAACCCTAACACCAATGGAACACTCTCACACACTAAAACACGAGAGAGAGAGAGAGAGAGAGAGAGAGAGAGAGAGAGAGAGAGAGAGATGGTGTACAACTTAGCTTCAACTTTATATTTTGCACAAAAAGGAACTTAGAGCTTGCGGAATCAAGTGACAAGATTTGGTTATAGCATCACTAGCACATTGTCTTAGGGTTATGGGAGCCCTCTCACCATCCACCCTCTTACAATGGTAGCCAAACAATAGCCAATGAATCACAAGCAACAAAACAACAACCTTCAATGAAACAAGTCACTTTATGAAGCTGAATGAGTTTGCCAAGCCAAATTGGAGGAGAAGCGTGAGCCTTTGGACATGAATTGCACCCAAAACTACCAATTCATTGATGTTGGGGTAGATACAACAATGGTAGGAAGAATATCTTCTACTCGCACTCACTCAAACTAGCTCAAGCTTTTCTATGCACCAAGGTGATGGTGTATAGAAAGCTTACTCTCTCTTTACAACCAAGATAGAACTGGCGTGTGGTACGCTCAATCTAGTGTACAATGGTATCGTGATGTCTTTTACAAGGAGGAATGGGTTCTATTTATAGGTTTTAGAAGCCTTTATTAGGATTAAGCCTAATCAATTTTATTAGGAAAGATCAAGGATTATGAATTCTTATGAATTTCAAATGAGAATGGGGTCTCTCTTTTCTCTTGAGTCACATGGATGTGGGCTCAAGTAAGAGAATTATTGATGTGGTGAAAGGAGAGAAACTTCCATGGGAGTGAGTGAATTTGGTTTTCTTGTGCGGTTGCCTACTCCATATGTTGATAGTGTGGGTGCATTTTTACAAGAGAAGTTAGTTGTTAGTGGTAATAATCACTAGAATTGTTAGTGATACATTTACAATGGGTAGGATGAGTTGATTTGATGAAGGAAGAGGGGGGAATTAAAAGAGAATCATTGAGATGGTGAAGCTTTGAAGAAGCTTGAACTCACCCTTGTGTAGATTGTGGAAAAAATGACCGCTGGTCTTCTTCTTCGCTTCTTTACGCCGCCGCCACGGTTGACCACCACGATGAAAAGAGGATTTGTTGATGAAAAATACTCAATTTGCAGAAGTTATCATGGTTAAGATGCTGAATTTTAGATATTTTTAGGAGAGGTAAATGAATCTGTAACATAGAAGCAATAGAGAGAGACATGGTGAGGGTGTATGTATGTAGAGGTTCATAAAAGAACTATAGGGATGAGAGAGAAGGGTAATGGTGAAGAGGGTGGGAGAAGCCATGGAAATTGCAGGTTTGAGTGAGGGAAGAAGAGGGAGGGATGTGTAAGAGTGAGTAGGTGTGTGGAAGGGTGAGAGAAGACTAAGGGCTACTTGTGAGAAAAGTGGGCAGACTGGGGTCCACTCAAAAAATCATATCTCACCGGTGGTTGCTCCAAAAATCATGAAAAACTTTGAAGTAATTATTCAAAGAGTGGGCTACATTTTCTTTTTTGACCACCGCTCCAAATTCGAAGTGGAGATAGGTGCCAAAATTCTCACCAAAAAGCCTGTTTTTATGCTTGCAAAAGTCTTTTAGTGGCCCCCTCCTTTGTTGAATTTGTACAATGCATCCAAGAGTGAGCCCCTCCTTTGTCATATTATAATACAAAGCATCCAAGTTGCCCTTGACCCATGCATGGAGGAGGATTATTGGTGAATAAAGAAATATATACATGGTGGGACTAGTGTATGGACTATTCATGGACTTTAGCTCAATGAGCACATGGTGTTAGAATAATGAGTAAAAATAATAATAAAAATATGGAGGAGTTATGGATATGGAAAGATATTGGAATCATATGATATGGTCCCTCCTTGAATTATTTTGGGTGAAAGAGGAAAAGGTATGCAAGTAAATAATATAATAAACGTAACCAATGAGTAGAAATCAATTTTTTGTTTTCACGAGGGTGAGGGTGAAAATGTGGGAGTGATTTGTATAAAGGAAAAATATGAGGTTAGAGTATGTACATATTGGCAAAAAATACAATTATGGTATAAGAGGATGAAAGAAGGTGTACATAGGTTTAATAAAACACACACCTAAGTAGAAATATTTAAGTAAAATACCAAACTAATTATAAAAAATCCCTATATTTAGGCCATATATACAATGAAATATTTACACACAAAGAGGCCATAATATACTTTTATTTTTTTATTTTTCGGCTCAACTAGCCCAGTGACTAGCTATCTGAGGGTTTTTAAGAAGATATGGGAAAAGCCCCCTAACTCACACACGCCTATGTACAGTGAAATGGTAGGGATAGCCATAGCGTTTGGGTGAATTTGGTAGGGTGGAGTAACTTACTATGGAAATTATGGAGAGCTGAAAAACGGCTATCATTAGCCCTCCCCCAGGATGATGGTATATTCATGTACCATCATAGAGCATCTTTTCCAAAGAGAGTTCTTCAGAGTCCTTGACGAGATCTTCATTGTTTGGCCCCTCAGAAGTTTGGCTGGAGTTACACTCATGCTTCATGTAACAATACTTACATGAGACAGCGGCCTTTGGACAGATCTTTGGTAGATCCTTTGGTAGAAGGCGACTCAAATAGGGCTTCAAGCGATACCCGTTTACCTTCCTGGAGTGCTCTTTACCATTCAGGTCCATAAGCTGATAGTAACTAGAATTGAAAGCCTTCTTGACTATGTATGGCCCTTGCCATCTAGTTTCAAACTTGGCATAAAAACAATTGTCAAGTCGATTGTCATACCTTAGCACAAGCTCTCCTTCCTTGATGCCTTTGTCCTTCAGTTTCTGGTTGTGCATTTCTTTCGCTTGTGTGGCTTTCCTCTTGTAGCACTCGTAAGCTGCTTCTCTTTTCCACTCAAGCTCCACTAATGTAAGAAGTCGATCCATCCATACCTCTTGATCATCTTGTGCACCTTTGCCATGAAGTCGCATTGTTGGAATGTTGAGCTCGATAGGCTGCAAAGCCTCTTGACCATAGACCAAGTGAAATGGTGTGAACTCGGTGGCTTCCCTATATGTGGTTCGATATGCCCACAAGGCACCATCCAAGAAGTCATCCCATAATTTTGTCTTGTTTTGCACCATCTTTCTAATGATTCCTGCAATGACACCATTAGCCTTCTCCACCAAACCATTTGACTGTGGGTAGTATGGTGTGCTATGACGATGTAGAATGTGAAGCTCTTCACAAACTTCTGTGAGCAAGCCCTTCCTAAACCCTGGACCATTATCAGAAACAATCTCCAAAGGTGTGCCAAATATGCAACAAATGTGATTGTACACAAACTTGCTAACTGTCCTCTCATTCACTCTTGCCACACTTTGAGCTTCCACCCACCTAGTCATATAGTCTACAGCCACTAGAATGTAGAGTTTACCATTTTTTGTCCTAGGCAGAGGACCCATAGCATCAATGCCCCACTTTTCAAAGGGTCCATTTGCAAGCACTATTTGCCTCGGGCCATGCACCAACCTTCTATTTCCATTTATCTGACAATTGTGATAGCTTTTACACCAATGTTGAACATCCACATGCAAGCTTGGCCAAACATACCCCGCAAGCAAAATCTTCTTCACAGCTGATTCTTGGGCAAAATGACCACCACATGCCTCTTCATGCAAACCTTTTAGAATGGCTGGAATTTCCTTGATAGTTGGTACTCTTTTGCACACTTGATCCTTCCCTCTTTGATAGAGGGAGCCTTCTAGGAAGAGATAGAAACTTGCCTTCTTCATGAGTGTCTTCCTCTGAGCCTTCGTGAAATCTTGTGGAAACTCACCCTCCAAAATGTAGCCAATAATGGGATCCAATGACTCCAATCCCTGGTATCTCGGTTGCTTGACAGCTGCTGCCACCATGATGACCTGCACTTCTCTCTCAACACATGTAACTGCTTGTTGTGCAAGTAAATCGGCATCTTCATTTTGTTTCCTCGGAATATGATATAGTTGCACTTCTTCAAACTGATTAAACATCCTATGAATGGCATGAACTTTTGTCCTTAAGCTTTCATTCTTGCATGCCCAAATTCCTAAAATATGTTTAACAATGAGAAGTGCATCTCCCTTTACCATGAGACGTTTTATCCCTTGGCCAATGCACATCTTCAAACCATGAAGTAGTGTGTCGTATTCTGCTTCATTGTTGCTAGTTGAACCTGGTAGATTGACCTTCTCTTTCATGACCACCTCTCCACTTGGGTTGAGCAACACTAGCCCTCCCCCTGCTTTCCCTGTGGCTCGTCGAAAAGCTCCATCAAAGAACAAAGTAAAAGCATTGGGAATACTTTTTGGTGGTGGCAATGGTAGGGTCTTTACTTGAGGCACCTTAATTTCCTTCTCATGTACCCTATAAGTGAGAATCCCTGCCAATTGTGCACGCACACTATCTTCTACCTTGAAAGAGTATTGGAACTCTTGCAATTCCATAATCCACTTTGAGATCCTAGTGCTAAGATTCATTTGAGATGACACCCAAGGAAACAAATTTTCTGCAGTGAGAATTACAAAAGGTTTTGGTAGCAGGTAGGATCTAAACTTTCTCACCGCAAACATGAGAGAAAGCATCATGAGTTTTGCTTCTGTGTAGTCTCTCTCCAAAGCATTCACGACCCTACTAGCAAAGTAGATGGGTCGCATCCTTGTACTGTGGGGATCTTGTTGTAGCAACACAGCACCAATTGTTTCCCTTCCAACACTAGAGCTAACAAAGAATGTGTACTCCCAACAAGGAGGCATGAGTGTTGGTAGCTCTGACAAAATGACTTTAATGTTACAAAAATACTCTTCAAGCTCATCAGACCATGCAAATTCTACTTGTTGTGTCAACTTTTGCAAAGGATGAAGCAACTCCGAGGCTAAGTGAATGAAGCGTGACATATACTTCACCTTCTAAATGAAAGAGATGACCTCCTTAAGACTCTTCGGTGATGGGAGCTCAATAAGAGCCTTTGCCTTTGAAGGATCCATCTCAATGCCTTTATAGGAAACCTTGTGACTGAGCAAGATCACTTCATCCTCACCTATGTGGCACTTGTCGGGGTTGAGTTGACCTCCCATGTCGTAGAGCTTCTTTAAACCTTCTTCTACCCTTTGTAGATGCAATGATTTTGAGCTATAAATGCAGAAATCATCAATGAACACCCTAATTGACTTTCCAAAGAATGCTTGAAACACCATGTTCATGAAACGTTGGAATGCTGCAGGAGCATTTGTCAGACAAAATGGCATGACTCTAAAAGCATAACAACCCCAAGGAGTGATAAAGGTTGTTTTCAATTGATCTTCCAATGCGATACCTATTTGAAAGTAGCCTGAGTAGCCATCACTCACATTGTACTTCTCATGACCAGCTACCTCATTTAGTATCTCATCCTGAAATGGGAGGGGAAAGTGATCTCTTTTTGTTGCCTCATTGAGTGGACGGTAATCCACACACACCCTCCACTTTTCATTTTTCTTAGGAGTGACAACAACGGGAGAGACCCACTCTGAATTCTCCAGTGGATAAATGAAACCTGCTGCTAGAAGCTTTCTTACCTCCTTGAGTAAAGCCTGCTCCTTGATGACTCCTAGCCTTCGTAGCTTCTGAGCCTTAGGTGTGGCCTCTGGCTTCAACTCAATTTTGTGTTGAACAGCATCTACTCCACGCACATCGGTGTAGTCTTTAGCAAAAAGCCTAGGAAATTTCCTTAGCACACATTTGAACTCCTCTCTTTCATCCTTTGTAAGTGTTGTAGATAGCATACCTTCTAGCATTCTTTCATCTTCCACTTTTTGGTTCTCTTGGGAACCTACCTCCTCCAAACCTTGACAAGAGGTCTCTTGGTTGGTTGGCTTAAACCTTACCCCCATGACTTCGATGGAAGACTCCTCTTCAGTAATGCTGCCGCTACTTTCTTCTTCTGAAGTGTTATCGGTCCAACCTTCTTCCGTCTCACTTTGAGATGATTCTTCATGGAGCTCCTCTTGGCGTTTCTCCTTCATGTCAAAGACAACCTCCTTAGATTGTCGTTCCTGCAAATTAGCTTTCCACTCTCCCAATCCTGCAAAGCTCGCATTTTCATTAGCCATGGTCTCCCTAGGATAAATGGGTAACCATTTCCTTTGGTAGACATGACATAGAAATCCACTGCCTTCTTAATGCCAAAGGCCTCCACAAAAACATTTTTACAAATGCCTACGCACCTAGCCTTGCTATTGTTTTCCATCTTGACCTTAATTTCAGGTGTCTCATGGATGTGCATGCCTAGTTTTTGCATGAGTCCCTCTGTCATGATGCAAATTTGTGCACCCCCATCCACTAGACCTTTCCTAACCAATCTCCCTTTTATGTAACAATCTAGCACAGGTGTAATGTCCTCATTCATTTCAGCTTGTGCAATTTTTACAACAGGCACACTCTCTTTTACCTTTCTCCTAGTGCTAACTGCCCTTGTTAAATCCCTCCTAGCTTGTGGACATAATGCAAGAAATTGAGGCCATGAGATATCAGGACCCTTACCTCTCATGTCTTCCAACAGGTTGTATGGAGCCATTCCATGTCCAAGAGGAAAGTCTTGGAGGTTGATACGAGGTCGAGTCCTCTTAGCTTCCTTGGTCTCCTTTGCCTTCTTTTCTCGTCCATGGTCACTTTGTGATGTAACTCTTTCTTTCTCCTTACCTTTCCCTCGGCCACGCTTAATGCCATTTGCTTCCATGTCAACCTCTCTTGAATTTGTCACCTCTACCACATGCACGTTTGGGTCTGGCAAAGGTGGAACTCCTTCCACTCCTTGTGGAGGTGGTCTTGCTCCATTTGGCCTTTGTATAAGCCGTGGTTGCTGACTAGTTCCTTCACCTGCATTCATCACTGGGCAATTCAAGTTAGGTCTCCCTGGCTCCCCACGGGGCCAAGGACAATTATACATCCCATGTCCAGACTCACCGCAATTCCAACATTGCAAGACTCTCCTAGGTCGTGGGTCTCGCTCTTCAGACTTCTTTGCTTGTCCCTTTGGACCTACAGCTTGTGCAAGGTGAATTGACAAGCTGCTTAAAGATTCATTTAACTTCTCAATCACTTCCGTCGTTACCTCAGGAAGCTCCTTAGATGTTGATGCTTGTGACTTACCTTTGGGTCTAAGACCTTCTATTGGAACCTCCCCCCTTAAGCACTTGAGTTTCCTATATTTCTCAGCAGCCCTAGTTTCAGCTGCATCAAAGGTAGCGGGTGCACCCGCCTCAACTTTTACCTTGAGGTCAGAAAAGAGTCCGGCTATGAACCTCTCCTTCTTTAGAAATTCTGCACCATCACCAGGGTTAGCAACATTTCTTATCCATAGAGCCCAAAGACGTAGGAACTCTTGCTTGTACAAGTAGTAGTCATCTAAGTCTTTTTGCTTATGAGAAACAATGTCTTGCCATAATTTCTGAGTGTTTTGGGGATCAAAGAAGTATTTCTTGAAACGATTCAAAACTTCCGTGTAATTCCCTTTAACTTCCTCAGGCAAAGAGTCAAACCAAGTGCTAGCATCTTTCCTAAGGACCACCTCAAACATTTCTACACGTTCTTGATCAGTTACTATCCTCTTGATACGGCAAGACATCTTGAAATTCGCTAGAAATAATTCTGCATCCTCTCCAGGCTCTCCAAAGAAAAGAGGATATCCAAACATTTGGTGTTGGCTCTCCATTGAATTGATTTCAAAGTGACGCGTTGTTGTTTTTTCTTTCTTTAAAAGATTTACACAATAATATTTTCTAAATTGCAATCTATTCTACAACAAAATAAAAATATTCACATCAAATGACCTATGATAATCAATAAGAGGTAGAATGACAGGGTTTGGTGACGCGATAATTTCTCCTACTCTTTGGGCACCAAACATGAATTCCATACGTTGTTGAAAATGGATTTTACTACTAATTGCAATGTTTACTCTAATGTGTGGAGTGAAATGAAAGGGAAAACCCTGTGTTCCTGGACCATTACCCATGGTCTATGCATGACCTAATTCTTAAAATAAAACAAAAATATAGACGTCCAAACTAAGGTCGTACCTAATGAGAGGCAAAATAAAAGGATTTACCGATGCGTTTATCTCTACCAACCTAAGAGGACCTAAAATTCTACGAATTACTCGCTGAAATTGCAACTTAGTACTAACAATTATGTGTACCTTTTGCCTTGCAATGGGAATGAAGGGATCATACAAATTCTCGTGATTCATGCAAGCTGCTTGATTATGCTAAAGGTTGAGCCTTCACAAAACATACACAAGCCTGTTCCTCAGTGGGGGCACCAAAATTGAGGCGGTCCGGGGCGGGCAACAAGAAGAGCAACCTCTAGACACCCTTCAAGGCTCCCGTGCTGCTCAATGGGGCTGGGGCACAACACAACACAAACCAAAACAACAAACCCACACCCAAATCCCAACTACACAAGGGGCACTACCTAGTTTAAGAGCGAACTAGGACGCAAAAGAGGAGAATCGTTAGAGCAACCCACAAACAAGCAAGGAATTTACACTAACCCTAACACCAATGGAACACTCTCACACACTAAAGCACGAGAGAGAGAGAGAGAGAGAGAGAGAGAGAGAGAGATGGTGTACAACTTAGCTTCAACTTTATATTTTGCACAAAAAGGAACTTACAGCTTGCGGAATCAAGTGACAAGATTTGGTTATAGCATCACTAGCACATTGTCTTAGGGTTATGGGAGCCCTCTCACCATCCACCCTCTTACAATGGTAGCCAAACAATAGCCAATGAATCACAAGTAACAAAACAACAACCTTCAATGAAACAAGTCACCTTATGAAGCTGAATGAGTTTGCCAAGCCAAATTGGAGGAGAAGCGTGAGCCTTTGGACATGAATTGCACCCAAAACTAACAATTCACACCAAAACTAACACCAAAACTAACAATTCACACCAAAACTAACAATTGCACCCAAAACTAACAATTCACACCAAAACTAACACCAATGGAACACTCTCACACACTAAAACACGAGAGAGAGAGAGAGAGAGAGAGAGAGAGAGAGAGAGAGAGAGAGAGAGAGAGAGAGAGAGAGAGAGAGAGAGAGATGGTGTACAACTTAGCTTCAACTTTATATTTTGCACAAAAAGGAACTTAGAGCTTGCGGAATCAAGTGACAAGATTTGGTTATAGCATCACTAGCACATTGTCTTAGGGTTATGGGAGCCCTCTCACCATCCACCCTCTTACAATGGTAGCCAAACAATAGCCAATGAATCACAAGCAACAAAACAACAACCTTCAATGAAACAAGTCACCTTATGAAGCTGAATGAGTTTGCCAAGCCAAATTGGAGGAGAAGCGTGAGCCTTTGGACATGAATTGCACCCAAAACTAACAATTCATTGCTGTTGGGGTAGATACAACAATGGTAGGAAGAATATCTTCTACTCGCACTCACTCAAACTAGCTCAAGCTTTTCTATGCACCAAGGTGATGGTGTATAGAAAGCTTACTCTCTCTTTACAACCAAGATAGAACTGGCATGTGGTACGCTCAATCTAGTGTGCAATGGTATCGTGATGTCTTTTACAAGGAGGAATGGGTTCTATTTATAGGTTTTAGAAGCCTTGATTAGGATTAAGCCTAATCAATTTTATTAGGAAAGATCAAGGATTATGAATTCTTATGAATTTCAAATGAGAATGGGGTCTCTCTTTTCTCTTGAGTTACATGGATGTGGGCTCAAGTAAGAGAATTATTGATGTGGTGAAAGGAGAGAAACTTCCATGGGAGTGAGTGAATTTGGTTTTCTTGTGCGGTTGCCTACTCCATATGTTGATAGTGTGGGTGCATTTTTACAAGAGAAGTTAGTTGTTAGTGGTAATAATCACTAGAATTGTTAGTGATACATTTACAATGGGTAGGATGAGTTGATTTGATGAAGGAAGAGGGGTGAATTAAAAGAGAATCATTGAGATGGTGAAGCTTTGAAGAAGCTTGAACTCACCCTTGTGTAGATTGTGGAAAAAATGACCGCTGGTCTTCTTCTTCTTCTACTTCGCTTCTTTACGCCGCCGCCACGGTTGACCACCACGATGAAAAGAGGATTTGTTGATGAAAAATCCTCAATTTGCAGAAGTTATCATGGTTAAGATGCTGAATTTTAGATATTTTTAGGAGAGGTAAATGAAATTGTAACATAGAAGCAATAGAGAGAGACATGGTGAGGGTGTATGTATGTAGAGGTTCATAAAAGAACTATAGGGATGAGAGAGAAGGGTAATGGTGAAGAGGGTGGGAGAAGCCATGGAAATTGCAGGTTTGAGTGAGGGAAGAAGAGGGAGGGATGTGTAAGAGTGAGTAGGTGTGTGGAAGGGTGAGAGAAGACTAAGGGCTACTTGTGAGAAAAGTGGGCAGACTGGGGTCCACTCAAAAAATCATATCTCACTGGTGGTTGCTCCAACAATCATGAAAACATTTGAGGTAATTATTCAAAGCGTGGGCTACATTTTCTTTTTTGACCACCGCTCCAAATTCGAAGTGGAGATAGGTGCCAAAATTCTCACCAAAAAGCCTATTTTTATGCTTGCAAAAGTCTTTTAGTGGCCCCCTCCTTTGTTGAATTTGTACAATGCATCCAAGAGTGATCCCCTCCTTTGTCATATTATAATACAAAGCATCCAAGTTGCCCTTGACCCATGCATGGAGGAGGATTATTGGTGAATAAAGAAATATATACATGGTGGGACTAGTGCATGGACTATTCATGGACTTTAGCTCAATGAGCACATGGTGTTAGAATAATGAGTAAAAATAATAATAAAAATATGGAGGAGTTATGGATATGGAAAGATATTGGAATCATATGATATGGTCCCTCCTTGAATTATTTTGGGTGAAAGAGGAAAAGGTATGCAAGTAAATAATATAATAAACGTAACCAATGAGTAGAAATCAATTTTTTGTTTTCACGAGGGTGAGGGTGAAAATGTGGGAGTGATTTGTATAAAGGAAAAATATGAGGTTAGAGTATGTACATATTGGCAAAAAATATAATTATGGTGTAAGAGGATGAAAGAAGGTGTACATAGGTTTAATAAAACACACACCTAAGTAGAAATATTTAAATAAAATACCAAAATAATTATAAAAAATCCCTATATTTAGGCCATATATACAATGAAATATTTACACACAAAGAGGCCATAATATACTTTTATTTTTTTATTTTTTGGCTCAACTAGCCCAGTGACTAGCTAGCTGAGGGTTTTTAAGAAGATATGGGAAAAGCCCCCTAACTCACACACGCCTATGTACAGTGAAATGGTAGGGATAGCCATAGCGTTTGGGTGAATTTGGTAGGGTGGAGTAACTTACTATGGCAATTATGGAGAGCTGAAAAACGGCTATCAATGTCAACAATCTGGCTAGCCCCAAGAACAAACCACTCTGGAAAATGGTGTACATAGTGGTTCAGATTGTTGTCTTGCTTCACCTTCCGAAAGTGCAGCATGTCCACATTAGGCGGGCTTGGTCCCTCTCTCTTGTCGTGAGTGACAATAAGCAAATCATTAATATTAATGATCAAGGTAGGCTTATTATCGTCTGAAAGGTGAGGGACACAAAACTGAGTGACTATTGATGTCTCCGGATCAAAGTGCCCTAAGTCTTCTTGAGCAGAATGCCGATGCCCAACATTACCAATCACTTGTATTTTTACTACAGTGCCCAAAAAACCACACCCAGTAAATTGTTGTGAAGATTGACACCATGAGACAAAAAAATTAAATTGTATTCAAAATACGTAAATAGCACAAAAAGTACATGGAACTTAAAGTTTCGGATGTGTGCGGGTTTTGGGGAGGGGGGGCTTGATTAGTACTTCTCTTTGGATCTGGATGATGTACTCCTTCCTCTTGCTGTTTCTTGCATCTCTTCCTCAGGGTATCTACAATTACTAGTAATGTCTCCACATCCTCTACGTCCTCCACTTTATCCTATGGGATCACAATAAGGTTTATGAAAAAAAAAACCTAAATCTACTCAAACAAAAATGGAACACTACATATATGCACTTCATTACCTTCTTGGTTGTCGGTTGAAACCTTGCGGAGTCATGTCCAATGGTTTCCTTTCCATGGTTCTCAACCACGAAGGGTGCATCCTCATCCCTTACTCCAATCTATCCCCACTTTTTACAACAGCCTTGCCATTCTTAAAACCCTCAGATAGCTCTATGTTGTTCTCGTCAAGTTTAGATAGTTCTATATTTTTCTTGTCAAGGCAGACGAGAACTTTTGTCAGCATTGGTTTCTACGAAGAAAAAAATCATGTAAGGGACTTATCTCATGACAAGTGGATTGAAGTTGAGTATAGTGAACCCACCCTCTGGCTTTGTGTACTCAATTCTAAGTACCGAGCACTTGGAGATTTTTGGAATCTCTACTGTGCACAATGGGTCAGTGCACTCTGCCATAGTGCCACATAGAACTACAAAGCAAAATGGGTGATATTTGTGTTGACATTATTCCAGTGAGAAGAACCCTACCATGTGTTTAGCTGAGGGGGGTTTCCCACATGCAACACAGTCACCCCCAATACACATAAACGGTTTCAAAATAGAGGCTTTAGTCGGCGGTGAGGGGACAATGATGCCTCTACCCTTTTCTTGGATATATTTGATGGTTGTATCCATATATGCTCTTTGACACGTCAAGGATTCTAATTCAAATTCCAAAGCCATATCCCTTTCCTGCCAACCATAGCATAAACAACAATGGAGAGTAAGATCATTTCATGCTTGAATGGACTTAAGTGCACAAGCTTGAATGCTTCTATTCAACTTCTTCTAGAGAATTCAAAGAAAATAAAAAAATTCTTGACAAAAAACTTATCAAAATGCTTTCTAGTCATTTCTTAGCGCTTTCTAACAACTTGTTTAGCACTTTTTAACCACCTATTGAGCACTTCAGAGAACTTTCTAACCACCTGGTCACCACTTTCTAAGCACCTAGCTACCACTTTCAAAGCACTTGGTTACCACTTTCTTGGTACCAAAAAGCATTTCAAATCACTTCTTGACCACTTATTGATCAACAGTAAGCACTTCAAATCACTTTTGTCAGAGCACTTTCAAAGCACTTGGTTACCACTTTCTTAGCTAAAAATAATTTCAAATCACTTTCTGACCACCTATTGATCAAGAGTAAGCACTTCAAAGCACTTTCTTACCACCTAGACACCACTTTTACTCCTTGCGAGCAGTTAAAGTGTTTTGGATTGCAAATTGGTTACTTGAAAGAACTTTGAAGTACTTTCTAAGCACCATTCAGTATTGTGGAGCACTTTCTAACCACCTGGCTACCACTTTCTTTGCACCATAAATCAAAACTTACCACTTGGTCAAGCTTGTGGGGTATACTCTCCCACCCACACACACACACACTCTCTCTCTTATTGTGTGAAGTGAAAAGTGCAAGAGTTCCATCTCCTTCTCCAAACTAGTAGAGAGGTTGAGAGCCTACACCAACACTCTTGGCTATGGAATGCAGATCCAACCAAGATCCATGCTTCAATGCTTAAGCTTGCCATCTTCTCCATCTTCATTACCATGCTATTTTGTATGCTAGCAAGAAGAGTGATGATACGTGAGGAACTATTTCTGTCTCCTATGAATGTTTCTTATTCCTCTTCCCTACCGTCATTCCCCGCTAGCTCTCTCCACCTTTGAAGTTGTTTGAGGCCTTGGGGTTGAGGGTGGGGATGTTAATGTTTTTCTCAAATTCTACATTATGCTTGTGATGCATAAACCTTTCCATCTTCATTGCATCACTTAGGTCACAAGGAACACAAAGATTGTATTGTACCAAGTCTCTCTTGATGGGAGAATCTATAATACAAAAGCCTATTGGAGGGGTGACCAGCTCCACATAAATCAAATCCTCAACAGTTGATTGTCAAGTTCTCTAAACTCTCTCTCTTGCAAAAGAATTGTTCATGCCAAGTTAATTAAGTATTATGATTAAGTTGCTACCGCTAAATAAGTTCACCCTCTATGTTTTCAAAGTAGTCTCGCAAAAATGCTCTCAATAATTCTCCTTATTCCGCTAGTCTCAAAGTGCATAAGCCATTTCTATTATAGCAAGTCATGATGAGAATCCATGGAAGGGCAGGTTACGTGAAAGACTGAGTCATGAACATTCTTCAAATGTATCAAAGTAACAAAAGGAACAAGTTGATGATGCCCCTAAGTTACCAACTTTGAGTGCTGGTTATGATGATGGCAGTAGCAGTGGTTCTGAAGTAGAGTTTGGATGAGGAGTTTTGCATACCCTTTGTGAAGACTCTGGGTGTAAGAAGATTGCAAGCAGGTAATAGGGCACCTAGAAGTGATCCTAGAACACGTAGGTCAGAAGAGCAAGAAATCCTATGGAGCTATTGACTTATGACAGTTATGTGGCTCGTCATTGTGCATTTATGGCAAAGATTATAGAGGAAGTAGAACCCACATGTTTTGAGGATACTGTCAAGGATAAAAATGGTGGCAAGCTATGGACAAAGATATGGATTCACTTAATGCAAATGGAGCATGGGAATTTGCACCATTAGCAAAGGAAAAGAAGGCAATTGGATGTAAGTGGGTTTACAAAATAAAGAATAATGTTGATGACACTGTGAGCAGGTACAAGGCTAGACTTGTGGCCAAAGGTTATGTACATACTTATGGGATTGATTATGAGGAGACGTTCAGCCCCGTAGCTAAGAATGCTACCGTTCATGTGCTTATTGTAGTGACTGCCACATTACAATGGGTGTTGAAACAAATGAATGTATAGAATGTATTTTTGAATAAATACTTGGAGGAAACTTTGTATATGGAGCATCCACAAGGTTATGAAAACATGAGTCTATGTGAGCTTGTATGCAGGTTAAAGAAAGCATTGTATGGGATGAAGAAAGCACCTAGATCTTGGCATGAGAGGATTGTCTCATTCCTCATCTCATTGGGCTTTGAGATGTTTGATGTAGACGGTTCGTTGTATGTGCAAAAGAATGAAGCAGTAATTGTGGTACTATGCATCTATGTGTATTATTTGATTGTTGGAGCTGATAATGTGACTCCAGTAGAGCACGTACAAGTTCTACTTATGTATGATTTTGACATGAAAGACTTGGGAGACTTGTGGTATTTCTTGGGCATTGAAATTATTTGCACAAAAGAAGGTGTATGGCTGTCACAAGGGAAATATGCTTTGGATACGTTGAAAAAATATGGTATGGCTGATTGTAATCCAATTGCAATGCCCTTAGATCAGAATTTGAAGTTGGGGAATGATGTAGGTCAAGTGCTTGATATGCTACCATGTACAGGAAGATTGTGGGTAGCTTGATCTACTTGACTATCTCACGTCCAGACTTGAGCTACACAGTTGGATTGGTAAGTCAGTTTATGCAGTCTCCCAGGAAACCACACTTGGATGTAGTGAGGTGCAATTTGCGCCATGTGAGTGCTAATTTGGATTATGCACTCTTTTATATGGCTGATGTGGGTAGCTCTATGGCTACGCAGATGCAGATTGGGTTGGTAGTACATACGATTTCAGGTCTACCAACAAATTTATGTTCTCACTTGGGAGTGCTATTATCGCATCAGGCAGCAAGAAGCAACCTACAATTTCTCTTTCGAGTACAGCTATAGAGTATAAGGGTGCTGCAGTGGTGGCATGTGAGAAGTGAAGAAGAAGAAGTACATTCTTTTGCCTCCATTTGTGTGTGTGTGTGTGTGTGTGCACGCGCGCGTGAGTGTTTGCAAGAGCTCAAGCTCTCTCCTTCTCTATCTCTTGAAAAGCATTGGGCTTCTAGATGGGAGAGAGTTAAGAGAGATAGAGATAGCAAAACAGAATAAGAGTAAAATTTGTAGCACAAATACACACCAACCCTAAATTTGTTCAATTTCCCAAAATATGTAGATTTTTTCTGGACCATAATGAAATCTCCAACCATCAGCCACTCCCCTTCAATCGGAGTATCCCTGAGCTGCATCCACAGTTTAGCTCTATCCTTTGTGTTGCAAGGGCAGTAAACATTTACTATGGTGATAGGTTGATTGTCCCATCTGATTCTAACACCAAGGACTCATTGGGAAGGGTGGTTTAGAACCATCTTTGGCTTCAAATCTCTGTCAGCAACAATGAACAAGACACCACTGAAACCATCACTTCCTTCCCCATAAAAGATAAGCTTTTTTCCTACAGCCTATTTTCTCTTGCTATGAGCATCCAAATGGTGCTCTTGGATAGCCCAGCAATTGACTACCTTCTCTTTCTTCACTTCTTCCCAGAAGAGAGTGCTTTTCTTCCGGGTTTTTAATCCCTTCACGTTCCAAGATTGAATAGAGAGAGAATTCATCATTGGGAAAAGGGAGACAAATTCTTCTGCCTCCAGGAACTCTTCAACCGATTCAGGTTGTCCTCTTCCATTGACTCCTTTTCTGCTGGAACCTGTGTGGTATCCATCTTGGAAGTGAAAAGGTCCTCTTGATTCGTCTTCCCCAAAACTTCGAATATGTTGTCCTATAACAAAGGAGGCTTTGGGAAATCTGAAGGGAGACCTTTGATTTGTCCCAAGGCCCTAGCCTGCGCTTTGAACTGCTTACATGAAATATGAGATACTTGTTTCCATCCCTCATCTTTTGACCTAAGAGTTGGAGACATCACGATCTTTTGCATTACTGGGGTGGCCGTTCTTTGTTGAGCAGTGGATGAAAAGCGATAGCTTTGGGTGGTCTTGCCCTTACTCCGATTGCCATGATCTTGTTTCTCCACATCTTTATCCGAGTTGACTTTATTTTGACCACCCTCTACCTTGCCAAGATTTTCAATAGGCTTCTTTGGTGGGATCTACTGTATTTGTGCCACCCTGTGGGGTAGCCTGTAATTCGCTTCTCTCCATCACCTGGTCTGTAGGCTTTAGCCCCTCAACAGGACATGCCCTCGCATGATGCCCAAATTTGTCGCATTTGAAGCATGCCCCGAAGAAGGTGTTAAAGTTCAGAGAAATGATCTTTAGTCCTACCCCAACATTCACCACCAAGTTCTTTGGTTGTGGCTTCCACATATCCCACCAGATATAGACCTTGTTTGTTGCTACACCCGAGGCTCTGGCAAATGGGACAAAAAGTGGATCACCAAGCGAAGCTGTGAGGTCCTTCAAGTTCTTTCTAAGACATATGGGGAGGTTGAAAAACTCCACCCATACTGGGTAGAGATCCTTGAAGGCCTCGTTAGATTCAAACAGAGGGTCCCAAGGGAGCACACACACTGGCTCGCAATTGAAGGACAACCGGCTTTTCACCAAAACCCTCTCAACCATTGCACTCGTTAAACTAAACTGACACGAATGCTTTTGCTATACATTGGGTGAACATTACCAAGCCGTGCTGATTCAAAACCAATACGTTGCATTTATACGCCCGTATATTATAAATTGTACGTATATTACACATTTATACACTATATATCCGTATTATACGCGCATATCCGAATAAAAAGGAGTTTGATCGAAGTATATTTCGATTGAAGTATATTTATACTTATAAAAAAAGAGGCACCGAGGCAGTTCAAACGAACTGCTGCGATTGTGATTGCCAGAGAGATAGAGACAGAGTTGCTAGAGCTTTAGAGAGAGCAGTAGATAGCGAGCACAGCACATCCAGAGCGAGCCACGCAGCAGGTAAATTTTCTTTTAGTGTTTTTTCTGCTTTTTTTCGCAGTTAATTTGTTAACATTGTTGTTGTGGAGCTTTGCTCGCACCTCAGTGTTAGTTTGTATTTTGTTTTTTACTAGCACTATTGCTGTGGAGCTTTGCTCACACCTCAGTGTTAGTTTGCAGGTTTAGACACCTGTCCTTGGCTGTATTGATCCTCGTGACACACTACAAGGGGGTTAGACTTTAGACGCTTCGTCCTTGACTATTGCTGACCTCCATGTTTCACTTCATGGAGTAGCTTAGGTTGTACAATTAGACTTTCCGTCCCTGGTTGTTTCTGACCACCGAGTCGGACTACAGGAGGAGTTAGCTATCATGCATCTTTTCTTCCTAGTTATTGCTGACCATTGCGTCGCACTATTGGAAGATTGGATTTAAAAAAATAGATTCCTCGTCTTTGGTTGTTGCTGACCACCATGTCGCACTATAGGGAGAGGTTTAGGGTTGTCAAATCCATCTTCCTTTTGCTGTTGACCATCGTGTCGCACTCCAAGGAGATTGGATTCAATATACTCCTCGTCTCTGGTTGTTGCTGACCATCATGTCGCACTGCAGGGAGAGGTTTAGGATTTTTATATCCATCATTCTTGGTTGTTGCTGACCATCATGTCGCACTACAAGGAGATTGAATTCAATAACTTCCTCACCTCTGGTTGTTGCTGCCCACCGTGTCGCACTACAGGGAGAGGTTTATGGTTGCCAAATCTATCGTCCTTAGTTGTTGATGACCATCGTGTCGCACTCCAAGGAGATTGGATTCAATAGATTCCTCGTCTCTGGTTGTTGTTGACCATCGTGTCGCGCTGCAGGGAGAGGTTTAGGATTTTTAAATCCATCATTCTTGGTTGTTGTTGACCATTGCATCGCACTCCAAGGAGATTGGATTCAATAACTTCCTCGTCTCTGGTTGTTGTTGACCACCGTGTCGCATTGTAGGGAGAGGTTTCGAGTTTTGAAATCCATCGTTCTTGGTTGTTGCTGACCATCACGTCACACTGCAAGGAGATTGGATTTAATGAATTCTTCATCTCTTGTCTGTTGGCCATGTGTTGCACTACAAGGAGAAGATATATATTATACATTCTTCAATCCTGAATGCTGTAACCATCGCGTCTTTCATTACTGTTGTTATTATGATGCATGAAATGTTTAGATCTTTCATTACTGGAGGTTATTATTGGCCATAAAATGTTTTTGTTTAAATTTATTAACAATCATATATGTCAAATTTTTATCTATTCTAGATTTACCTTACTTATATTTCCTTCATGTATTTTCAGGCTTCAGTCATGGTAGAGACAAAGTTAACATTTCAGCATCGCAAAATTATTAGTGATGCTCTAATTTGGTCTCTCTATGGAGCTTCAGACGATCATTTGCGATGAGAATTTGATCCACTGCACGCAAAGTTCGATGATTTTGTGATTGAACTTATGGAACATTGTTGGCTGAAGCTATGCAGTGCATTCCCAGTTACGTTTGACTCAGCTCTACGCACTAATGGAGTGATGCATAACACAGTAAAGCAATTATTAGGCAAGATCACTAGAATTTTTGAAAGTATGGTTCATCCAGAAATCAAAACAAAACTTGGAATCAAAGAGCGAATGCAGTTTGTAGCACAACTACATTCAGAATTGAAGAGCAAAGATAAGATCGAAGGCTCTTCAAAACGTCCTAGGAAAGAAGAGGATGTACCTCCTTCATCAGGTTCTCAGCCGTCCGCTATAAACCTGGATGATAGGATGTGTCCCCCTGTCCTACACTTACTTGGGGAGCATTCCATCTTTCACTTGCAAGCACCCCAATTAGGTGAAGGACGTTTTGCAAATGTGAAACAAGTATCAGTGGCTCATCCTCTGTTCAAAGATCCCGTCTATGCAGCGAAGATATACAAAGACCAAATAGGAAGCAAGATGACATTATAGATCATGCTAGAGGAGGCAACTACTACAACTGTTCAGCATTGTGGCATGATATTGCCCCGTTCTCTTGTTTGGTATAGCAAAAGACCTATGTTGATCTTCAAGCTTTGGAATGGAGGTCATCTTGAGTAGTGGATTCAGGCATGTCATCATGATGGAATCAAGCCTGCAATCAGAGAGTTCCAACACACATCTAGAATTGTACAGCAGCTCACAGACAACATTTTGCCAATATGCAATGCTCGTCTATAGACGATTAAATTCGTGCATAGTCACGAATTTATTCACAATGATCTACACACTAGAAATATTCATGCATGTACCAGTAAACCCATCCAAAGATAGAGGCTTCTTTGTCCACTAATCATATCAGATGAGTGAAAGGTTCTGTGACAGTAACTATTTTGTCTACATTTCTCCAAAAAACAGGAGAGTTTACAAGCTTATAGCATTTGGAAGCAGCACGTTCATACTTGGGATATTTATCAAGTCAAATGTCTCATTTCTATCTGTCACTGTTTCAACAAGGGATTCTTTTACCTCTGCAGTGTGGAGAGAACGTAATATGCTGTCGCAAAGCAGGTCACACAAACAATCTGTAAATTTTTTGTTGGCGACTTTGTTCTAAACAAAGCGTAAGAAAATGAATGCTCTCTTATAAACTTCACCAAGTGGTTTGCATTTAGAAGAGTTTTCTTAATAGAAGGAACTTTTCCAAAGCCCTTTAACAGAAAATTCAAAGTGTGAACAGCACATGGAACCCATGTAATCTCTGGATACTTTGCTTCAATTTCTTTTCCAGCTGCTTTGTAGTTAGATGCATTATCTGTGATAATGGTTGTCACATATTTAGGTCTCCGTGCTCTTCTAATCGAACGCTCATAAACACCAGCAAGATATCCAGTAGTTTTTTCTTTCAGGGATATATCGATCGCTTCAAGAAAGATGGCACCTCTTGGACAAGTCAACATCACATTAATCAATGGTTTCTTCTAGCAATTTGTCCAACCAACTAGAGCAATTGTGCATCCATACGCCGGCACAAAATCAAGAGTTTTGCGGCACTGTAAAATATTCTCTGATGTTGTTTTTACTTTATCTAAATATTCTTTACGCATCTTATTATAATCAGGAACCAGAAAACCCTTCTTCGCCGTGCTCATTAAAGCATCTTTGAAGATAGGATTTCGAATGACATTAAAAGGAATTCCACATGCAACAAATGCTTGAGTCCACTTAAGATGGAGTTCAAGCAGCCATTGTTTCCCAAATGCCTGTTGCAAAGTAGGATCACTTGGTGAAAATTCTCCTCTAGTCCATGCTTCACTTCGGCTTATGTTAGCAATAGAGCTTCCAGTAGGATTAGAGCTACAATTCCCAGCAAAGGATGAATGGCACCCTCCTTGACTTGTTCCTTGACCTGTAGTAGGGGTCGAGTGAGGGTTTTGATCATTCTCGAGTGTCATCTCGTCCCTAGCTATAGATGGAGCCATCATTTTGGGACCTCCCTTTTTTTTGCCCTCAAGAATTCTCTTTGCCTTGAGCGCCCACTCGGGAAATTTTTCAGCAATACCTCTTGGGGGGTATTTGCAAGCTAGCACATTTCCAGGGATTTTGAAAACATGTTCTTTTATCGTGTGAGCATTTCCACTAAAATTATGGCCGCAGGTCTTACACCTCAGCTTTGATGTATTCTTCCCATTGACCAATTCATCTACGTAGTTCCACTCATATCCTTTCACCATCTTCTTCAGATCTCCAAACTCAAACAGAACTAGTTACTAAAGGCACATCTAAAATCAAACTCTAAGACCATTTACATTACTCTATTCATCAACGTTTTCAACTTCTTTAAATTATAAAAACCAAAAATAATTTTTAGTGTAAGCTTTCACTTTACACATAATTCATGATAAATAAATCGCTTAATCTATCTCAATAACTTCCAAGTGTGAGTAAACTCTACACAAAGCAAGATATCTTTAAAAGACCTATCTAGATTGCCTCCAAGTGTGAGTGTAACTCTACATGTGGCAAGCAATCAAAATTCACTACTCTGTAAATATCTTCTAGGTGTGAGAATACCTCTACACAAAGAGAGAGATTATTATTTAATCTACCTAAATATCTTCTAGGTGTAAATATCTTCTAGGTGTGAGAATACCTCTACACAAAGAGAGAGATTATTATTTAATCTACCTAAATTGTCTGTAGTGTGAGTATTACTTTACACATGACAGTCAATCATTAGATAAATCTAACGTAAGTTACTTCCAAGCGTGAACATAGTTCAACACACAACAAGTAACTCTTAATTTTAACTATTTAACTAAAGTTACTTCTAAGTGTGAACATAGTTCAACACAAAGCAAATAACCGCTAACTTTAACTACCTTGAATCACCTCCAAGTGTGAGTTTCCTCTACACAAGGCAAGTAATCATAAACTATCTTAATTAACTTACCTCTCAGTGTAAGATATACTTCACACAGAGCAAGTAACTCAAAACTCCAAAGCCTATAAAAATAAATATATCCAAGCTCTAAATTTTCACTAGAAAAAATATGCATATTTAAACTAGTATTTTTATAATTTTCTTCGTGTTGTAAGGCTCACCTATAGGTGAGATGAGGGAAGAGAGATCAATGGAACAGGGATTTCAAAATGACGTGATCACACTATAAATTCAGGTTAATAACAATAGAAATGCAAAGTAACAAATATTTTGTTAATTGACATTCATCTTTTTTGACCTCCAGGGAGACTTGGAGACTGCTCGTAGCCCGCCGGGCTAATTAGTTGTCCCGCGGGGCTAGTGAATCTTCTCGGCGGTCATGCCGGGTAAAGCTATTTGCCCACCGGGCCCGTCGTGGCTATATGAAGGTGACGCCGGTGCTTATCTTTTCACAAAAGAGGTACATTGAAAAGTCTTCACCAAACTTTCTGGCAGCTTTCCACATTCTCAAAGCAGTGTAGCAGTAATTTTTTTAACCCTTCCTTATTTTATTGATGTTTTTTTGAGTTTTTTGCGTTAAAACTTAAAGGTTTAAAATTTCTTTTATCAAATCATCGTACGTGGATGCACTGGCACATGGTTGTAATTGCGGCTAGGTATGTCATTGCAAAAGCGTACGATGATTATGTTTTATATTGCTTCCAGCCATTCATGCTTTGGCACATGGTTGCAATTGCGACTAGGTGTGTTGCTGCTAGAATGACAGGAGCATTTGTTTGAAACAAGTAACCGTGCGTGAATGCATTGACACATGGTTGCAATTGCAGCTAGGTGTGTCATTGCAAAAGCGTAGGGTGATTATGTTTTATGTTGCTCCCAGTCATTCATGCTTCGGCACATGGTTGCAATTGCGACTAGGTGTGTTGCTGATAGAATGACAGGAGCATCTGTTTGAAAGAAGTCACCGTGCGTGGATGCACTGGCACATGGCTGCAATTTCGGCTAGGTGTGTCATTGCAAAAACGCAAGATGACTATGTTTTATGTTGCTTCCCGCCATTCATGCTTCGGCACATGGTTGCAATTGTGACTAGGTGTGTTGTTGCTAGATTGACGGTAGCATCTAATGCATGAATGTGTGCTCAAATAATTTCATAATGCTTCATATGCTTGAATCTTGAAAGAATACATTGTGCGTGGATGCACTGGCACATGGTTGCAATTACGACTAGGTGTGTCATTGCAAAAGCGTAGGATGACTATGTTTTATGTTGCTCCCAGTCATTCATGCTTCGGCACATGGTTGCAATTGCGACTAGGTGTGTTGCTGTTAGAATGACAGGAGCATATGTTTGAAAGAAGTCACCATGCGTGGATGCACTGGCACATGGTTGCAATTGCGGCTAGGTGTGTCATTGCAAAAGCGTAGAATGACTATGTTTTATGTTGCTCCCAGTCATTCATGCTTCGGCACATGGTTGCAATTGCGACTAGGAGTGTTGATGCTAGAATGACAGGAGCATCTGTTTGAAAGAAGTCACCGTGCGTGGATGCACTTGCACATGGTTGCAATTGCGGCTAGGTGTGTCATTGCAAAAGCGTAGGGTGACTATGTTTTATATTGCTCCCAGTCATTCATGCTTCGGCACATGGTTGCAATTGCAACTAGGTGTGTTGCTGCTAGAATGACAGGAGCATCTGTTTGTAAGTTGTCGTACGGTGAGGCATTGGCACATGGTTGCAATTGCGATTAGGTGTGTCACTGCAAAAGTGTACGAGATCTATGGTCTATATTGTACTTTTTCTTTCACGTAGAAAAGATCCAAACGGAGTGGCACATAGTTATATTTCACAATGTGTTGTTTGTAGTAATACCATTGCAGGCAAAATGGATCCTTCTGCTACTTCAATGATAGAGTTCAAAAAGAAAATTAGACAATTGTTGATTACGATTGTCAGTGCACTAGATCCCGATGATATAGTGCAGATTGTTGTAGATGAGTCTAGATTGCAATCATTATACAGTGAGATTGCCCGCAAAATGTTGTTGTTATATCCAAACAAAACAACCGAATCAATAAACTCATTACTGAGCAGTTGGGTGGGCAATTTGCCCAAGGTGGCCTCTGATTTGAAAGAGGAATGCCCTCAAGAAGTATACAAGGGTAAGCTAGAGCATTGGAACACTAGATGGAGAGATGAAAAGGAGAGGTCAAGGCGAGCATCCCACATAGACACACAGTTTGGCCTAAGCAAGAAAATGTGAATGGCTATCACCGGAGTTGTGGGGAGCAGCCAAGTTGGAGAACTGTTTATTAAGGAGGCTACCATTGAGGGAACATCAGGTTCTACTGCTTCTGCCAGTCACCTGGAGAGCAGTATATACAATTCTGAATGTAGTATGACTCTAGGCATTCCAAATAAGTCCATTAAGAAGATCAAGAAACTTGGGTCAGGGGCTTATGGTAGAGGGTGGCAAGTTCAAACCAAAGGGATCAATTTCCTTCCTGCAACGAATACTTATTGTGCCAAGGAGTTCAAAGGACAGGTCAAGCATCAGTGGAAAAGCTTTGCATCAGAAAGTGGGGTAGATCTCAACCATAGAGGGATTGTGAGGAGTATTGCCCACTTTGTAACGTTGCCATGGTTTCTGATAATCCCCTACTTCAATGGGGGAACTTTAGGTGATCTTTTGGAGACAGTGCCCCATCCACATGACTCTTTCACAACGCTTGTAGCGCATCAAGAGGGGAAAGGAAGATCCCTGCAGACTTTAAATGGGAGCAACCCTCTGAAGACCAGAAAACACGTATCAAGACCTTGTGAAATCATGCTCCCTCATTGATCCATGCCTTGGTGAAGGCATTGCGATTCACACATGACGAGGGAGTGATCCACAATGATCTCCATCCATGGAACATCATGTTGGACTTTACCAAGGATCTCACTCCCCGTATTGGAATAATTGATTGGGGATTGGCTCTGCGTGTTGGCTTAGAGACACAAAAGACCAACAATACCAATGAAAACTAGCAAAAGCTTCATCCTTGGCGAGCTCCTGAGTTACTAGATGGAAATCACCCGTGTCCATGGACCAAGGCCACAGATGTGTACGTCATAGGATGGGTGATATGGCAATTTTGTAAGTTTTGTGGAGAGTTCTCTGACTACTACAGCACAGATTGGTTCAAACATAAGGTTTCAGTGGAGGTACAAGCCATATCTAGGATTGTTGTGGAAGGTTGGGTGAGGAAGAAATCCACAGAGAGAAAGACCTTGGCACTTTTGGATGAAGAATTAGAAAGATTTGAAGCCCAGCCGGAACGATGCTTACGCCCTCCCTCTGAAATGAGTGTAGCCTTTTTTTGATGGATATATGATTTACTTTATGAAGCAGGGTTTTCTGAGACTTTTGACTTATAAAAGCACTTTTAAAATTTGGGTTTTATGCGCCATGGATGATGTATGAGTAATAAAAACACTTTGTTATATCTCAATAGACAACAAATTATCTATGAGTTTTGTTTTTTCTCTTAAGTTTCAAGAAATAAGCCACGTGGAATCACTGATTGTCATTCATTGATTTAAAAAATGGTGGTTACTCTTATATCAATTGATTGTTGTAAGATGGTGGTTATTCTTATATCAATTGATTGTCGTAAGATGGTGGTTACTCTTATATCAATTGATTGCCGTAAAATGGTGGTTACTCTTATAGCAATTGATTATCATTAAGTTTGTATGTCGTAACTGAAGTATAGTGTTTAATCAGGATATGGATAATGATAATCAAAGGGCTAAGCGCGCTTTTGAGCGTCTCAGATCCATGTGTCAAGGTGGTGGAGTGAATGACTCAGCTCGAATTGCAGCTCGTTGCTCCTAGTGGGCCAACCCAGTGGGTACACAATGGAAAGAGGTGAACTCTAGGATTGATCGATAAATGGTCAAATCCATATGGCCAGGCGTTGCAGATGACAACATCAAGAAAGGCCGACTCAAGCTATCACAATGCATTAATGCAGACATACAAGACAATGGAGAGAACATACATCTCAATGTTATGGGTCATCCTATGCATCATATGGATTATCCATATGGTTTGCCAAGATGTTATACATGCATTATGTCTTGGGTGAAGCAGTGGACTTCAGCTCAAGGACACCTCATATGACGGTTGAGGACATTCGCAGCAGTGCAATCACCGTCACACGGCAAGAGATTTCATTGGCACTAGAAGGTGCATCAATGGAAGTGCACCAAGTTAAGGAGGAGCTTCAAACTCAAGTCAGGCAAGCATCACAGGCTACACAAGGCTCTCATGCAGAAGCAACCCTAAATAGAGACTTGCAAAGGGAGGTGAAGGTGCTATCTCGCCACATAAAAGAGTTAGAGGCGACTATAAAAAAACAAAATGTTGCCACATTGATTGAGCACCCAACATCTATTGAGGCCCCTCCAGCTTCTGGTGAGCACGGTGGTCCTTGCCCCATATGTAGATCATTCTTTCATGAGTGGTGTGGTCACTTCAGCTTGCCATGCGGACATATGTACCATATATCATGCTTGATGCAAAGCATGATGAATAGCTTTCATTGTGCTATATGTGAGTAAGAGATATCCAAAAAGCTATATGCAATGTTCAAAATGTCTGAAGACTATAATAAGCTTAAAGGTCAGCGTGAACAGGAGAATGAAGATATTCTCACAAATATTTTACTATCACTTGGATAGTTTTTGTAACATTTGAAAACATTTACTCGTTGTCTTGCGAGAATTTATTAGTGAGTTGTAAATTGTCTTCACTTCAGCTTCAATTATGATATGTGATAATGCAAAGATTTGTTAGGGCTTTGTATATTATGAAGCTTTAATAGTGATTTGTGGCCTTGTAAAGGTTTTTAAGGGCTTCGTTTATTATTAAGCAAATGTCTAAACCTTAAACTAAATATAAAAAAAAGCTTATAAGATAAACAGTTTCTGAACTTAAACAAAAGTTCACTCAATGGATTCGATAATCTATTAATTAAACGATCGTCGCTTGCTACGACGGGTCAAAGTTGGTTCAATTTCCAAATTCTCTTCAATCTCTTCTAAAGTACATGTAGTTGCTACTTCATGAGATTTCCCTTGCAGCTCACTGTCTTCGTCCACCTCATCATTGGTTACATCATAAGTTTAGTGCGGCATCTCCTCTTTGTAGTTCTTAGCTTCCACTCTTGCCAATAGCCGATGGTTGCAGTACATATACACCAATTTTTCAGCTCTTGAATTTAGAAGGCGGTTTCTGATGGTGGAATGTACATATTTATATGTACTCTAGTTTCTCTCAGAACTTGAATTGGATGCACATTGGGCTAGGATTCTAACAGCTAGGTGTTTAAGGGTGGGTGCACTACCACCATTCATCATCCACCACTTCCACGCCGGTTGCTCCGTGGCAAGTTTCTGCACAAATTCTGTACCAAACTTACCCTCTTTGAGTTTAAACTTCGTCAGATTAGTAACAGCTGATGCATGCTCATCAGGATCAGCATAAAACCTACCTATCACATCATAAAAGTCTTCCACAATCTCCTCATCAAGTTTGTCTATTTCCATTGCCCAATACTCTGGATCCAATAAGAAAGCTACGCTGTGTAGTGGACTATGTGCTCCAACCCATTGACCATGCACATACTTTCTCAGAATTTCTCTCCTCTTTTGAGTGAATGGTGTCTTCCAAGGCTTCACAATTGGCTCCTGGGGCTCCTCTGGATTTGCAAGGCTTTCTTGAACACTCCACCAAGCCATCCACACCTTACCTATGTTAGGCTAGGCAGAATCCAGTAAGCGTAATGCGAGCATAATTGGCATCATGACATTGTGCACATCCACCACATCATCCCAGAAGTGGCGATCAGCTAGTAGATCTCTGATCACCCCTATTTTGCTTTTTATCTTCTCCCTTTGACCGGCCTCCCATTCTGAAAAAGTGGCACAAACAAATGTCTCCATCACAGCATTCGTATTTTTTATTAGTGATTCTACCGTATAGTAGTTGGTGCAAAATCTAGTTTCGCACGACAGTTTTAACATAGTAGACATCCTCTGACAGTACATGTCAAGAACCCTCTGACGCTTCAAAACAAACTTGGCTATTAAGCGAGCATTGTCTACTATCCATTTGAACCACTCTGTGTCATTACTCTTGTACCAATCTTGCAATACCAAGTTCAAGCTGTGTGTACTGCAACCAGCACTATATAGGTGAGAGAAGTGACTTTCAAGTATCCTACCTGCAGCCCTGCAATTTCTGGCATTATCCATGATTACTTGGACAACATTTTCTTTTCCAAGTTCCTCAACTGCGTCGCCAATGATGTCAGCTATAAAACTGCCAGACTTTATTTGACCAGAGCTATCCACAGCTTTGATAAAACATTCACCACGAGGACATACAAGCATGATGTTGATCAATGGCCGCCTTTGAACGTTGGACCAACCATCACTGACTATGGTGTATCCAGATTGTTCTGTTGCATTTAATATTACCCTTTGAATATCTTGTTGTGTGCTTGTGTAACATTTATCCAACAATTGGTTTCTCATATGGTGATATGTTGGAGGGGTAAATCCAGCACCATACTCCCCAATGCTTTTCCAAGATGACTTCCACGCATCACGGGTGACAATGGCCAATGATCCCCCAGTGAAATAGACGGCTTTAGCTAGTGCAAGTTGTGCTTCTTCTAAGGCAAGTGTTTTGAAGCTCGTCTATAAGCTAACATGTTTACTTTTTGACGGTCCTACCTGAAAGTCAGGAGATCCATGGTTTGGAGGTGTAGTTCCATCGATATGAGAAGTTGGTTCCCTGCTTTGAGTGCTTCCATTGGTGGGCGTTACACCCAATGATCCCTCGTCCTGGTTTGATCTTATTGATACCGAGGTGTGATGGTCGAAAGTAGAGAGTTTTGATCTTTTGCTCATGGAAATTAGCTTACCAATTAAAGCTTTTAAGCGCATAGCTGCTTCTTCTGCACCTAAGCCCTTGCACTTTCCTCCTTGGATTCTGGTATTGCCACCTAGCAAATGATCCCTTATTCTTGGTGCTCCTCCAGATTTCTCTTTGCCACAAAAGTTACATTTCCAATCTTGATACTTATTTAAATTTGTGGCAAAATTCCACTCGGGTCCTGGACTTTTTCCACCTGCCTTTTGCTTGCCCTGCCGAAGTGGTGCCCTACGAAGCAGGACCTGGCATCGAGGTAGAAGGTCTCCTCAAGGAAGCCAGGCTTGAGACACCACCATCACCGCTCACATTTCCGGTGGAAGACATACTTATTGGATGCCTGCAATACCAATAAACATAGCTCAGTATACTATCTCTTCTTTCAAGTATTATTCAAACCAACAACATAGCTCAGTATGCTATCTCTTCTTTCAAGTATTATTCAAACCAAACATTAGTGTTATAATCAATATCACACACAAGCGTAGTAGTGAAGCCTGAAGGGAATAAACCTCAATCTACTCAAACATGAGCAAGTAAATACAACAGTGAATCAAATATGTGATCAGTCCATCCCAAAAGTAGAGATATCGACCCAAAGATTCACCTTCCTACCTCCTTTCATGAATCAGTCCAGTCCAAAAAAGAACTAATGACCCATGATTGGAGCTCTAATCGAAATAGCAAGCAAATACAGCGGTGAATCAAACATGTGATCAGTCCATCCCAAAAGTAGAGATATCGACCCAAAGATTCACCTTCCTACCTCCTTTCATGAATCAGTCTAGTCCAAAAAAGAACTAATGACCCATGATTGGAGCTCTAATCGGAATATCAAGCAAATACAGCGGTGAATCAAACATGTGATCAGTCCATCCCAAAAGTAGAGATATCGACCCAAAGATTCACCTTTCTACCTCCTTTCATGAATCAGTCCAGTCCAAAGAAGAACTAATGACCCATGATTGGAGCTCTAATCGGAATAGCAAGCAAATATAGCGGTGAATCAAACATGTGATCAGTCCATCCCAATAGTAGAGATATCAACCCAAAGATTCACCTTTCTATCTCTTTTCAAGAATCAGTTCAGTCCAAAAAAGAACTAATGACCCATGATAGAAGTTATAATCAATATAGCAATCAATTTAGCAAATATAACGGTGAACCAAACATGAGATCAGTCCATCCCAAATGTAGAGATACCAACCCAAAGATTCACCTTTCAACCTCCTTTCAAGAATCAGTTCATTCCAAAAAAGAACTAATGAACCATGATCAGAGTTACATTAAGTTTTAATTTTTTTAAAAGACTATTCATTTTTTTACTTGTAGTTTTTCTTCTAAATTTTAAAGGATGACCAAATTTAGAGGGAGAGGTGATGTGATGTCTATAAAAGGGTTATATAGAGCCGCCAAATATGGAGGGGGTACACGACGGGCCCGGCGGGATTCTTGCTTGTCCCGTCGGGCCTGTCGGGTTTCATATTAAACCCGCCGAGCCTGCCGGGATTGTTGGTTGTCCCGCCGGTTCTACGTTTTCTACCGGTTTTCGTAGGTCATGACATTAGATATGTTATTAACATGAAAAAAATAGTGATAATAACAACAATAATTAACATTTAACAAAATGTGTCATCGCGTAATTAAAATCCCTGCAATGGAATGAGCAAAACAGTCCGTTTCAGCATATATAAACAAATTTATTTCGATCTAATTAATATTTGGATCCAAGTACTATTTCGATGGAACTAATATTTCGATCGAAATAATACTTCAATCGAATTGCTGAGAAATTATACGATACGGTGCTTTTGCTGATGTGGCACCGTATAATACGGCCGAATAAAATTGGGTGTCGTATAATACGTCTGTTTAAGGCGTATTATACGTACACCGTATAACGTACAATGCAACTTAGTGGACTGCAGAGCCAGTTACTGAGCTCAATTCTATTGGGAACTTCTCCCCATAAACCCGAAGACTAGAGTGGAATTTGCAACCTCCGCAAGTTGTCTTTTCACAATGGTAGGGGGAACAACCACCGTAACGGCATCTTCTATGATAGATGAGTATGCTATTGATCTTGATTTTAGAGATGTGATTTCAGACCTTGCACTAGGGAAGAAAGAGGAACCATTTACTTTACAAGATGGTTATTTTCTCTTTGGCAATAGACTATGCTTACTAACTCACTTCGTGAGAAAGTAATGTATGAATCTCATGCTCCTCCTTATGCGGGGCATAGAGGGATGCAGTCTACCCTAAAAGGGATTGAAACATATTTCTATTGGCATACCATGAAAGGAAACATACAAGAGTATGTTTCCAAATGTGTGGTATGCCAAAAGACGAATTTTGATAGAGGGAAGCAGCCTGGATTGCTTCAACCATTGCCAATACCTAGTTCACCATGGGAGAGAATATACATGGATTTTATCTTTGGATTGCCTAACTCTATTCATGGAAATACGAGAATATGGACGATAGTAGACAGGTTTAGTAAATAAGCTCATTTTATACCTTCAAAAAGACTATCAAAGCCCATCAAATGGCAACCTCTTCATTTCTCAAATCTTCAAGTACCATGGCTTGACAATGTCCATAGTGTCGGATAGAGATCCTAGAATGACCAGTAAATTCTCGAAGGGTCTCTTTGATAATTTAGGGACAAGGCTAAACTACTCTTTGGCCTATCATCCGCAAATGGATGGCCAAAGTGAAATAGCTAACCTAAGAATCCTTGATCTTCTAAAAGCCTATGTAACGGAAGTAGATCAAAGGGCCCAATGGGAAGAAGTACTTACCCTTAATGAAGTATGCCTACAAAAACATTGTACATACTTCCACGGAACAAGCACCTTTCGAGGTAATTGAGGGAATAATTGAGGGAAGATCAAAAAGTCCCCTGCTACTTAAGGTACACGGGAAGATCTTCGCTACGGATGAGTATAGCCGAGACCTACAAGAATCTTTCCAAAAGATTAAGGATGCTATCTCTATCTCACAACAAAGGAAAAAGGCTTCTATTGATAAGCACAAAAGAGCCCAAGCCTTTAAATAAAATGATTAGATCTTACTTAAATTTTCCAAGGCTCGATTAAGGCACACGACGGGCAAGAATCCTACTGGACACCAAAAGTACTATGCTAAGTTAGCAAAAAGGTATTATGGTCCCTTACAGATTCTTAGACCAATTAATGAGATGGCCTATCAACTCAAGTTGCCCAACCATTGGCTCATACACAATACTTTGTATGTGAGCCTACTAAAGCCTTACAAAGGAGAGCCACCCTCGAGAAGCAACTATTGAAGACCCACCAAAGATCGAGGACCAAGAAGAGGTACTGCAGCCCGAGTCCATTCTACGACATGAAAACAAGGTATTAAGAGGGGGTAAGATTATCTAGTGTTATCTTATTAAGTTTAAAAATTATCATTTTGAAGATGCTAGATGGATGCAAGGCATACAATTAAAGGATAACCTAAACCTTGTAAACCTTGTCAATGCTTATAATGCTTCCCTAGAGTAAGCAAATGTATAAATGTTTAAAATGAACAAAGTTTTTGTCTTATAAGACTCTCTTTTTCTTTATTGGGCACAAATGTGAAGTAGTATGCATGCTCAGAATCAAGTTTGCGGAGACGACGTCTGCCAAACACCAAGTAGAGCTTGTCATTCTACGATGGAAGATTGATAGGACTAATGTGCAGACATGATTGCGGAAGCCTTAGGCTCTCAAGCGCCAAATGGATTAGACATCCATTCTGTAACGATGCCGTAGGGTAAGATAGGGATCCACTACCCGCTAGAAAAAGGACTAATGAATAGGCTTTATCTTCTCTACCCCATAGTGGAGGACGACTATGATTTCAAGACAGAGATAATGTCATAATAACTAATATATAATTCTCCTAAATGATTTTCTTATGTTAAACTGATCATTTAATATGGGGAAGTGCCAGGGGAGAAAAAGCTAGAATATTGGTTAAGCTGGCAGACCGGCCACAGTAGGGATCCAAAGGGGGGGCCATCTGCAAAAGAGCAATGTGCAACAATGGGCTTTAAAGACCCTAAGGTTCAGCCCATTAGGACTTCCAAAATGCTAAGGTTCCAAAATTCAAAGGCTATGTCCAATAGTCAAGCTTAGTAAAATTGGATGCTTTGTGAGTGTGCCAAAAAAGTCTTCAAGGCTCCTACATAGGAGGGGGCGAGCCCTGTAAGTAGGGGATGAGAGAGAAACACACACACACTCACTCACAGGATCCCTTTACACAAAGGGGATGAGGAACACATGTCAGCTCCCTAGGCCAATTGCCCACATGGTGCACTCAAATCCTATTGGATAGACATAGAGGTGGACCAATGAGAATTAGGCTAGAGTAAATCTAGTTTAATTCATTTAAAAACACTTAAAAAAAGAACCAATAGGAATTAAGCTCTCTAGAAGACTATTGGTCAATGAGCATTCAACAACCCAATGGCTTGCCCGCTTCTTATTCGCCAAAAGACAAAGGGGTCCAATGAGAGTCTAGTTGCATTATTTGATAACTTAAAGCTCTCACAAAAGGAGAAAGGGAGACACATGTCACAAGACTATCACTTATGCTTCTTAAATCCTATTGGCTAAGCCTCGAGGGATCCAATGGGAAGCCAACAAGAGGAATTAGCAAGAGGGGTCGACCAAGAGAGAGAGGGGGCTGATTTTTCAAAGGCATTATTCCACACACACTCACACAAGCTCATGTGTGAATCAAGAAGACTCTCTCTCTCTCTCTCCTTCTCAAGCTTTAATGGAAAGCTCATCACCTACTCCAAGCTTGTGACAAGGGAGGCCTACACCAACAACTCTTGGCTTTGTGATGCAAATCCAACCAAGAGCCAAGCTTCAATGCATGCTCATCTCCTCTACCATGCTAATTACTAAGCTATGCTATTCTAATATGAGTAATTATGTTAGGAGATATACTTCTTTCTCGTAAGAATACTCCTTCCTCTCAATCTACTCTCGTACCCCGCTAGCTCTCACAATGTTCGAAGGTGTGTGAGGTCTTGAGTCTGAGATGAGGGAATTGATGTCGTGTTTTATAAGTGTTTGCTAAGTGCTTGAAGCTTCCATCTTCATTGCACTAGCTAATGATTGAAGGAACAAAAAGAATTGTATTGTAAAATGTCTTCCTTGATGGGGAAAATCTATAATACAAAGCCTTTTGGAGGGGGGACCGACTCCATGTAAATCCGGTCCTCAACTGTTGTCAATAGCTTAATTTCTCTCTCTTTTGAAGTATTGTTCATGCATATCTAACTAGTGTTATGCTTTTTGTTGCTCTCTCCACCCAAGCACTCTTGTTATGCTCATTAGAAATCTATTATAATGAAATTCTCACTATGTTCATGCTATTTTCCGCTACACACAAGTTACTAGGCCATTAAATGTTACATTAGGTATGTTTGAAGTGGAATATGTCATATTGGAAATTGTGTAACATATCCGTATGTGGGCTTTAATATCATTGCTAGATGTATTTTGCAGTTTATTTTACCGGTGGCCATTGAGGGATGTTTGTCTCGTGACGTCCGTACCACAATCTACAAACTTGTGAAGTTGGTGAAATGGATCTGAGATCCATGTAGATTCCATACCATCCGCCAAACTAAACGCTGCAGAGGTTGTATGCATGTTTGAGAAACACTTTCCTACTACCATGCTAACCATTCAAGTGCATCTTCTTGTTCAAATAGTTGATGAGGTGGAAATAGCCGGCACATTGCATTCCAGGTGGATGTTCTTTTTAGAACTTCTCATGAAAACGCTCAAGGGATATGTGCATTAGAAGGCATGTCCGGAGGGTAGCATGGCAGAAGGTTGGCTGGTATTAGAGTCCCTAGTTTACATTAGAGAGTGGTTAGATGGATTTGATAAAGCCCGAGAAACGCTATGTTGAACCATAGATGATGAATGCATATCTGGGATGGTCATGTGCAATCTCGGTGTTGAGAAAAAAATGACGGAAGATCTAGAGGCTAAAATCAATCGATTTTGTATGCTTCACAATCCAGTGATACAAAAGTGGATTTCGCAATACGAGGATGCAAAGCAAGAGGGACAAAGGGCATGAATCAAGTGGAGATGAGGAAGACGGACATCGATGCAAATTTCTGGCGGGTCTTGAGAGCCTACCAACATTCATGATCTTAAGATGGTTGCACAACCAATTGAAAAGTGCACAACAGTGCGGCGAACAAGTGACTGAGGAGGAGTGGCAGTACTCTTGGAGTTGCGCGACCAAGGTAAGTTTGCAATGTACGACTCGTGGCTTTTTAGATGTTTGGACAACCACTCATAATCTTTGTTGATTGTAGTATAAGTCATACACGGCACCATGGTGTAAAGGTTGACATTTTAGGGTGGAACGGATCGACAAAAAGCGCTTTTACACAAGATTGTAGAATCATGGCAAAATTTGAACAGTCTAGTCAATGACGGTCCTTTGATGCAGATCTTGTGGTGGTGGAACTCACTTGCTTTGGATGTTCGTCATCTACTATGACAACCTTAGCAGTACCGTTGTCACAGAACCTAGTGTTCCATGCAAGGATAAAGCACATTGAGGTGCACCAACACTTCATCACATACAGTGTCTTGGCTAGTGAATAGACCTTAGGTACGTAAGAAAGTTGCAAGCATCTTCACTAAGGCCCTGAGAGCAACGAACTTTGAGTAGATTTAGAGCTACGCTTGGAGTACGAGAGATGGTGTTGAGCTTGAGAGAGAGCGCGCGCTGAGATATCAAACTCAACACAAGGTACACTTGGTTGACTTATCGCCTATGTTTATCATTGAAACGAGCTAGTGCACATAAGGACCATCATTAGGGGTACTACAACTGGACTTTACCAACATGGTCTACCTATCGAGTTGGTGTCACATTGACAATTGTACATTGTTCTTAGTAGGTTCTATTGGCCACTTACGTTTGTGGAACTTATCATTTTTTTAAGTTGTAAGAAGAAGAAGAAGCATTCAGCCTCAATCTCCATTGTCTACTCCCTTCGTTGTGTGTGGCTTGCAAGAGCTCGAGCTCTCTCTCTTTCTCTATCTGTTTAGGGAGTAGGTGAGGAACCGATGTCCTAGTGACCTTTAAGATTTTTATTCTTTCATGGAACAGTGCAACTATATCTCTTGATTGCCAGTTTTTGGTGGGAGGGTAATCCTACATCTCGTGATTGTTCTTGCATGCCTATCATACTAGAGTTGTCTGAAGCTTCTATAGACTGTTCATGAGTTTATTTTCTTGACTGTTCTGCATGATGTTACTTGAGATTACATTTTCATATTCTTAATACTCGCTCTTTTATATATTTTGAATTGAATTTGTGGAAATGATTTTAAAGCTCTAGTGTTTTTCATCCATTGCATTCAATATTTTGATTTATTAAAATCTTGGATATTTATTACAATAAGTCACCAACAAACAGAAACAAAATTAGAGCACATTAACAATTTATTAGAAAGAATTACCCAAGAATTTGAAGCTCAACTTTCTCTTTGAAAAGTTTCAGTCGATGCCCATTGATCACCAGGAAGGTTTCATCTCCAATTAGGCACCTGCAAGGTTTTGGTTTTCATCTATGAAGTAATATTTACAATTCGTAAGCTGCGAAGGCCTTCATAGTTCAGTTAGAATTTTCCAAAAGAGGCAAATTTTGTAAAATTTTCAATAGTGCAAATTTTTCCGGTCTCTCAACAATAATGTGCTTCCGGAACGTTGTACTCTAGCCAAGTTCTTTTTGAAAGGGAGGTCGGTTACGTGAAGGCGGTTGCATGAGGAAGAGGACGTTTTGCGACATGCACGACGGACACAGGGGGGCAAGAGAGAGCCGCGTGGGCGCACAGGAAGGAGAGAGAGAGAGCCTTTGACGGGAGAGACAAAGAGAGTGTTTGACAGAATCTCTCCGTGTTTTTCTAAAATTGACCACACATACTAGGGTGAAGAACAAATTTTAGTGTTTTAGTCCGGAGTGCAAAAATATGGCAAGAGCTGTCACTACCGAAAACCAGTGATATAAGGATCCGGCCATAAAATGGCCTCGCAACTTCATGAGAACTGAGTACAATTTCTTCTAGAAGGTAAGACTTTTGACCATCGACAGCATGTCGGCAACGTCCACGCCGTGAGCTCATTGTCTGCGCAAGCTTCAACTGATTATAAACGAGAACGGGCGAGATGATAGAACGCGAGCACGCGCGGGCACACACACACACACACACACACGCATTGCACGCACACACTTATATACTGCCCTTGATCAGCTCCTAACAGCTTCCACAAAAGCTCTTATGGCTGTGATCGATTTCTCTGCTCATCTCCATCACGATGTCGCCCCTCATGTCCTAGTAGTTCCTTTCCCTGCTCAAGGCCACACCAACCCCGCCCTGTCCGTCGCCAAATTCCTTGCAGACAATGGCATTTCCATCACGCTCGTCCAGGCCTGCAATGGCCTTCTTCCTCAAATTCCTTCACACTCAGTCCATGGAAACCACACTGCTGCTGCTGATCAAGCCTTGCAGATATTCCGCAAAGAGACCATTCCCAGTGGCTTGGACCACTCAAAACCCTTCTCCGGGGCAGTCTTGAAGGTCTCTATTAACGTCATGCGCGATGCACTCAAAGAGCTGCTACAAAGACTCATGCTCGGGGAGAATCCTCCTATCTGCTTGCTCATTGATAGCTTCTTTGGCTGGGGGAATGACATTGCTGCCGAATTCGGTTTATCTCGCGATCGTGTGGATCTGTGGACAAGCTCTGCTGCTGCTTTCTACTTGGGCATTCATGTTCAGGACCTCGTAGCCAGCGGCTTCATCCCTGCAACTGAAGAAGGTAAGGATCCAGATGAGGAACCGCTCCCAACAAATGCATCAACATGCACTTGGCCAGCACTTAATCATGAGTTCTCTTGAATGTAATCCATGTCTGCTGATCAGAAGTTGCTTGATACTTTCATGCATACGATGACACGTGCATACATCATATCATATTTAGTGTGTATTTTCTGCATGCGTCGTGCAAATAATATATACCACTTATCACTTATTTCGCCTCACAACGTTCCATTTTACAGGGGCAAAGGAAAAGATTGTGGATTTTTTGCCTGGATTGTCGGCATTCCGCATCGCTGATATGCCCAAAAACCTTATTGCAGAGGAAGGCCTCCAAAGCGACATGTTTATTCACTTCCGCTCTGTCATCTAGAATGCCAAAATGGCAGATCGCATTCTCGCCAACACCATGTATGAGCTAGATACCGATGTGATAGAGTGCCTGCGTAGGGAAGACCACATCCACATAGACCCTGTTGGTCCTTTGCACGTTCTGATGAGTATGGCACCCAACTCGTCTGTAAGTCTCATTCAACAAGATGACCACTGTTTATCATGGCTTGACCAGCAGCAACAGTCTTCTGTTCTTTACATCGCGCTCGGCAGTCTTGCATCTATAGACGAAAATGTGGTAGCAGAGCTAGCCCATGGCCTAGAGGCTAGTGGAGACAGTTTTCTGTGGGTCATCCGCCGCGATTCATACAAAAGCAAGGCATCAGTTGAGGAGATCCTGCCAGAGGGGTTTATGGAACGCACCAGAGATAGAGGGCTGGTGATCTCATGGGCTCCTCAACTTTCTGTGCGTCGGCCATTCGTCTGTGGGTGCCTTTTTTACTCATTGTGGTTGGAATTCTGTCTTGGAGAGCTTGAGCAACGGGGTGCCTATGCTGGGCTTCCCTCAAATGGCTGAGCAGAACACCAACCTCAAGCTCATTAATGTCCATCATGACTGGAAGGTGGGTTTGCCTCTCTTACAACAAGAAGTGAATACTCAGAAAGTTGAACGTACAAATGTGCAAAGAGCTATCACAGCACTAATGAGAGGTGATGAGGGCTTACAAATTCGAACGCGGGCACGTGAATGGAAAGAGATAGCAGGGAGAAGGCTATCATCCGTGGCTCTTCCAAGGACAACCTCCAAAAACTAGTGGACGATTTGAAACATGGACAACCGAAACATCCCAAGTACTGAAAAAATCTTAATAGGCCTTGTTCCCCATTTTAAAGCTCTCAACTGCTTGTGCTTATTTTCTGGCCATGGCTACTTTGTTCTCATAAGTCTTACGAGACACCCCAATTGTGATTAAGAGACAAGTACAGATACAGCATTGTCAGATTTTGGAAACAATCTCTGCTTCGCCTAAAGTGGCCAACACTAGAGGAATCAGAACATAAATTTTTGGACATTTGACAGATGTATACATGTTCTTGCTTGAGTGCAAAATTGACATTTGATTTAAGCATGCATTGTCATCAATAGACTCAAAGAAACCTTATCGTGTACCTTCGCCTTCCATCCCTAGATGATTTATTTTTCCCCTGTAGACAATGAGAACAGACCCTGATCAGAAGTCAGACCAATAGTAGGATTCATTTTTTCCCTAGCTGATTTACGTTTCCCTTGTAGACAATGAGAACAGACGCTAATCGAAAGTCACACCAATAGTAGGACTTGCTAAATACCAAGCCCAATTATACTCCGATAACTACACAGGAGATGGTCAATCATACGGTCAATCCAACACCTATAAATAGGACCCATTACTCATTTGGCGGAGTCTATTGATACCTTGGGTATATTATCACTCCTGGACTCTTGTACTCTTTTAACATTCAACTCAGAGCATTCTTTGGCTCATATTGCTGTACTTACTATCAGTTGTATTCATTTGAATGTACATTCTAGTCGAGTTCTAGTATTGGTCTCGCATTACCATTTTAGTTCAGTCTTTGTCTTGGTTGATATGGTGTTTAAAGTCTATTTTCGTGATCTCGTTTAACTAACTCAATTTGCTTGATCTCGTTTAACTAACTCAACTAATCCAACCTAGAAGAGCTGTCAAAAGTGACCAGCTCATACCATTTTGGCGATCACAGTGGTGAGTTGAATAGCTCTTGACAATGAATCTTTCTCCCAGTTTGGTTTTGGAGTTAGTTGAATTGAGTCATGCTGCCCAAAAGAGTTGATCTTCCTCGAAGGCCGACAACCAAACTCATGGAGGATCTAGATCATTCCAGAGGAGTCGGAGCGAGCCTATGACACTGACACCGAGCTTGGAAATAAAGCATATACAAACTTAGATCGCAAAAACGCTGAGGATATGGAGAATGTCTAGCAGTCTCACCAGTCGAGGAGGAAATATTTGGAGAGAGCAAAGAGGCACTCTCGCTCCAATAAAACTCAATGAAAAGACAAGGGCAACAATCGGAAGCACACTGAAGACAATGATGATAGCAGGAAGAGTCACGAATCAACACACATGAAGTCAGAAAGAAACCTAGAACTAGATACTGTGATTGAAACAGACAACAACGACAAATGGGACGTTGATACATGCCATTACAACAAGAGTGTCTGCGTAGGGAGGACCACATGCACATTGGCCTTGTTCCCCATTTTAAAGCTCTCAACAGCATGTGCTTATTTTCCATCCATGGCTACTTTGTTCTCATAAGTCTTACCAGACACCCCAATTGTGATTCAGAGACATGTAGAGATACAACATTGTCAGATTTTGGAAACAATCTTTGCTTCACCTAAAGTCGCCAGTACTAGAGGAATCAGAACACAAATCTTTGGACGTTTGACAAAAGTATACATGTTCTTGCTTGAGCCCAAAATTGACATTTGATTTCAGCATACATTGTCATCAATAGACTCAAAGAAACCTTACCGTGTACCTTCGCCTTCCATCCCTAGCTGATTTATTTCCCCCTGTAGACAATGAGAACAGACCCTAATCAGAAGGCAGACCAATAGTAGGATTCATTTTTTCCGTAGCTGATTAATCTTTCCCCTGTAGACAATGAGAAAAGACCCTAATCGAAAGTCACACCAATAGTAGGAATTGGTAAATACCAAGCCCAGCTACTGCGATAACTGCACAGGAGATGGTCAATCAGACGATCAATCCAACACCTATAAATAGGACCCATTACTCATTTGGCGGAGTCTATTGATACCTCAAGGGTATATTGTCACTCCTGGAGCTAGTGCTCTTGTACTCTTTTAACATTCAACTTAGAGCATTATTTGGCTCACGTTGTTGTACTTACTATCAGTTGTATTCATCTGAATGTACATTCTAGTCGAGTTCTAGTATCCCATTACCATTTCAATTCAGTCTTTGTCTTGTCTGATATGGTGTTTGAACTCTATTTGCCTGATCTCGTTTAACTAACTCAACTAATCCAACCTAGAAGAGCTGTCAAAAGTGACCAGCTCATACCATTTTGGCGATCACGGTGGTTAGTTGATAGTAGCTCTTGATGACAATGAATCTATTTCCTAGTTTGGTTTTCAAAAGAGTTGGGTCTTGGTCGAAGGCCGACAACCAGACTCATGGATCCTTTGGCGATCATTCCAGAGGAGTCGGAATGATCTAGAGGCTAGCCCTGACCTAGAGGCTAGTGGCAAAGCTAGCCCACAGCCTAGAGGCTAGTGGAGAGAGTTTTGTGTGGTTCATCTGCGGCGATTCATACAAAAACAACGAATCAATTGAGGAGATCCTATGAGAGAGGTTTATGGAACGCCCCAGGGATTGAGGCCTGGTGATCTCATGGGCTTCTTAACTTTCTGTGCTTCGCCATTCGTCTGTGGGTGCCTTTCTTACGCACTGTGGTTGGAATTCTGTCTTGGAAAGCGTGAGTTATAGGGTGCCTATGTTGGGCTTCCCTCAAATGACTGAGAAGAATACCAACCTCATTGTCCATGACTGAAAGGATGTGGGTTTGCCTCTCTTACAACAACAAGTGAATACTCAGAGAGCTGAGTGCAAGCATGTGCAAAGATCTATCACAACAATAATGAGAGGCAATGAGGGTTCACACACACACCTTTCAACGAACACGTGTTAGGCTAATTGTTAGAGTCAATTCCACGGGGGAGAGGGTAGTGGGTTCAAGCCCCGGATCCAAAAAAGTGGGAATCTTTTGCATTCCATAGGCAATCCAACAATCATGATCAACCGATGATCGTGAGCCATTGATCCCACCTCCCAAAAGGAGGTGTCAATTAGTAACGAGGTTTGCCCATCGCCAGCCTGCATTCACAATTTGTATCTGGTAGAACATGCCAACGAGCCACTCAAATGGTGACGATAGGCTCTGTCCATATGTGCCATAGCACCCTAAAATGTATTGCCCGACTTCAGATTAGGGGGGTTCACACTACAACATCTTACGTGCTTTTCGATGCGCGTTTCTTTCCACGTGCATTTCAATGAGCATACCCCACGTCGATATACGCGTCAATACATACGTGGTAATACGTGTGGCAATGTCTGTCGAATGGCGCATATTTCCACGCGTATATTGACGCGTATATCGACGAAAAAAATTTGGGAAAAAAACCAAATCCGCGCGTAGGCGGTCATTTTCGCCTACAAGCGCGCGCACAGATCTAGCTCCTTCTTGGAAACCTGCAGTGCAGGTATTGTTCTCTCCTCCCTCCCCCCATCTCCCTCTCTCTCTCTCTCTCTCACATTGTGTGTGTGTGTGTGTGTGTACGAGAGAGAGAGAGAGAGAGAGAGAGAGAGAGAGAGAGAGAGAGAGAGAGAAATAGAGAATGAGAGAGAGAAAGTGAGAAATAGAGAGAGGGAAATAAAGAAATAGAGAGAGAGAGAGAGAGAGAGAGAGAGAGAGAGAGAGAGAAGTAGAGAGATATAGAGTGATATATATAGAGAGAGAAAGAGATAGGGAAATAGAGAGAGAGAGAGAGAGAGAGAGAGAGAGAGAGAGAGAAAGAGATAGGGAAATATATATATATATATATATATATATATATATATATGGAGAGAGAGAGAGAGAGAGAGAGAGAGTGTGTAATAGATAGAGAAAGTAGTGGTGAAAGAGTTAGCTTGGCTGACCAATTGTGTGAAAAGGATAGAAACTCTCTCTATCTCTCTCTCTCTCCCTCTAGAAGAACTATGGAACTAAAAGAGGCAAAGGGGTTTTGCCCGCTACATGCATTGTCATGTACACCTGGGTGTGCACGTATGTGTCAACCCATATAGGATTTGACCAATAAAGACGATATTTTGACCCGGTGTTCTTGATCTCCGTACACCTCTGGACCGAGGTGTGCGGAGATCGGGCAAGGCTAGAGAATGCCAGGTAGTTTACGTTGTGAGGAGTATATATATTGAGACAACATTCATAATCATTGTAGATGGCAACGTCATCAACTAACATGGAGGAAAAGATTGCATGCTCGTGCAGGCTCCGCAAGTATCAAATTCTGCGCAAGCGTAGGATATGTAATGAGCATGTGCACAAGTACGGAGAGTTTACTAGAGAAACCATATAGAATGTACGATACGACTCCTACAGAACGGGCATTGATTTTCGCAACATAACACCTACATCTGAGAGAGAGAGAGAAAAAGGATTATGCGTGAAGGTCGGACCAATCCAGAGCCAAGGATGGAAGCAGAGGAGGGATTAGAGATACAAGACGATGGCATGGAGGAGATGCCGGATGCCTTCTTTCAGAAAAGCGAGGAGAACGCTAACGAATCAGTACTAGAAGCCGTGCGCCTATCTGCTGTGCTGAAGACATGTTGAGAAAGTTGGCACGTCAACCAATCTATGAAGGCGCCAACATATATGTGCTTCGTACTTGTCTGTCGTTTTTGAATCTGTAGTCATTGTACGGGTGGTCAGATGCAAGCGTCACTGCTTTGTTTAGGTATGTAACTTACAAAAGAGATTTTCCGATTGCAACGGTGACGACGTGCTTGGGGAGGTTTTAATTTAATGTGGCTTAAACAGGTTGTTGTGGGAGCAACTACTCCCGGATGGCAATGAAATGCCCCCCTCCAGGCTAGACGCAAAGCGACTATTGACCTGAGTTGGCTTGGACTACAACAAGATTCATGCATGTCCAAATTATTGCATTCCTTTTCGCAATGAAACACCTATCTCTCAACCGAAACCTGTGCGACGGACAAGACTCGTTTCTTTGCAGTACGTGATCCATCTGTTATAGATCGAGTTGTTGCCAATTATAACTCGTCGGACTCTAACGCTAGTCAACATGCAGCAATCTTGCAACCCAATAGACGTGTTCGCAAGTGCTTTGGTCAAGTAGCATATGTGAGGCCACAAGATGTAGCCTCTGACAGCTCGAAGGATGATCATGCAGACCACATTCCCAAACGAGGTAATGTTTGAGCCCGAGATCGATGAAATGATTGAGACGATCATGGATTCATGAAGGCTTATCTATGATGATATGAAATGTGAAGCCGATACGCCATTGTATGATGGAGCACGTGTGTCTAGATTGAAGATGCTCCTGGTTCTTCTCAACATGCAAGCAAAGTTTGGATGGAGTGACACTAGCATCATAACGCTTTTCAGGTGACTATTACAATGTGTCTACTTTAATAAAAAACTCTAGGTGCATGATGATCTAATAGATTACTTACACAAGTGTACCGCATTTTTTTTGCTGTGTAGATTGTTCAAAGAGCACATGCTGCCAGGTGATAATGTGATGCCAGATTCCAAAGAGAAAGCAAGAAACATCTTGCAAAACTTGGGGATGGATTACAATTCGATTCACGCTTGTCCTAACGACTGCATTCTTTTCAGAGGAGAATACATAGACATGGAGAAGTGTCCGAAATGTAATTCCGAGAGATATCGAGTAGATCTCCACGGAACAAAAATTCCACAAAAGATTTTGCAACATTTTCCTCAACTTCCTTGTATCAAGCATTTCTTTGAATGTAAGTCCATGGCCACCCTAGCATCATGGCATGAGGAGAATAAATCTTCGGATGGTGTGCTACGGATTCCTGCAGATTGTACAACCTGGAAACATTTAGACGAAACATGGCTGGATTTTTCCGGGGAAGCTCAAAATTTTCACCTAGGCCTGACTATGGACGGTGTTAATCCATTTGGTTAGAGATCAACATCTTACAGTGTATGTCCCTTTGTCATCGTCAACTACAACATTCCCCTGTGGTTGACTACCAAGAAGGGGCACCTGTGGCTAAGCTTGATTGTGGCGGGGTGGTATAAAGTGAAGAATATGGATGTGTGTCTTTGTCCACTATTGGAAGAGCTACAACGATTGTGGATTGGCATAGAAGTGGTGGATATGAGCCGACACACAAGTCGACGAAATGCTTTGTTCTAATGTGGACCATGCAAGACATTCCCGGACTAACAGAATGCTCAAGTGATTTACACTCAAACTCAAACACTGTAAATCTTTGTTTTCCTAAAGATTATCTATTGTCATGTGTATATATGCAGGGCTTCAAACAAGCGGATACAGAGCATGTGTCACATCTTCCAAAAATTACTGGTCATTCTAGGATCTCTATCCGACACTATGGACATTGGCAAGCCATGGTACTTGAAGATTTGTGAAATGAAGAGGGTTGCCATTTGATGGGCTTTGATAGTCTTTTTGACAGGTATAAAATGAGCTTGTTTACTGAACCTGTCTACTATCGTCCATATTCCCGTATTCCCATGGATAGACTTAGGCAATCCAAAGATAAAATCCATTGATATGCTCTCCCATGGTGAATTAGGGATTGGCAAGGGTTGAAGCAATCCAAGTTGCTTCCCTCTATCAAATTTTTCTTTTGGCATACCACACATTTAGAAACATACTCTTGTATGTTCACTTTCATGGTAGGCCAATAGAAATATGTTTCAATTCCCTTTAAGGTAGACTGAATCCCTCTATGCCCCGCATAAGGTGGAGCATGAGATTCATACATTACTTTCTCACGTAGTGAGTTAGTAACGCATAGTCTATTGCCATAGAGAAGATAACCATCTTGTAAGGTAAATGGTTCTTCTTTCTTCCCCAATGCAAGGGTTGAAATCACATCTCTAAAATCAGGATCAATAGCATACTCATCTATCATTGAAGATAGATCATTGTGAGTTGCTATGGAAACCGCATTCACTCTTGGCCGTCTTGAGAGTGCATCAGCTACTTGATTATGCTTGCCAGCAATGTGAGCAATATGAAAATGAAATTGCGAAAGGAAATTTGCCCACCTCATTTGTTTGTCGAAGAGCTTGGTCTGCGTCATGAAGTACTTAAGACTTTGGTGATCCGTTCGCAGAATGAAAGGAGTCTCCAATAAATAGTGCTTCCATGAGTCTAAGGCATGTAGAAATGCAAGGAGTTCCTTTTCATATATGCCTAGAGCTTGCTCAACAGGGTCGAGTCTTTGACTCTCATAGCCTATGGCATGCCCTTCTTGGAGAAAAACAGCTCCAAGGCAATCACCACAAGCATCACATTGGACCTCAAATGGTTTTGAGAGATCCGGTAGTGCAAGCACACGTTGAGAGATAAGATTTTCGAAAGCATTGTTCTCCTTAGCAGACCATGTATACCTAACGCTTTTCTTTGTTAGGTCATGTAATGGTCCCGCAATTTGTGAGAACTTTTCTATGAATCGTCTATAGTATGCACACATACCTATAAAGCTTCTTAGTTCATGAATATTCCTTGGTTTAGGCCATCCTATTCTTGATAGTGATCCTATTTAGTGCTCTATAGTCGACACACATACGATATGTGCCGTCTTTCTTTTGCACTAATAGCACAGGTGAGCAAAATGGAGATGAGCTTGGCCTAACCATACCCTTCTCAACTAACTCATGCACTTGCCACATAATCTCCTCTTGTTGAGCTTGATAAACTCTATAAGGAGGTTTGTTAGGCGTTGAACTTCCTGGAAGAAGTTCGATTTCATGGTCATCATTACCTCGTTTAGGAGGTAGCTCACAAGGGATGTCGTCAATAAAAACATCTTGAAACCCCTTGAGAAAATTGGATAACTCTAATTCCTTTTGGTTGCTTTTATTTTCTTTTGCTAAAGCATTAGGTTCATTTTGAGAGTCTTTAACAAAAATCATGTACACGGAAATAGAGCTCTTTATTTGCTTGTTGAAAGCTGGTGTATGTACAATGGGGATAGTGTTACCCATTTCCTTAGCATCTATATACATGTCTTTTTCCCTGAACTTAAAGGAGATTCTCCTTTCAAGAAATTTAACATCGGCAGCCAGGCGGTCAAACCATGGTGCCCCTAGGATTACATCCTCATGCTTGAGAGGAGAGATAAAGAATTCCTCTTTGTCCACATAGCCTTGGACATGAAGCCTCAATTTCCCAATTAAGGGAGTCACTGAAGCTTCTTGCCCCTTGAAGGCACTGTCTGCGGGTAGGACATCTCCCATCTCGTAGGATTGTATGCCTAGCTTGGTGGCTAACTCCATAGATATAAAATTATGAGTAGAACCAGGGTCAAAGAGAATAAAAGCATCATGTTCTCTTACCTTTCCCCAAGCATGGCATAGAGGAGATCCTTTGTGGTGAGTTTGGTAAGTCTCCTCCTCTTGGATCTCAACCAAGGAAGCTCTAGGAGGATCTTGGCGGTTGTTCCTTTGGGGACAAGCGCGGTATGCATGCCCTTCTTCGCCGCACTTGAAACACCGGTTATCCTTACGATAACGCTCAAGCTCTTCAAGAGAGAGTTTATTCTTACCTTTGTAAACTCCCTTCTCTTTAGCTTTGTTGGAGTTGCCCTTAGGAGACTTTTGGACATTGTCCTTCCCCTTAGGCTCATTGGAACCCTTGTTTTCCGTGGGCTTATTATTTCTTTTAGCCCCTCTCTAGAAATGGATTCGAGAGGCCACCATAGTGTGGTGTATTACCGCCGATATGGTACGTGGCCTTTGGGAGTTGACATACTCCGCCATTTCTTCGGTTAAGCCCGCACAAAATTGTTGCTTTTGCTCTCCAAAATCCAACTTTTTGAAGACAATGGCTTTGAGTTGTAGGTCCCAAAACTTGTCTACATATTTGTGGATGGATTCATTGGGAGAGAGCTTTAAGCTTCGCCATTCGGTGAGTACTTTGTCTTTGGCATCGGTGGCCAAAAACTGCTTCATAATGGAAGCTCTTAAAGCTTTCCATGTTCGTGGAGATTCATCGTTGGCTCGTAGGCTAGACCACCATTGTCTGGCGGACTTTTGAAAGTGCATAGCTACATAGCGTAGCTTAGAGGACTCCGTGAAGCCCTCATCTCCAAACGCCGCATCCAATTGCTGGATAAAGGCCAAGACTTTGTCCGTAGCACCAAAGGTGTCATCATAGGTAAGGAAAGAGATGCTCTTCCCTCCCTCTTTGAATTTCTTCAGCTTGGATGACCTCTTCCATGCGGCATAGGACTTCCTATGGCCTCTTCTTTTTGATGGTTCAAAAGTTGCACCATCACTTTCTTCAGAAGGTGAAGAATTTGAAGAAGGTGGAAAAGAGGGTGACCTCTTTCTCGCCTTTTTCTTGTCTTGATCTTTGTCGTCTTCACCATAGCTTTCATAAGAGGAAGAGGATGAAGAAGATGGAGAAGAGGGTGTCCTCTTTCTCGCCTTTTTCTTCTCTTGCTTTTTATCATCCCTCTTTGAATTATGGCGTGGAGAAGAGTATGATGGTCTTCTCCGCTTTGGTGGTGATGGAGAGCGTTTAGCCCGCCGTCTTCGTGGAGCCATCTCCGCCGAGGTGGCGGGAGACTCGCTTCTTTCTCGTTCCTTTGGTGGAGGCTCTTGAGTTCTCCTTTGGGAAGGAGATACATCGTCAAGAAGTAAATTCTTGAGCCCTTCATATGGATTCTCTTCTTCTTCCCGAATCGGAGAGAGACCTCTTTTGGTAGTCTCACAAGGAGGCTTCCTAGGTGTTCTCTCGTCATGGTGATGAGCTTGGAGAATCCCGTGAGCACGGAGCTGCCGTTGCACTTCACTTTGGAGAGATGGATTGCCCATGGCTTGTTGAAGCCGAGAAACAAGATAGTTAACAAGCATTGAAGCATCATTAGTAGCTTGCTCATGAGCAAAATCAAAGTTATCAACATTAATTTCACTCTCTTTACTATTGTCAGCCATTCTAACAACTTTTAGGTGTACTCTGGCACTTCAAGCCCTAGTTGCTACTCCTCTTTACCCCTTTAGAAAAAGCACTCAAGCTACTGTACCCGCGGCTCGAATACCATTAATTGCAAGGAATAGAAGAGAGGGTCTTTCGACACCAAAACAGCACCGACTCCTGTCAAGCTTCTAATAGCTCAATAGTGGTTAAGCCATAGGCAAGCCCCGTAGGACTCCACTATTAAGACCATAGATCTCGACGGTGATGCCCCGTTAACTGCACAAAGGCAAGCGCACTGCAAGGCTGAAAAATCCCTATTCTACTTACTCACAGGCAATTAATAATACCAACCATTTGTAGCTAGCTTGAGGACCTCCCTTCTTGAGCAATAAAAGAGAAACCTTGAGCTCTGATACCAATGTAACATTTAATGGCCTATTAACTTGTGTGTAGCGGAAATGAGCATGAACATAGTGGGCATTTCATTAGAATAGATTCCTAATGAGAATTACACAAGTGCTTGGGTGGAGAGAGCAACAAAAAGCATAACACCTAGCTAGATAGCATCAACAATACTTTCAAAAGAGAGAGAAATTAAGCTAATGACAACAGTTGAGGACCGGATTTGCATCCACATGCCAAGAGAGTGTTGATGTAGGCTTCTATCTCACAAGCTTGGAGTAGGTGATAAGCTCTCCATTAAAGCTTGGGAAGAGATAGTCTTATTTGCTTCACACATGAGATTGTGTGAGTGTGTGTGTGTTAATGCCTTGCAAAAATCAGCCCCCTCTCTCTCTTGGGCGAGCCCTCTTGCTATTTGCTCTTGCTGAGCCCTCATTGGATCTCCCCAAGTCAAGCCAATGACCATTAAGCAGCATAAGTGATAGCCTTCTAACATGTGTCCCCATTTCCCCTTTTGTGAGAGCTTTAGGTAATTAAATAATTAAACTAAACTCTCATTGGACCCCTTTGCTTCCTCGCCAATAGGAATCAGGCAAGCCATTGGGCTCCTGAATGCTCATTGGACCCCTTGGGAGACTGCCCAATAGTCTTCTAGGAGACTTAATTCTCATTGGTTTCTTTTATTAAATGTTTTTTAATTAATTAAACTAGATTTACTCTAGCTTAATTCTCATTGGTCCACTTCAAGGGTCATCCAATAGAAACTGGGCACACCTTGTGGGCATCTGGCCTAGGGACCTGACATGTGTCCCTCATTCCCTTTGTGTAAAGGGAGCCTCTGTGTGTGTGACTTTCTCTCTCATCCCCTACCTTCAGGGCTCGCCCCCTCCCATGTAGGGATATGCAAAGACTTTTTTTACACACACAAAGCATCCAATTTCCCCTAGGTTTGACCTTTGGACACAACCTTTGAATTTTGGAACCTTAGCATTTTGGAAGTCTTAATGGGCTGAACCTTAGGGTCTTTTTAGCCCATTGTTGCACATGGCTCTTTTGGAGATGGCCCCCCCCTTTGGATTGTTGAGATGTTGAGCTCTACATCTTGAGCTGGCATCCACTACGGGTCTTGGCCGCTTACGGCATTTACCCACTGGCACGTTAGGTGACCGACACAGAGGATCTCTGCCAGTGATTCTACAGCTGGACTACACTTATAGTGCCAGCCTAGTACGCTTCTAGCGAGTTCACACTTAGTGACCGCATGTACATATGTGCTACTTTTCAGTTTTAGCACTTAGTCATTTTGTACTCTCTTTTCTGTAAGAAGAAGAAGAAGCTTTCCATCTCTATGTGGTGTGTGCTTGTCTTGTGTAGCCTCTCTTGCATCCTCATTATTTACATGGTATCAGAGCCTGGTGCAGGCAAGAGAGGCTAAGAGAGCAAGAGCACAATCCCTTCGTTCGCAATCGACAATCCCTTCGTTCGTTTTTTGTACAACCACAATCCCTTCGTTCGTTTTTTGAGCAAGAGCATCACAATCCCTTCATTCGCAAGAGAGGCTGAGAGAGTAAGAGCATCACAATCCCTTCGTTCGTTTTTTGTACAAGTTTCTGAAAAGGTATCCAAAGTGCAGTACACAGAGATTTACTGTACAAGTACAGTGGTTGTATGTACGCTTGATTGTGGACACTCGTTGAGTGTAGAAAGCGTTACAGGTACCACGATAGCAGGTTCAGCAGATTTGCAGGTTTTTGCAGATTGCAGCTATGTTGTCTTAGTGCTTCAAGATGTCTGACGGTTTCAGTCATATTGTTACTGAGAAGCTTGAGAAAAATAACTACCCTGCATGGAAGTTTAGAATAACAAATTTCCTAAAAGGAAAAGGTTATTGGGACTATGTAGAAGGAGACAATGAAAAGGAACTAGAGATTCCCGAGGCAAATGCTACAGCAGAACAAAGGAAAGCTTTGAGGGACTAACAACAAGGCCAGAGCAAAGTGATGTATTTGCTTTCTATGAGCATCACAGATGGAATGATGGGCTATCTACAGGATGTTGAAACCCCCGCCATTGCATGAAAAAACTTAGGCAGAGTGTTCGAGGTGAACACCAAAGCTTGGAAGCTTCAACTAAAGTCGGAGCTAAATCAGGTTAAGAGGAACAACCTCTCCATCAATGATTATGCCTTGAAGATCAAGAGTATCATTGAGGCTCTTGGATCTATTAAAGTCTCAGTGGAAGACGATGACATTGTCCGTGCATGCTTGGATGGCCTAGGAGATGAGTATGTACATTGCAGGTCTTCCATGAATACAAGAGACGACATCCCCGTGTTCCAAGATTTGATTTCTATGCTTATTCTTGAGGAGAAGAACCTTGACACATCTTCTTCTCATGGCAGAAATAATTCTGAACAGGCCTTCTATTCTAACTCCAAAAGAGGTAGAGGTAGAGGTCGTGGTCGAGGCCCAAGGGGTTGCAGGGGCCAGTTTCAAGAAGGTCAATCAAATCAAAACAATACAGGTGGCAGGGGAAACCAGTCTCAAGGCAGGGGGAGTCAAAGAGGTCGTGGTGCAGGATCAAGCAGGCAGCAACATACTGCAGATAGAAGAGAATGTTGGACTTTTGGTGAAAGAGGTCACATGTCACATGACTGTCCAAAGGGAAAAGCAAGTGGAAAGAGAGAACAGGGCAACTATGCATCTACTAGCAGAGATGCAGATGACAGCAAAAACGAGCGCATGTTTGTTATGCAGCATGTAATGAATACAATGACTGCAGAGAATTCCACCCAAGATGATGTTTGGTATGTGGATTCAGGTGCCTCTAATCACATGACGTCTCGTGGAGAGTGGTTTAGAGATATGCGCAAACCAGATGTGTCAGGCTATGTGCAGACAGGAGATGACACAGCTCACCCCATTGCTCATGTCGGGGACATACCTCTAAATACGAAGAGTGGCAAATCAAAGTACTTAGCAGATGTACTTCATGTCCCAAACATTACAAAGAATCTTGTTTCTGTTGGACAAATGGTTGAGCAGGGTTTGCAGGTTCGCTTCAATCCAAATGGCTGTTATGTAGAAGATTTCCAGAATGGCTGTAAGCTGATCACAGAGGGCAAATGTGTGGGCAGAATGTTTACGTTGAATGTAGACATGCCTGAGGTAAAAGTTGCATTATTTGCACAGGGCACAGGTGTTGTGGCTGATGTTGACATTTGGCACAAACGCATTGGCCATGTCAATGAGCAGAGATTGTGCAGCATGCAATCAAAACAGATTGTAAAAGGTTTGCCCAAATTCAAGGTCGATGGTATGCATAAAGTGTGTGCACCATGCCAGTTTGGAAAACAGTCAAAGGGCTCATTTCCACATGAGCGCAATGTATGTAAAAAGCCACTTGAGGTGGTGCACACGGATGTTTGGGGTCCAACCGATACTACAAGTATACATGGTTGCAGGTATTATGTCTCTTTCATTGATGACCATACAAGGAAAGTATGGGTCTACTTCATGCGTAACAAAAGTGAAGTGTTTGGTCACTTTCAGGACTTCAAAGTCATGATTGAGAAGGAGACAGATATGCAAATCAAAACATTGAGGTCAGATGGAGGGGGAGAGTACTTCTCCAACGATTTTTTAGATTTTTTGCGAATGCATGGTATACGCAGGCAGTTTACATGCAGATATACTCCACAACAGAATGGGGTCGCAGAAAGGAAAAACAGGCACATTGCAGAGGTTGCACGTGCATTGATGAATGAGAAGAACAGGACACCTACAGCTGTGTACATTATGAACAGGACACCTACAGCTGCGGTGCATGATGTAACACCTGAGGAAAAGTTTACAGGTACAAAGCCTGATTTGGCACACTTGAAAGTGTTTGGCTGCATAGCTTACGTGCATGTACCAGAAGAGTTGCGTAGGAAATTGGATCCTAAAGCAGAGAAATGTATTCTTGTGGGATATTCCCTTGAACAAAAGGGGTACAGGTGCTACAATCCTACTACACGATAATTACGAGTGAGCGGAGATGTAGTCTTTGATGAGATGAGCAGCTGGTACAATAATGCACATGGCACTATTGGGGCTGATGTAAAAGATGATGTGGTTGTACAAAATGTGAGGCCACAGTCACAGGTTTTGAGTGGACCACAAGAGTCCTCTTCTCGTGGCTCTGTTGAGAAGCCATGGAATGGTAGACTACGTACGTAGGTTACTCCACCAGCAGGTACAGGGAACGTATCACAAAAAGGAAAGGAAAAGGTTGATGAACCTCCCCTTATGGATGATGCATCATCAGGTTTTTCACATGTAGACATGGATTCAGATGGTTCTGAACAAAGTCTTGATGAGGAATTTGGAATTCCGGCTGTCAGGACACCTAGTGTAAGGAAAGTACAAGAAGATGCTAGAGGGCAAAGGAGTGACCCAGGACCGCGCAGATCTAGGAGAGTCAGAAATCCAGTTCAGAAATTGACTTATGATGGGTATCTAGCGCATCACCAAGCCTACATGGCTAAGATGATACAGGATGTGGAGCCCACATGTTTTGAGGATGTAGTTGGAAATGTGCATTGGGATGATGCAATGAATGAAGAGATGGCTGCATTGGAAGCAAACGACACATGGGAGTTGGTGCCATTGCCAAGTGGCAAGAAAGCTATTGGCTGTAAATGGGTGTATAAAACCAAGCATAAGGCTGATGGTAACATTGAGCGTCACAAGGCAAGGCTAGTTGCAAAGGGTTATGCACAGACGTATGGCATAGACTATGAGGAGACCTTTGCTCCAGTGGCAAAGATGACGACTGTGAGAGCTGTCATAGTAGTGGCTGCATCTAGAGGATGGATTATGCATCAAATGGATGTAAAGAATGCCTTCTTGAATGGTGAGTTTCAAGAGGAAGTGTATATGGATCAGCCACCTGGTTATGTCGATCCAGGTTACCCAGATTATGTATGCAAACTTCTCAAAGCTTTGTATGGTTTGAAGCAGGGCTCTAGAGCATGGTATGACAGGATTGCCAAGTATCTTGTCAGTATTGGGTTTAGGAGAGCTCATGCTGATCATTCACTCTATGTATGTGAGAGTGATGTGGGGATTGTGGTCATTACCATATATGTAGATGACCTTATTATTGTGGGTGACAATGCTATGGAGATTGACCATGTGAAGGGTCTTCTCAAGCAGGAGTTTGAAATGAAAGATTTGGGCGAGTTGCGTTACTTTCTTGGCATTGAGGTGATCGGGACTCTAGAGGGTGTATGGCTGTCACAGAGACAGTATGATTTGGACATGTTGTCAAAGTATGGTATGGCTGATTGTAAGCCAATTTCTATTCCCTTGGATGTGAATGCAAAGCTGAGTGCAGAGAAGGGTGATGTTGTTGAGGATGTCAAGATGTACAGGAAGATTGTGGGTAGTCTAATCTACTTGACTATCATGAGGCCAGACTTGAGCTACACAGTAGGCTTGGAGAGTCAGTTCATGCAACTTTCGAGGAAGCCACATTTGGATGGAGTACGACGCATACTTCAGTATGTGCAAGGGACTCTTGACTACGCATTGTTCTATGCAGGAGATGCGCCATTAGCATTGTATGGGTATACAGATGCAGATTGGGCAGGTAGCATTGTTGATAGGAGATCTACGAGTGGCTTCATGTTCTCTTTTGGGAGTGCTGCTGTTACTTGGAGCAACAAAAAGCAGCCTACGGTTGCTTTATCGAGCACAGAGGCCGAGTACAGAGGTGCAGCAGTTGCAGCGTGCGAGGTAGCTTGGCTACGCACATTACTTGAGGACTTGGGAGTGCAGGTGGACTAGCAGATTGTCATCCATTGTGACAACCTCAACAGCATGCAGTTGGCTAGGAACCCAGTGTTCCATGCCAGGACCAAGCACATAGAGGTCCATTACCACCACGTTCGAGAGCGAGTGTTGGCGGGAGACATCGACTTGGTCTACGTCAGCACAGAGGAGCAGATAGCAGATATCTTTACCAAGGCCCTCGAAGCTGAGAACCTTCGACATTTCTGGACTATGCTTGGACTCTGCAACATGCAGAGCTCGAGGGGGAGTGTTGAGATGTCGAGCTCTACTTCTTGAGCTGGCATCCACTACGGGTCTTGGCCACTTACGGCATTTACTCACTGGCGCGTTAGGTGACTGACACGGAGGATCTCTGCCAGTGATTCTACAGCTGGAATACATTTATAGTGCCAGCCTAGTACGCTTCTAGCGAGTTCACACTTAGTGACCGCATGTACATATGTGGTACTTTTCAGTTTTAGCACTTAGTCATTTTGTACTCTCTTTTCTGTAAGAAGAAGAAGAAGCTTTCCATCTCTGTGTGTTGTGTGTTTGTCTTGTGTAGCCTCTCTTGCAGCCTCATTCTTTACATGGATCCCTATTTTCCCTCCTTTGGATCCCTACTGTGGCCGGTCTGCTAGCTTAACCAATATTCTAGCTTTTTCTCCCGTGGCACTTCCCCACATTAAATGATCAGTTTAATATGAGAAAATCATTTAGGAGAATTAGATATTGATTATTATGACAATCACCTATTCAGAAATGCGTTGTGCTAATGTATGCTCTTAGCAGATCCTTTAGCAAATAATACTTGTAAGTTGCCCATCCAACACGGGATGAATAGCAGCAGTAAGAGTGAGGTTCTTTTCCCCAACCACTTACAGACAGTCTTCCACGACTGTCGATAAACTAGGACTCAATCATTGAGTATCTAGCCATATATTTGATATGGAGTGAAGACAACCAACTAGGTTGAAAGCGGGGTGGACTGGAGTAAGCTCCTAGAGTTTAGACCATCCAACTACAGACACCCATTTCGAGCTAGTTCCTTGTATGGCAGGGTGTAAACTCTAATAAATTTGCAGGAGAGATTGCACGTGCAATGCAAAAAGGTGTAGAGAGAATAAAGTCCATGAATTGGCATGCCGCTCCAAATAAATCATTGTTAAACACTAGGTCCCATAACTCCTAGTGTGCATGCATTTAACGCCAATTATCCAAACTGCAATTCCATGATGAGACTTTCCATGGTACGTACGTGAAATCCTTTCAACAAGAGTTGGACCATAACAAAATGTGAAAGCTCATTCACACCTAGGTACCAACCATGAGACATTCTCAGTAACTTAGCATACTTGGCTATATGTAGAAATGAACCTTCATTAAGGTGGTTTCATAGCACTTGTAATCGGAACAAGTCTGTACTTAGTACCCGACAATTTTTGGCCACTAAAATTGTTCATGATATGGTGTGCCCCAAATGGTCAAATAAAAAAATTCGACCAACACATAGGGACTTTGTCGTGACACATCATTAGGAATTAGGTGCCAGTGTCAGTCCCAGAGACTCATATTCACCACATGTGGAATATATCTCAAATAAGGATGGCAGAGAAAGCGACATCCATCAAGCACAAATTGTACTTGTATGTGGAGGAAACTATGAACACTTTGCGACGCGAGTGAGAGGGACCCTCATTGTCATTGCTCCACACTGGCTAAACCGAACTCTTTGAGTTCCTAGACCATGTTGTATCCCATGTAACAACATGTGCCAAATCGAAACTGACAAGTGGGTTCATAACAGCATAATGTATAGTGGACACTAAGGCCCACAATACTTTGTTCCAACATGCCCTTGGCATTGCTTTGAAATATCCAAGTTTATTTAAACACTTGAAAAAACCAAGCAATGGATACTAAAAACTGGAATGACACCAAGATGCGTATCTGCAGATTGAACTGAATGTTCACTTACCCATATTCAGATGCAGAGGAGCACGTCGTCAACATTGCACTGGAAACCCTGGGTGTTGCTTTTGCAATCCAAACCTGTTGAAAACCCCTTGGTAATACCCTTTGTAGAAACTGCTCAATTAGTAGGTAACAGTAACCAACATAGTCAAGCGTGTACAAAATGATTGGAATAAACTTGAGAAGTTGAATTCGTCCTCTATCGCGTGGTATATGGCGGACATCTTTCCTTGAAAGTATAACAAGAATAGATCAAACTGTGATCCTTCATGACTAGGTGGTGAATTAGCAATCATCCACCGGGTCTTACCCCAAAACGGTGCTGCCATATAGAGAGAGCAGGAGATCCACACAAGTGAAATACCTAGCTCATACGGACAGCCATGCTGTCAACTGATTACTGCATCTATACACCTTGCTATAGATCTGCCTATGCGAGTGGAGTTCATTCAAAACTCAACTCCATCGTCGCACCAAAACATCTAATGTATACGAAGATCTGTAATGGCAAGACTCTTGCTTGGCCTGTAACATCAATGGGAACTCCAAGGGATAGATCTGTTCAAGCTAGAGAACAATCACCCAATAAATACCAGCCTTGGGTCTTACCTTAGGTCTTGACAATGGCTCTTAGCCTGTGTGGCTCATAGTTCATAGTGTTTATGTGAATAACAATTTAGTATTCAATGGAAAACTTTATGAAGACAAATTGGAGTGGCGTCTTGACCACTTACTAGCTGAGTGAGAGCACCTTGGCTCAGGCTAACATACGAGCAAAACATGTATCAAAATATTCGTTAAAAAAATTTCATTTATACTAGCTGAGAGAGAAGAGCATGCTGGGCTAAGGAATTATCCTTATACGACTATGACGTGTATAGTTGCTTGGCATGCCCCTATGCATCTTATGCCTAACGTGCAGCTTATCCTATAAGCATGCAACAGTTTTCTGCTATGACTCTTAACAAGAGAGGGATTAGAAAAAACAAGTCCATGACTGTCCTTCCTATCTTGTATGTGGTTGTGACGACACCAGTGTGACTTTAATGATAGCACATTGCCTTTGAATCAAGTCCTAGTTTTTAGGTTCTTTTAGTGGTGTTGTGTTTGGATAACAATAAAAAAACCATTCGTAATGAATATTGTCCTTGACAGAGTGATTGTGTGAGAACGTTATTGAGACCACTTGGGTAGCATGCCTTGCATACAAAGGTGGAAGCCCGTGGTTAACGTGAGAATTATAAATATTAACACCATAAGTGCCTTGCACCAATTGGACTGGTAAACTTGGTTTCCAAGTGCCTTGCACCAATTGGACTGGTAAACTTGGTTTCCACCGCTCTTGACGCCAAGTCAATGGTAGCACGATTGAGAAGCCTTGTTGCACGTGAAATTGGTCAAGCATTTGGCGGTTCACAACAAATCGTATTGTGACACATATACCCTAATGCACAGATCTCGTATGCGTGTTATAATGTTGTCGGCGGATTGTATATGCCAAGATTATGAAACTGGTCATACCAAAAATGATTATTGCAGAAAAGAAATTGGTGCATAACACTACCCAATGCCAAAAAATGGACAATACTCTGAAAAGCCACATGCACGTATGACGAGATATAACTATGATGCCGTGCACCAAAACTAAATTTTATGTCTATAACTACTGTGCCCTGCACCAAAACTCGAGTTTATGTTGAATCACTGACTAATGCATCATGCTTACGTTGTCGGACATGTGGACACTGCTTTTTTTGACGCGTTCCTAAACAAATAAAGCATAATTCTTGACTTTTTGCACGTTGAAAGTCGGATTGTGATAGTCTCTTCCTGACCACGTTGGTCATGACCAGATCTTTTCCTACAACCGAATTATTTTGGGCATGTTGGACCCCTTTGGTTATAACTGGTGGGTCGACAACCCCTTTCATTGCTGGCAAGTGGGAAGTTAATTCTGGTAGAATTTTGTTAATTAATTGTGTGAGATTTTCCACTTGCATAGCCAATATTTGGACCCTTACAACTAGCTTTCAAAATCGGGCATCAAAAGTTTGCCCGTCCGGTCGAGCGACAAACTCCCGGGCATCCGGCAAGTTACTTTCATTCGCTAGAATAAGAAACACACTGTGTGGAAGAGGAGATAGACTATAGGGGTATGCATTATCTGTCCCTGTGGTACCCTCCGTGAGAGTATCCGACCACATGACATCCACAGGTGGAGGTGACTCCAAGTATTCAAAGTCAAACATGCGTTGATCATCAATTTCCGCACTCATGGTGAAAACGTTGTGTGCGAACAAAAGAGAAAACAATACCTTGGAGTACAGAAATGCGCGTAGTTGTACCGAATGTAGGAACTTGTAGCAGAGGCCGATGATTAGCCGTGATAATTACACCTGCGGTTGTCATAATAATCAATATCTAATTCTCCTAAATGATTTTCTCATATTAAACTGATCATTTAATGTGGGGAAGTGCCAGGGGAGGAAAAGCTAGAATATTGGTTAAGCTAGCAGACCGGCCACAGTAGGGATCCAAAGGAGGGAAAATAGGGATCCAAAGGGGGGGCCATTTGCAAAAGAGCCATGTGCAACAATGGGCTAAAAAGACCCTAAGGCTCAGCCCATTAAGACTTCCAAAATGCTAAGGTTCCAAAATATATTCAAAGGTTGTGTCCAAAGGTCAACCCTAGGGGAAATTGGATGCTTTGTGTGTGACTAAAAAGTCTTTGCATATCCCTACATGGGAGGGGGCGAGCCCTTCTTCTAGGGGATGAGAGAGAAAGTCACACACACACACACACACACACAGGCTCCCTTTACACAAAGGGAATTAGGGACACATGTCAGCTCCCTAGCCCAGATGCCCACAAGGTGTACCCAATTCCTATTGGATGGCCTTGGAGGTGGAACAATGAGAATTAGACTAGAGTAAATCTTGTTTAATTAATTTAAAAACACTTAATAAAAGAACCCATTAGAATTAAGTCTCCTAGAAGACTATTGGACAGTCTCCCAAGGGATCCAATGAGCATTCAGGAGCCCAATGGCTTGCCTGATTCCTATTGGCCAGGAGGCAAAGGGGTCCAATGAGATTTTAGTTTAATTATTAAATTACCTAAAGCTCTCACAAAAGGGGAAAGGGGGACACATGTCAGAAGGCTATCACTTATGCTGCTTAATTGTGATAGGCTTCACTTGGGGAGATCCAATGAGGGCTGAGCAAGAGCAAATAGCAAGAGGGCTCACCCAAGAGAGAGAGGGGGCTGATTTTTGCAAGGCATTATCACACACACACTCACAAAATCTCATGTGTGAAGAAAGAGAATACTATCTCTTCCCAAGCTTTAATGGAGAGCTCATCACCTACTCCAAGCTTGTGAGATAGAAGCCTACATCAACACACTCTTGGCATGTGGATGCAAATCCAACCAAGAGCCAAGCTTCAATGCATGCTCATCTCCTCTACCATGCTAATTACTAAGCTAAGCTATGCTAATATGAGTGATTATGTGAGGAGATGTACATCTTTCTCGTAAGATACTCCTTCTTCCTCTCAATCTACTCTCATACCCTGCTAGCTCTCACCATTTTCGAAGGTGTGTGAGGTATTGGGTCTGAGAACGGGGATAATTAAAGTTGTGTTTACTAAGTGTTTTTCTTAGTGCATGAAGCTTTCATCTTCATTGCACTAGCTAGTCTTGAAGGAACACAAATAATTGTATTGTACAATGTCTCTCTTGATGGGAGAAACCATAATACAAAGCCTTTTGGAGGGGGGACCGGCTCCATGCAAATCCGGTCCTCAACTGTTGTCAATAGCATAATTTCTCTCTCTTTTGAAAGTATTGTTGATGCTATCTAACTAGGTATTATGCTTTTTGTTGCTCTCTCCACCCAAGCACTCTTGTAATTCTCATTAGGAATCTATTCTAATGAAATGCCCACTATGTTCATGCTAATTTTCGCTACACATAATTTTTTAGACCATTAAATGTTACAGCGGTTGTAAGAAGGTGAACTCCAAATTGCCGATGAAATTGAAGGTGTTGAAAAATTGGAGTGTCCCAAAGAACTTGCTCGCATAGTGTGTAGTCCAGCAAGTTGCAAGTCGTCGAATGTAGACTTGTTGAATTATCTTGAAAATGTTCGTCTGCAATTTTTGATCCGAAATTTTTGGTTTTTAAACCCTGATTCGGAACAAGGTCATAGCAGTTTGTGATAATTAACTGGATAATTATGCCTTCAATGGACCCGAATGCCGAATTTGAAGCCGGATTGTAAATCGCAAGCAGCCGTGAAATCAGCAATTAACTTGTAGAGCCGAGGATGCACTTGAAAACAATGATCAACTGATAGTGGACGACAACTAGGTTTGCATCTTATGAAATCGCCAAATCGGTTGAAATTTATTGACTAATTTGCGAGTTTTTGAAACTGCAAAATCTGGTTTTCAGAATCTGTGGAGCTTTGAAAAATGGTTAAATTTTGTAGACGTGCCAAATTGTGTATGCCTGAAGGTAACTGTGTATGCCGAGATGTCGTTTGTATGGGGGTGTATGCCTTGTGGGGGTGTGTATCACACCTAAGATTTAATGAATTCCTAAGGCCCTTGGCCTTAGGCGCTTAAGTGTGAACTTCAAGCTTCAAACGACCATAGCCGTGAGTAGGTAGCACGCAGAGCCTTGGAACGCCGGGGGCGGACGATATGTTGCTAGATGGGCTTTGGCCCTGTGTCGAGAAGCAACCAGCAGGCCCTTGTGCCTCCATTGAGCCCGCGCGCCGTTGGTTTGGCGCTCCTACACCCGGCGGCCCTCCTTGCCAAGCCCGTGTGCCCACGGTGCTTCTTCCTCGTCGACTTCCTTAGCAAGGGGTGATCCCCACAATCTTGGACCACGACATGCAAGGCTTTGTGTGGCTAAAAAGCACCACACCTTCCCCTTTTCCAAAATAGTCACTTAGCTCTGATACCAATGTAAGAAAAGGGAAGCTAGAGCCTGAGAGTCCACCACCCAACCACCATTATATAGCAAAGCCCTTGGCCCTTTGCCCTAAGTGGACTCCCTTTCCACACAGCCTAGCCCAGCTCTGCCCTTGTCTAGTCCGGCCTTGCCGGTGTCCTGACAGATTGCATGCTTCACAATCTAGTGACGCAAAAGTGGATTTCACAATACAAGGATGCAAAGCAAGAGCGACAAAGGACACGGATCGCGTGGAGACGGGGAAGACGACCACCACCAATGCATTATCCGGCAGGTCTGGAGAGCCTACCAACATTCATGAGCTTAAGATGGTTGCACAACCAATTGAAAAGCGCACAACAGTGCGGTGAAGAAGTGACTGAGGAGGAGTGGGGGTACTCTTGGGGTTGCGCGACCAAGGTAAGTTTGCAATGTACATCTAGTGACTTTCTAGATGTTTGAACGGCCACTCATAATCTTTGTTGGTTGTAGTATAAGTCATACACAACAGCATGGTGTAAGGGTCGACATTTTAGGGTGGAAAGGATTGACAAAAAGCGTTATACTCAAGATTGTGAAATCATGGAAAAATTTGAACAGTCTAGTCGACGACGGTCCTCTGATGCAGATCCTGTGGTGGCGAAAATCACTTACTTTCGGCACGCTTCAAGAGATTTTGAGGATCAATTATAGAGGATTTTTGGTCGACTTGTTCGACGTGCAATGGTTCAAGATAAACTTGGAGGGTCGCAACGCTACTGCATGTAGAGGAGAGTTTGGTTTCCTTGAGGTGGATTCAACTAAAAAATGGACTGACCTAAGAGACACTTTCGTACTACCTGAGCATTGTGAACAAGTAAGCATGTAAATATTTAACATCCAATTTTAGAAGGTATGTGCATGGAATCTCTCATGTAAGTTATGTGGCTCTGCCAGGTGATATTTCATCCTACAAAGTCTACATCAAACTGGTGGTACATAATAGAGGTAGCCCCTCATAGTGCACGGATGTATGAGGGCTACCATGTGCCAATCACAGCGTCATCAATGGAGGATATTGGAGAAGATGCTCAGTTAGAAGCCGCTGAGGTGATTCCATACGAGCATCAAGCTACTACTCTCCATGGGGTGCATGCAGAGGATCTACAAAATGAAACGGAGGACATCTGCCTAAACGAAGAGCTCGATATAGATATAGGGAGTTATACTGAGCTATGTGAGGATGAGAGAGAGACCTCTTAAAGCCATAAACATTGTATTTGAACAATTTTGCTCCATTTTATAATATATATTATATTCACGTGGATATATTTGAGAAATTTAAATTGTGTTTAATTGTCATTACGTCCACTCCAGGTACGTATGCTCCAGGTGTGTTCCCACAAGCAGGGACACTTCTTGGTGTGTCTTGAAAGTCTGATATGCCGACAAGCACTATGCTCCGAGTGCGATGCGGACTAAGACTGCAATTGGAAAGGAGGTGATCTGTCTCTGCTCATAGATGTTGCTCGCCCCTCCACTAGATCTAGTTGATCGGGTGAAACAGATGCTAAGAAGCAGTTACTCTCTTCTCATAGATGTTGCTCGCCCCTCCACTAGATCTAGTTGATCGGGTGAAAGAGATGCTAAGAAGAAATAGTAACTGCTTCTTAGCGTCTCTTTCACCCGATCAACTAGATCTAGTGGAGTAGAGATGGATCACCTCCTTCGCGATTGCAGCCTTAGTCTCCATCGCACTCGGACGCAGTGCTTAAATACAAGATACGTAGAATGCACACGGGAGACAAATTCACAAGAACTTCACAGGAATCCCTCCTCCTTTATGAGTCCTCTCTCTCTCTCTCTCTCTCTCTCTCTCTCTCTCTCTCTCTCTCTCTCTCTCTCTCTCTCTCTCTCTCTCTACTTGTCCATGTTTTCTTCTCCATTCAAAACTAAGATTAAACGTTCATGTGTTTAATGCAGGTATGGATGATGATGAGTTTCATTTTTCTTTGTCACCCTGGCAGAGGCAGTGGTATGAGGATCGTCATCTCTCTGGAGAACCATCAAGTCGTTCTACTCCTTCAGCATCTCCCTCTGTTTTGGAGCATTCTGTGCACTCTGAAGCTTCAGTGTTGACGAGACGATCTTCACACTAATCCAGGAACTGATGCTCTAGTGGTGGCATCGGTGATTGTTGTGTGGATGCCGCCACTAATGCCTCGACACCACCTCGTGTTCGAAGAGGCTCTTTACCTTCCTCTTCTTTTCCTGCCCCCACACCAGCCACGACATTTCCATCTATGCCAGGTTTTGCGCGGCTATCGGCCGTTCCTTGCTACACATCACTACCTACTCCTCCGAGAATCACCCCATTCGACACTCCTCGCTTCGGGGCCTAGACTCCAGTGGACACACCTAACGTGTTGAGGGCGAGCTTTTTGAAATGGGGCCTCTAAACCCAAACAAATGGGCCTACCCTCACAAAATGTTCGTAAAGAGGTACGCACACTACTTGGGGCACCACCTTCTTTTGGGAGTGGAGAAGGAAACCAATCAAAAAACTAACACTTGCACTCACCCACCCAAGCAACACACTTTGAAAACCCCATTACTCTATATACACTTTGGACACTTGAACACCATCAATGATTATGCAACACAATGCCGCGCATCAAAATGAAATATGCAATTTGTGGAATAGCATTCACCTTCTCCCCATAAGAATACCCATAATACATCCAAACTCTTCCTCTCAAAAAATTAACACTTGCACTCACCCACCCAAGCAACACACTTTGAAAACCCCCTTACTCTATATACACTTTGGACACTTGAACACCATCAACGATTATGCAACCCAATGCCGCGCATCAAAATGAAATATGCAATTTGTGGAATAGCATTCACCTTCTCCCCATAAGAATATCCATAATACATCCAAACTCTTCCTCTCTCAAGCACTCATCAAAAAATCATGTGTGCAAGACTTGCCTCTCAAACACACAAGAGAATCCATTACATCAAACTAACACACTTTGCATAGAGAGCTCATCTCCATCTATGCAATGCCGTGACACAAATATTAAAATCACCATGAGAGGTAGCCACATGCATATGTAATGAAGCAAAAGAGAGTTGGAGTGAGAAATTTCTTTAGACCAATTGAATAAGTGTGGAGAAATAAACCAATGGTAAATTGAGAATAGAACACTTACTTGATTTCTCGCACACCTTTTAAGGGGAGGACAGACGCTGGCTAACCATCACGAATTGCGACACTTGAAAGTTTTTGAAGATGATTTCATGATCATTAACATAACCATGAGAGAGATCATGATGTATTTACAAGTTATTGAGGTGCTACAAATGATTTATTGGGTTGATGGAGTAAGAGATTGTAGAATGGAGAGAGTGGAGAATAGAGTTGCACTTCCTCCAAAGAGGAGGGTTAGGAGGGAGGATGTGAAAGAGGGAGATTTGGGGTTTTCTCTACTATTTTGATCAAGAAACAACATGAAGTTGAAAATATAGGTGTGTGTGTCCTTGAGTCTCTCCAAGGGGGGCTATTTATAGTTGTGTAGGAGTGGGATTATGCTACACTTAATTAGAGTAAGTGATTAGACCTAATTAAGTGTCCTTTGACCACTCATTGAATATTGGACATAAAAGGGACTATTTATTCACCAAAAATATCATTTTAGACCGTGAAGGCTCCATAGGGGTGCATAATGTAGGTGGGCCCCACCATGAGGCCCTACGGGTGGCTCCTGCGGGGTATCTCAACTTGTCTGTCTTGGCATTTAGAAAGCATCTTTAGGTTGGTCCCATCACATGCAAGTGACCTTGAACACTCATTGCTCTTCTAGAATATGAGTAGGGGAAAAATAAGATCTCACTCTCTTGATTTACTTGATTTACAGTTCCCTTTTGCTGCGAATCTGACAGATTTACACTATTTTGACCATAACTTTTTACCTGTAGCTCGGAATGACATGCTTCAAAAGGCAAAATTGACCTTCTGACCATGTTTGATATGAATTTGGACTATTCTTCACGCCCATGCACCAAGGAACTCGGTTTGGAAGGTCCACACTAAGCTAGGGAACCTTTTGCTTCAAAGTCTTCTTGTATGGGCCCTTTGCTTGTATGCATCCAAGGGGAATCATGCTTTTTCAAAAGGCTATGATGCTTAAACAAATAGAGGAGGGCCCAATATTATTTTCTTGTGAAAAGAATATACAATTGGAGTCTTTTTTGAAAGGAGAGAAACTATATGTATATTCTTAAGAGATATTGGGCCACCTATGTAGGGGGCATAGAAGACTTGTAGAGAGGGACCATAATCTTTGGTAAAGACAAGTGGAGAGTTGATTTCCATGGGAATTTATCTATAAGGGGTGGAAGATGGATATATTATTTTTCTACTACTAATTCACAAGAGGTAAGAAAGTTTGGGGGTATATAGTTGGTTATTGTATGCTTATTCTATTTACAAAGCAAAAAAGAAAAGGGTGGTAATATAAATATATGACTAAGGTGACATTTTTGGGAAGAGTATAATGTATGTGTCGCCACAAAGGTTAAACGAAGAGTGGGAATTTACTGTAGATAACTTAATAGCATAGAAAAATATATACACATATGAGGAAGAGGACGTTGAGTAGGCTGACAAATGTTGCAAAAAGATGGTTACCATTTTATGCCACTCATATTAGCCCTCCCCCAAGCCTAGAGATATTCATATCTTTAGGAGGACGGTGTTGCTTCTTTTCTTCTTTTTTTCTCTTTTTTTGTCATTTTTTCTTTTCCACTTTTTTTTTTTTTTCAATAGGAGGAGTGTCATGCACTCTTTTACTCCATTAGACCTGCTTTTCATTACCTCAATCCCATAAATCGGAGATGGGAGGGTTGCCTTGGGTATGTTCAGATTCCAAGTCTGGTTCTTCTTTGCACATCAAAGCTTTAAAAATAGGTGGAGCATTTGCCAAGCCAAAGGGAGCCATGCCAATTTGGAGCTTAGACGATGTAGGAAGATGACTGCCTATCAACGGATTGATACGTTGAAAGTAGGGCTTTAATCTCCATCCATTGACTCTGGTCTTGTGGAGTTTTCCTGATAAATCTGCTAATCTGTAACTACCATTCCCAAACTTTGTTTTTATCATGAAAGGTCCCTCCCATCTTTGCAAAAACTTTTTGTCAAGTCGAGTATCAAGTCGGTTATCATAGCGAAGAACCAACATACCTTCCTTCAATCCTTTCCCCTTGAGCTTCTTGTTGATTTTATCCCTTTGGCTTGTCGCTTTGGTGATGTAGTGATCAATGGACTCTTCTCTATCTAGCTTAAGTCGTTGGAGATCTAAGATCCTTTCATGTAGAACCTCCTTTGGTTTTTTTGCCACTCTTGCAAGAACGCGCAAGCTTGAGAGCTCTACCTCAATGGGGAGAAGTGCTTCCTGTCCATAAACTAGATGAAAAGGGGTGAATTGGGTAGATACCTTGAAAGATGTCCTATACGCCCAAAGAGCAGTCGTCAAATGGCGATCCCAATCATTAGGCCGGTCCACAACCTGTTTAGAAATGATCTTACATATCATTCCATTCACTTTTTCCACCAATCCATTGCATTGAGGATAGTAGGGTGTGGAATGCAGGTGTTTCACTTTTAACCTCCTCAAGAGATCATTCAGAAGGTCAGCCCTAAAACCCGGGCCTCGATCTGATAAGATTTCTAGGGGTGTTCCAAACCTACTACAAATAGGATCAAAAATAAACTTTGATACCTCTTCAGCTGTGATTCGGGTTGTGCTTGTTGCTTCCGCCCATCATGTCATGTAGTCAACACCCATGATGATGAAAACCTTCCCTGTAGAAGTACGAGGTAGGGGACCTATTGCATCCACACCCCACTTTTCAAAAGGGCCACAAGATATTATTGGGACTCGAGGCTCATATGTTAGTCGTCTATCCCCAGCAATTTGGCATGGCTTACATGCTTTACACCAATATTGGACATCACGGTGTAAGCTCGGCCAAATAAACCCTGCTTGTAAAATCTTCCTACTTGTAATATCTTGAGAAAAGTGACCACCACAGACATCATCATGACATGAAAGAAGAATTTTCTCTATCTCTTGCACACCTGGTACTCTCCTCAAGACCAAATCTTTCCCTTTGTGATATAAATCATCCCCGATCAACTGGTAAGGTGTGGCCTTCTTAACTAGTCTATGTTTTTGCACCTTGTCTAAGTGTTTGGGACACTCACCTGCTTGTAGAAAGAAGATAATGTCTTTTAGCTCCTCTTGACCTTGATATTTGGGTTCATATAGTTTCACACCTCCTACCGCCATTTGAAGCTTTTCATTTGCGAGTAAGTCTGCTTCCTTGTTATGAGTTCTCACAATGTGTTGTACCTGTGTTGCTTTAAAACCCTTCATCAAAGCTCTTACACTACTAAGCCACTCAAACAATGTACGATTCTTGCACCTCCAAGTCCCTTGGATTTGCCTGACCACTAGCAAAGAATCACCTTTTATAATAAGTCTTTGTATGCCTAATTCTTTGCATTCTTCTAACCCAAGGGTTAGAGCAGCATACTCAGCCTCATTGTTAGAGTGAACATTGGGTAGAGTGATACCTTTTCTAACCATTACCTCCTTTTGTGGGTTTAAAATGAGGATCCCCCCTGCTGCTTTGTCTTGTTGGCGTTGATAGGCTCCGTCAAAGCATAAAGTATGGGCATTATCAATCTCCTTCACTTTGAACTGTTTTGAGCCTTCCTCTCTTTGTAGTCGTGATCCTTCCCTTTCTCTCACTTTGTAGGTGAGAATGTCTGCAAGTCCTGCTCTTGTGCTATCTTCTACAAGGAAAGTGTATTCAAATTCTTGGAGTTCAAGCACCCACTTTGCTATTCTAGATGAGAGGCTCATGTGTTGTACTACATATGGTAGATTGTGCTCTAAGGTGAGAAAAACAAATGGCACAGGGAGAAGATACGATCGAAACTTCCTTACCGCAAACAAGATTGCAAAGACCACTTTCTCCATTTCAGTGTATCCCTTCTCAGCTGGAGTCATCACCTTGCTTGCAAAATAGATCGGCCTCATGTATGATGTTTTAGGATCTTTTTTGCATCAAAACAACACCAATTGCTTCGAAACCTACACTTGGAGTGACATAGTAAGTCTCCTTTGGATCTGGTGGCATTAGGATTGGGAGAGAGCTAAGAATGCCCTTCACTTCCTCAAAACATTTTGCATGTTCCCTCCCCCATTCAAATGTAGATTGGCTTGCCAACCTATGCAAAGGGGCGATGGCTTCTGCTAGGAGATGGATGAAGCGAGACATGTACCTCACTTTGTGGTTGAAGGTCATTAGCTCCTTAGTTGTTGTTGGTGGAGATAATGACAAAAGGGCCTCTACTTTAGAGGGATCCACTTGAATTCCTTGTGAAGAAACCACATGGCCTAGCAAAACCACCTGAGATTCACCAATATGACACTTCTCTGGGTTGATTTGTCCCCCAAATTGATGGAGCCTCTTAAGCCCCTCTTCAACCTTTTGGCAATGAAGTGATCTACAACTATAAATACAGAAATCATCCATAAAGACTCTTATAGATTTTCCAAAGAATGGCTGAAATACAAATATTGTGAATCTCATGAAGGTGCTAGGAGCATTGGTGAGCCCAAAAGGCATTACTCTGAATGCAAAACATCCCCAAGGTGTGATGAAGGTGGTTTTTGGTTGGTCCTCTTCTGCTATTCTAATTTGAAAATATCTTGAATACCCATCACACACAGTGTAGCATTCGTGACCTGCTACTTCATTCAAAATTTCATCTTGGAAAGGGAGAGGGAAGTGGTCCCTCTTTGTCGCAGCGTTGAGGGGTTTGTAATCCACGCAGACCCTCCACTTACCATTCTTCTTGGGAGTGACTACAATAGGTGATACCCATTCGGAGTTGGATACTGGATAGATGAAGCCAGCCTTCAAGAGTCGATTCACTTCCTGTAGGAGAGCCTTTTGTTGCACAGATCCTAGTTGCCTTAACTTTTGAGCCACGGGTTTGGTCCCTGGTTTCAATTCAATTCGATGCTCTATTACATCTACACCTCTTATTTGTGAGTAGTCAGTGATAAACAAATTGGGATACCTCCTTAACATATTGATGTAGGACCTCTTCTCCTCACAAGTAAGATCTTTTACAAGCATCTTCTCAAATCCTTCTTCAAGGTGGTGGCATCTTTCATCCCCTCGTGTGTGATTGTCTGTTGGCTTTTCTTCTACTGGAACATCTTGAGTGTTGGCGTTGAATACAATTCCCATTACCTCCAAAGAAGACTCCTCTTCACTGGTTGATGCACTGGTTGATGCTTCCTCATCACTTGAGTAGGGACTCTCCTCCTCGCTCTCTTCATCTACCGTGGTTTCATAGTTGATAGCTAGTTGCTTTCCTTCTCGCCAATCATACACCACCGGTTGACCCTTCTTAAGAATCAAACGACCACTTCCCCATTTTTGATATGCATTCACAGCAATGAGCCAAGGCCTCCCTAGGATGATGGGATAGCCCTCCCCCTTAGCTGGCATGACATACATATCCACTCGTGCATCTATGTTACATACAGAGGCTTTTACATTTTCAATGATCCCCAAACACTTCACACTTGAGTTGTTGGCTAGCCTAGCTTCACAATTAGAGGACTTTGTAATTTCAAGCCCTAACTTGCACACATTTGAGCTCCACCATCAACATATACATTAGACACCTTTTTACCCCTTATGTAAGCATCCACAATGGGTTCCACATCTTTTTGTAGCTTTGAGGCCACAACCTTAATGGAAAGATTTGCTTTCTTTTTTGGAATTCTTGTACTTACCAATTTTGGCCATTGCCTTCTTACTTTGGCTGATAGGTGTAGAAGTTGAGGCCATGAAATGTTTGGCTTTTGGGTTTGTAAATCCTCCAAGATGTTGTAGGGCTCTAGCTCCTTTCCCAATGGGAAGTCGTTGATACCAATTCCCTTTGCCTTGATCTTTTCTTCCTGCTACTTTCAGCTTCTTCCATCTTTGACTTCTTCTTCTTGTCCCTTCTGGCTGAATTTGTTCCTTCACTTCTCATGTCTTCATCCTTATCATGTGCTCTTGTGTGTTTTTCTGCCGGCATAACATCAAATTTTAGAGTATGCTCATCTACTACCTCTTCTAGCTTGATGATGTTGACTCCTCTTTCTTCCTCCTCATGTGGGACGGGAGGTATATTTGCTGGTGGTGGTGGTGGTCGAAGGATTTGTGGGCCTTGAGCTTGTTCTTGTTGCACAGTGAGAGGAGGCGCTTGATGATGTTGACTCCTCTTTCTTCCTCCTCATGTGGGACGGGAGGTATATTTGCTGGTGGTGGTGGTTGTCGAAGGATTTGTGGGCCTTGAGCTTGTTCTTGTTGCACAGTGAGAGGAGGCGGTCTAGGGGGATATATGTCTCCCGGAAGTCGCCTTGGATGTGGACAATTGTACATGCCATGGCCCATTTCATTGCAATTCCAACATCGCAACTCTTGAGCTTGTCTTCGTTGATTGCGATTCCCTTCTCTTGGTTGTCGTTGTTGAGGTAGGCCTTGTACTAGATTCAGAGTGAGGTTCTCAAGCTGTTGAGTTAGCCTTTGTAAAACCTCTTTTTGAGAGTTATCTCCTATTTGTGAAGATTGTGCAAGAGGGGCCCTAATTGGTGCTTCCATGGTTTGTGAAGACTCCCTCTCACTCACTTCATTCAAACCCCTTGCTCTATGTGCTTGGAAGTGTAGTTTTCTAAACTTGATGATGGCTACCTCACGTGCTTCTTCGAAGGTGGATGGGAATTTTAGCTCTACTTTAGCCTTTAAAAGTGGATACAAGCCAACCATGAATCTCTCTTTTTTTAGAAAGTTAGGTTCACCACCATGATTTTCTAATGTAGCCTCCCACCTACCCCATAGATTGACAAAGGTTGCTTCATAAGAGGGATAGTCTTCAAGTGATACCTGCTTATGCCCAATAAGACATTTCCATAGTCCTTCAGAAGTATCACCTTGCCCGAACTTGGAGAGGAAGCTTGCTCGCAGTCTCTCCCAATTGGACTTGATTTGGGGTTGCAAGGTCTCATACCATGCTTTAGCTTCTGCTTTTAGAACCAACGGGAAGGCTCGTAGCTTTACTTCCTCTTCATCTCTCCCGGATATGAGATGTGCCATTTCCAAGTTGTCAAGAAACTCTTGCGCATCTTCCCCACTTCTTGCATAGAACGTGGGAAAAGAACTTGACATTTTGTTTAGACTTTTTTAAATCTCTTTTTTTAAAGAAACTTTCTCTTACAGGCCGCACAAGATTATTGACACTATAAATCTGATTACATTAAAATGAAGATGTACACATCCATTGTTAATTCGTACTTTATCATAGGTAGAATAAATGGATTAATTGAAGCATTGATTTCATTGAGGCGAGTGGATCCAAATATCCTCCTTATGATAGACTGAAACCTAAACTTAGTTGCAATGATTATATGAATGGATTGCCGAGCAATAGGCCTACAAGGTTCATTATTTTGATCGTGATTCATGTGCTACTCCTCGTTGTTGGTTTGAAGACCTAGTTCCTTCATATGGCCCTTGAGCACCCCTTCACCACTCCTTGTTCCTGCCTTTAAAACAAAATGAAAACGTGAACATCAAAAGAAGTTTCATAATTGATGATTGGAAGTATAATTGGATTGGGTGATGCCAGTATTTCTCTAAGTCTTTCTGCACCAAACATAAAAACAATGCGTTGCTGGAAAAAGACTTTTCTATCTATGTGAACATTTACTCTAATGTGTTGTGAAAAATGAAATGGATAGATGGGAACTCCATTGTTCATCACTAAAGAATTTGAAGGTAACTTGGAAATATGTTCCTCAGTGGGGGCACCACTTTATGAGGGCGAGCTTTTTGAAATGGGGTCTCTAAACCCAAACCAATGGGCCTACCCTCACAAAATGTTCGTAAAGAGGTACGCACACTACTTGGGGCACCACCTTCTTTTGGGAGTGGAGAAGGAAACCAATCAAAAAAATAACACTTGCACTCACCCACCCAAGCAACACACTTTGAAAACCCCCTTACTCTATATACACTTTGGACACTTGAACACCATCAACGATTATGCAACCCAATGCCGCGGATCAAAATGAAATACGCAATTTGTGGAATAGCATTCACCTTCTCCCCATAAGAATACCCATAATACATCCAAACTCTTCCTCTCAAAAAATTAACACTTGCACTCACCCACCCAAGCAACACACTTTGAAAACCCCCTTACTCTATATACACTTTGGACACTTGAACACCATCAACGATTATGCAACCCAATGCCGCGCATCAAAATGAAATATGCAATTTGTGGAATAGCATTCACCTTCTCCCCATAAGAATATCCATAATACATCCAAACTCTTCCTCTCTCAAGCACTCATCAAAAAATCATGCGCGCAAGACTTGCCTCTCAAACACACAAGAGAATCACTTACATCAAACTGACACACTTTGCATAGAGAGCTCATCTCCATCTATGCAATGCCGTGACACAAATATTAAAATCACCATGAGAGGTAGCCACATGCATATGTAATGAAGCAAAAGAGAGTTGGAGTGAGAAATTTCTTTAGACCAATTGAATAAGTGTGGAGAAACAAACCAATGGTAAATTGAGAATAGAACACTTACTTGATTTCTCGCACACCTTTTAAGGGGAGGACAGACGTTGGCTAACCATCACGAATTGCGACACTTGAAAGTTTTTGAAGATGATTTCATGATCATTAACATAACCATGAGAGAGATCATGATGTATTTACAAGTTATTGAGGTGCTACAAATGATTTATTGGGTTGATGGAGTAAGAGATTGTAGAATGGAGAGAGTGGAGAATAGAGTTGCACTTCCTCCAAAGAGGAGGGTTAGGAGGGAGGATGTGAAAGAGGGAGATTTGGGGTTTTCTCTACTATTGATCAAGAAACAACATGAAGTTGAAAATATAGGTGTGTGTGTCCTTGAGTCTCTCCAAGGGGGGCTATTTATAGTTGTGTAGGAGTGGGATTATGCTACACTTAATTAGAGTAAGTGATTAGACCTAATTAAGTGTCCTTTGACCACTCATTGAATATTGGACATAAAAGGGACTATTTATTCACCAAAAATATCATTTTAGACCGTGAAGGCTCCATAGGGGTGCATAATGTAGGTGGGCCCCACCATGAGGCCCTACGGGTGGCTCCTACGGGGTATCTCAACTTGTTTGTCTTGGCATTTAGAAAGCATCTTTAGGTTGGTCCCATCACATGCAAGTGACCTTGAACACTCATTGATCTTCTAAAAGATGAGTAGGGGAAAAATAAGATCTCACTCTCTTGATTTACTTGATTTACAGTTCCCTTTTGCTGCGAATCTGACAGATTTACACTATTTTGACCATAACTTTTTACCTGTAACTCGGAATGACATGCTTCAAAAGGCAAAATTGACCTTCTCAACATGTTTGATATGAATTTGGACTATTCTTCATGCCCATGCACCAAGGAATTCGGTTTGGAAGGTCCACACTAGGCTAGGGAACCTTTTGCTTGAAAGTCTTCTTGTATGGGCCCTTTGCTTGTATGCATCCAAGGGGAATCATGCTTTTTCAAAAGGCTATGATGCTTAAACAAATAGAGGAGGGCCCAATATTATTTTATTGTGAAAATAATATACAATTGGAGTCTTTTTTGAAAGGAGAGAAACTATATGTATATTCTTAAGAGATATTGGGCCACCTATGTCGGGGGCATAGAAGACTTGTAGAGAGGGACCATAATCTTTGGTAAAGACAAGTGGAGAGTTGATTTCCATGGGAATTTATCTATAAGGGGTGGAAGATGGATATATTATTTTTCTACTACTAATTCACAAGAGGTAAAAAAGTTTGGGGGTATATAGTTGGTTATTGTATGCTTATTCTATTTACAAAGCAAAAAAGAAAAGGGTGGTAATATAAATATATAACTAAGGTGACATTTTTGGGAAGAGTATAATGTATGTGTCGCCACAAAGGTTAAACGAAGAGTGGGAATTTACTCTAGATAACTTAATAGCATAGAAAAATATATACACATATGAGGAAGAGGACGTTGAGTAGGCTGACAAATGTTGCAAAAAGATGGTTACCATTTTATGCCACTCAGTGTGTACCCCCATCAACACGCCTCTAGAGACCCCTGCTGGGACACCCAGGTTTACGTGTCACAAGCGAGAGGGCTTGTCGTACTCCGTCGACTTCAACGGTGGCATCATCTTGGATGATCAAGACAAGAAGGTGATCTTGCGCATGCGTGGTCTTTTCTCTTAGGTGTTTAAACACTACATACTAAACACCTAGATTGAAGTACCAAGTGAATTTAAAGATAGTCATCAACATGCTGCATGATGAGTTTCTCATGTCAACATGGGATGAGCGCTTCAATGAAGATCTGTTGAAGGTTCGAATGCGCAAATACTGCAAGCACAAGCGTTTTGAAGTGAAAAAAGAAAAAAATCATGGGTGGAACAGACCAGATTGGTTGGCCAAAGAAGATTGGAAGAATACAAAGCGAGCAGCACGTGCGAGAATCCTAACAAGTGGAAGCAACAAAAGGAGGCAGCCAAAGGGGAGCGGCGGGTGGACATCATTTGAGGCCTATTTTTAAAGTGTTTTTGCATTGCTCTTTAGGTTTGGCATTTATGTCTATTTGTACTTTTAAATTCTAACATAATGGATTCCTTTAATGTTTTGAACAGTGGTCGATGAGACAGGACGTGACCCCACACTGTACGAGCGCAAGTACGCAGGCAAAAAGGGCTTAAACGCCTTGATGGACATTCTGAGTTCTTGCGGCGGCATGGTTAGTATTAGATTTACTCTTTTCTATTTGTTGTAATGTTTTGTAAATTATATGTTTATACTACAGGAAGCTATCTTATTGTTTTTTTTTGCAGAATCCGACAGATACGCCGCTTGGACGCGATGAGAAGTCTGATTAGATGATGTTAGTCTAGTCGTAGCTAGATAACATTAGTTTCCTTTTGTCATAGCATGTATAATGAGATGAATTGTATATGTCTTTTTGTAACTATTGAAAAACCATGTATATTTTCTCAATAATGACAATGGTGTTGTAACTATTAGATTTGAAAGCGAACAATCAAGTGATTTTGCCTATGATGTATACAATTGTCATTGATTTACTTTCATCAATTTACTTTTGTTAGTTTTATATCTTTATTCTACAAACAATATTATGGATGATGGAGTTAATGGTTATATTGTCTTCCGGGTGACTACTTTAGGTCTATACCTTGCACTTTCTTTCAAAGGTGAATCTTGTCTTATCTTGGATTCATTTAGGTTTACTCTATTATTGAAACATTCAATATGGTTGATGGGTGGTAGGGCATTGCATCCAAAATATTTTACTCTCGAGCCTCGCTATATGCACCGCTATATAAGGCTCTACAACGTCGCTATGAGTGTCGCTATAGGTACCCTGTAATCGTCGCTATATGGATCGCTATATAGTGACGAGTGTAGCAACGCATATAGCAACGATTATAGCGACAGTCTTAGCGATGCCGGGGAGTATAAAAACCCAATGTATTTTTGTGGCTAATAAAACGTCACAAGTGCACACATCCTCTTGTAGTGATTTATGATCCATTCACGCATCGATATGCAAAACCAAGAGCAAATCAACTCCAAACCTAATAGGCACTATCCTTGCAAGGTAAAAAATACTTCTGGACCATCAAATCCTAACTTTGAAAAACGATGATTTTCTACAAGCACAAATTTTAAGTCAAAAATTTTGGAGTTTAATACACCTGATAGGTGCTCCTAAGCGTCGGGACTCTGATTCATTAGTCAGATATGCAAAACAACACTTTGATTTCAAGGGAGATGTAATGTCATGAATATTAATTTCTAACCTTCTTAAAGTCTTTTCCAACCTAAATTATCCACTTAAGTCCAGGGGAAATAAAAAGAGAACAAGTGAAATTGATTAAGTGCTAATGGACCAACCCTCATGTCATCACTTGGGCTTTGAAGAGCACAAAGATTGTATTGTAAACAAGTCTCTCTCAATGGGAGAAGTTATAATACAAAGTCATTTTGGAGGGGAGGACCGGCTCCAAGTAAATCCGGTCCTCATCTTTTGTCGGTTTTAATCTCTCTCTCTTTTTCAAGTTATTTTGCATGCCAAGCTAACTAATTATGTTGTTTCTTGTTATATACTCCAACCGAGCACTTTTTTTTTTCTCATAAGGGAACTCCTTAATGAAACACTCTCTCTTGTTAATATAATTCCATTACGGTTAATGAAACTAGCTTAGTTATATCACATTGGTATCGGAACATCGACTACTCTTTTCTTGCTGAAGAAGAGGGGTCCTAGGGTAGACTACATAGGTTGTAATTTTATCTTGCAAGAACACACAAGATTTTTTGTTTAGCATGGCTGAAAATAATGAAGAGGGTAGGATTAATGTTGAGTATGATTTTGCACATGATGCTAATGATGGCAGTTGGCTTGTGAATTATCTTGTCTCTAGGCTTCAGCAAACCATGGTCAATCCCGCTTTTCAAGGGGGATTTCAACAACAACTTCACACACATGGTATTCTTCCAATTTCCCAAGAAGAGAGAACTCCTAGGAAGAGTCTTGTTGATATCTCCAAAAAGAGGACTCTCTATGGGTGATGAGAACAATTCGCATGAAGAGCTCCAACATCAAATTGGGGATGCATCTCCTCCAAAAAGGAGATATCATGCTCCAAATGAAGAACCTCCACCAATGGATTTAAATAGAAGTGAGTCTCCAAACACTTCTATTGAAGATGTGGCTCTAAGAAGGCGGAGGTCACAAAGCTCTCCAACTCCTCCAAAGAGGAAAAGATCGTCAAATAGTTCTTCTCATCTTTATTCCCAGAGAGAAGAAAGAAATCCTGGGAAGAAAAAGAAGAGAAAGAGGTCACCCTCATCACCTCCTCTTCCAATGAAAGTAGTGGCTACTCCTTCAAGGAGCCTAAGAGGAGGACATCAAAAATCCTATGCCACATAAAAAGATCCAAAAAGTTTAAGAAGTTCAAAGAGGGAGGAAAGAATATCACTTTCCTCACCTATGATGATACCTTGGTGCCACCGACAAGTCTGAGCTTCTATACAACAATTTGATGCGGCCTTTGGAGATGAGGGCTTTACGGAATCCTCTAAGCTATGACATGTTGGGTGGGCTAGTCTACGGGCTAATGGTGGAGAATCTCCAAAGACATGGAAAGCCTTGAGATCTTCCATTATGAAGCAATTTCAAATAAGCAAAGCTTGAAGATGTCTCCATATGATTCTATCCCGCAAGTATGTAGACAAGTTTTGGGACCCACATCTCTCTCAAAGTCGCTATCTACAAAAAGATAGTCTTTGGAGAACAAAAGAAACAGTTTTGTGTCAGCCTACCCAAAGACATGAATGAATATGTCAATTCTCAAAGGCCCAAAACGATCTCGGCAGTCATTCACTACACCGTGGTTGCTTCAAGAATTAATTCCCAAAAAGGGGCTAAGAAGAACTTTAAGCCCACGGAAATTAAGGACAAAATGAGACCAAAGGGAAGAATAATGCTACGCAAAATTCTTCCAAAGGCAACCCTAACAACCACAACAACAACAGAAACAACAACAACAACAAAGCAAAGGACAAATATGTTTACAAAGGATGAGCTAGAGCGTTATTGTAAGGATAACAAATGTTTTAAGTGTGGGGAGCAAGGACATATTTATCGATCTTGCCCACAAAGAAATGTACGCAATGAACCACCTAGAGCATCTATGATTTAAGCTCCAAAAGAGGATGGTCATTACAAATGGTCGCCACTTTCCTACACTTGGGGAAAGGTGAGAGAACGTGATTCTTTTATCCTCTTTGATCCTGGCTCAACTTATAATTTCATATCAATTGAGCTAGCAACCAAGTTAGGGATACAAGCTTATGAAATGGACGATATTTTGAAGGAGGATGGGCTTTCAAGGGACAAGAAGCCTCGGTCACTATGTTGATTGGGAAATTGAGACTCCATGTCCAAATTTATGTGGACAAAGAAGACTTATTTATCTCACCTCTCAAACATGAAGATATAATTCTAGGGGTACCATGGTTTGCATGCATGGGCAGGCATGCATCTATGAAGTTTCTTGAGAGAAAAATCTACTTTAAAGTATAGAGAAAAAGATATGTATATAGATGCAAGTGAGACAGTTAACACCATACACCTTGTACATACACAAGCTTTTGACATGTCAATATCAATGAAAAGTTTGCGCATACATGATTTTTGTTAGAGATTCTATGAATGACAGTACTATTTTACCAAATAACAATGATGGAAATCAAGAAGATTTAGAGTTATAATTTCATAAAACAATTTCAAGATGTTTTTCTGATAACATCCTTGGAGAGTTACCTTCAAAACAAGGGGATGATGACCATGCCATAGAGCCTCTACCAACAAGTTCGCCTCCCAATAAGCCTCCTTATAAAGTCTCTCAAGCTCAACAAGAGGAGATTATGAGGCAAGTGAATGAATTGGTAGAAAAAATGATAGTAAGGCCTAGCTCATCCCCTCCCTCCATCGCTAGTTCTATTAGTACAAAAGAAAGATGGCATTTATCGCATGTGCATATACTATTGATCCCTAAATAGAACTTTCACACAATTAAAAATAGATTTTATGTGCCTCAGGTAGAAGATCTATTTGATAATTTGCAAGGGTCTACCAGTAGGATTGATCTTAAAAGTGACTATTATCAAATAAGGATAGTCGATGAAGATATTTTAAAGATTTCTTTCCATACTACATTTGATCTTTATGAATACCTTGTCATGCCTTTTGGCTTGATAAATTCTCCAACCACTTTCAATCGTATGATGGAGAAGTTTTTTTGACCGTATCGCAACTTTATTGGGGTATTTTTTGACTATATAATCATCTACTGATTTTCTTCCAATAAATCCTCTGCTGGTTGTTGTTGAACTATATCAATGATAATGACATTGTATTGAGCGGGTGGTTGATTTTGTTGTTGAGGCTGTGGGTTAACTTGCTCATTATCCTGATTATAGAGTACCACTGGTATTCCCCTCTCCTCTCCATGTTTCACCCATGAAGCACAATTCAGACCAACCCAATGGTCTAGTGCACCACAATACACACATGGCATAATACCTGGTGGTCTTCTTTGATTATTTTCATGATTTCTCCAAGGTGATTGTGGAGGTTGAGAAGGTCTTTGAAATGGTGGTCTCCCCCTGAAAGGAGCAACTTGATTGGTTTCAGCATCATTTCTCCCTCTTCCTGGATTAGAGTAGGTCTACCTCTATTGTGGGGATTATACCAACACTGAGAGTTGTTTTATGTCCTTCCCTTTCACAAATCTCACAATATTTCTTTTCCTTGGGGCCCACAATGGAATACCCAATTTTGTTAAATTGATTGATTGACTCCTCCCCTTTCTCCTTCTTTTCCTTTTTTTGCTTATTGCCCTGCTTCTTCTTCTTATGTTTTACTTTGCTACTTTCAGCCTCACCTTCTGATGATGCCTCGGAATCACTCTCTGAATTAACTTCAGACTCATAATTACACTCATTCTCAAATTCAGAACTAGCCCCGCTCCTGTTTTTTGTCTTGGTCATACCAAGTCGTTTTTCAACTCAAACTGCAGTTGTGACTAAATTATCGAAACCATCAACAATGTCAATGCTGGCGCCACAGCATTCTTTAATCCCTTTCTTATACCTTTCAATAAATAGCCTTCCGACATCTCATCTGTGGGTCTTTCATTGCCCTGTAATCTGTCCACCAAGTTTTAGAATTTCTAAGCATAATCTTCTACCAACATATTCCTTGTTTGCTATCTCTGATTTTCTTCAAAATATCAGTTGGAGTTGTCTCCTTTCGAAATCTTTGCAAGAATGCTACACTGAGGGTAGTATAGGTTGCAAAGTGTACAATTCCATATTGGCTAAACCAACTCATGGCCTTGCCTTCGAGTGTTGCTACAAATTGCTACAGCTTATATCATCTCCATATACATCCTGATGCCCACTTGGCTGCCACTTGGTCTCAAATTGGGCCACATGACAATCAGCATCCTCACCAAACTTTCCTTTGAACTTTGCTGCCTTAACCTTAGGGTTAGGAGGTGGTTGAGCCGTGGGAGGGGGCTTAGGTACTCTCCTTGGTCTTTTCTTGGTAGATACCTGTAATGGGTTAAAGTGAAGTCTTCTTCTACTTCTTGTAGGTCTTGCTGCCAAGAGTAAGGCTCCAACAAATTTCCCCACCTGTCTGCCCTACGGTGCTCCTGAACTCTCTCCTACTTGGTTTTCTGGCTGTAATTTAGACACAACTATTTCACCGAGTTCTTCTATGATTGGGCCATATTGAAAAGGATCAATATTGCCTGCTTGGGCCTGCACCCTTGTGTAATACACTCGAGATGTCTGTCTATGTCCCTCCGACATACATCATCATTCAAGAAGATCACAAACGCCCCAAATGCTATCTCAAATAGAATTAGATATAGCAGGATCACCAAATGTGTTGGGGTTCAACAACACAAGGATTTCATTCTCACACATACTAACACATAGATAGAAAAACACTCAATTCATGGTCAAAAACACTTTAGAAGTTGAGCAAACATTTCAGACTTAACAAGAACAGGAAATCAAACACGATCAGATATTAGAAATCTTCCTCTTCTCAAACTTCATAAATCTCCTCTCCTTTCTACACGATACTACTTCTATATCCCCAACCAGTTATAACTGCTCTAACTGACATGAACATCCGACTTAACAAGTCCGAATATCGGATCAGAGAAAAATACGATTCAAATCCGAATTTTAGTGAAAATCCGACAATCCGAGTGAACATTACTTATTTAGCTCAGCTAAATAAGTACCCTGTCAACTCTCTCTCTCTCTCTCTCTCTCTCTCTCATGGGAGCTCTAGAGACAGACTCAATGCTCAAGCTCTTGGCTATGGATGCAAATCCAAGCCAATGAAAGCTTCTTCTTCTCCATCTCTACTATTATATTATACTATGCTATGCTAAGAGCTTACCATGAGGAAGCGTATACAAAGAATCCATTCTCTTGCTTGAAAAATACTTCTTTTCACCCTCATCTTCCTCTTTTCCCGTAGTTCCTTTCTCTCCGTTGGGGTGTTTAGGGTTAGGGAAGGAGTGTTATACCATGGAATCTTGAAGAACACCATCTTCTTGATTAAAGCAAGTCTCCACAAGATCACAAACATGTATTGTAACAAAGCTCTTGTTTGAGATGATTATAATGCAAGTCTTTGTGGAGGGGGGACCAGCTCCAAGCAAATCCGGTCCTCATCAAGCTGCCAAATCTTAATTGCATATTCTCTTTGAATTATGTGCATGATTATAGTGTTTTAATGTGTATTTGTGAAATGAGCCTAGCACAACCTATATTCTCCTATAGCTATCTTTCATTTAAGGAAAACTCTCTCGTTTCATAGTTAAACTCCATTGAATTCATAAGTAAGTGTTAGATTCTCTGAAATTAGTTATCCAAACCTGTTTATATATAACTACCTATGTTTTCTTGACCTTTGTAGTATGTATGATTGAGGTGAGACTATGCCTGGCCGCTTGTCTTTCCTTTGTAGCCGTGGGTGAATATCATAGCTGACTTGGACCTTGCTAAGATAAAGTTTTGAGTTGGACTTTTTGCACCCAAATGAAGCTTGCATCAATTGTTGGGGTATCCTTTCGTATCCACATTTGTTGCTTTGAGGATGTGTCGCTGTGTTGGTGTGACCTTGGCCTACCACTTTTAAATTTGGGATGATTGACTTGAGTGATATGTTCTAATGCTCTTGAGTCTTCTATTGCAGACACAATTCTATAACAAGTAGCTTTGTCTCAAAGACATGTACTGAAGGGAGAAAATTTATTTGGTACCTTGGGATGATTGATTTGAGTGATATGTTCTAATGCTCTTGACAAATCTAGAACAAGTAGCTTTGTCTCAAAGAAATGTATTGAAGGGAGCAAATCAACTGCAGATGCACAATTATGACTCTTAGTAGATTTTGTAGGTATCATGTCTTGCATGACAATTGCAATGTTTTGTTGTGTGTCTATTGCGTTGAAGTTATTAGATGACACTTTGGTTCTTTTTTCACCATCCTCATAGAGATATCTAGGGTCTTCCATGGAAGAAAATGTGATTTTTTGAACTTGATGTTCCATAGTAAAATACAATTGGTTTTTTGTTCAATGTATATACGCCTTGTATTTCCATTGCTAGGGTGTTCCAATATTAACTAACGGGGAGTCGAGAGATAGTACAAAGAAGTTATGGGGACATGGTAATCCATTGATGTTGATAGCCGATTTTGGAGATCAAAGAAAAAAAAGTAAATAGGGTTTATTTTTCCTGTGTCGGAGCCGTGGAGGCACCGTTGGAAGGCTCGGCAATGCCTGGTCAACCTCACGACGCTGTTGTTTTTAACTGGCATGGCGCCCTCGTCACATGCCCCCCCCCCCCCCCCCCCCCTCGATTGGCCGGCCTTATCACCCCCATGCCCTAGCCTAGCAGGCCGCCCTCGGTCTCACTCTCCCTTCCCTCTCTCTCTCTCCCTATAGTTTATTCCCGAGGCGGGCATCCAATGAAATATTCCCCCTCTCTCTCTCATTTTCCCTACACACCTCCCTCTTCCCCTCACTCCTTCTCGGCACCCACTTTCTCTCCCTCATCCACTCCTTCTCTCTCACACTGACAACTTGCTCTCTCTAGCTCTTGTCGCGGCTACATGACCACAGGTGGCCTAGAAATCCTCTCTCTATCTCCCGTGTGGCCTACAAGAGGCCGAAAACACACTCTCTCTCTCATATCCTCTCTCTCTCTCACCCACACACCCCCTTACTGGCCACCATCGGCTAGGAGCGGCCTTGAACACCCACCCCCCTTCTCTCGCTTTCTCTTTTGCGCTCCTGCTGTGTCGAGCCCATAGCCGCATGCGAACTCTCTCTCTCCCATATTCTTATCCACACACACCACGCCCCCTCTCACACTTCATCCCTCACTCTCTATGCAATCCAATAGCCCGAAAATATTCCCTCTCTCTCCCCCCACCCGCTCGCCTCACCCTTCCCTCGGCCTCACTCTCCCTCCCATGGCCCGCTACACATCCCCTTTCCCTCTCTCCCCACCCCATTGACTCTCTGCCCTCCTCTCGTCCTTGAGATACCATGCAAGACAAGAGGATACCCCCCCCCCCCTCCCTCGCTCTCTTGTCGGTGGCCCACAAGGCGCGGACCCCCACCATCTTATCTCTCTCTGTCTCTCACTCTCTCTCTCTTGCTCTCAGCCGTTTATGGCTCCAGAGCCCGTAGGTGCAGTATTATCCCTCCATCTCCCTTATCCACACACACACACATCCACCACCTGACCCCACCCTCTCTCCCTCTGGAGCCAGCGAGGCACCATCTCATCTCTCTCTCTCTCTCTCTCTCTCTCTCTCTCTCTCTCTCTCGTTATCAAGCCCGAAGGCACAGCAGATAAGATGCTCTCTCTCTCTCTCTCCTACACACACACACACACCCTCATCCTCTCCCTCCCTCACCACCTCACCCCATCTCTCTCTCTCTCTCTCTCTCTCTCTCTCTCTCTCTCTGTCTATGAAGGCGTGGTGAATTCTCTCTCTCTCTCTCTCTCTCTCTCTCTCTCTCTCTATATATATATATATATATATATATACACACACACACACACACACCCTCTCTCTAACCACACCATCCCCCCCTACTCATCCTCGCGTAGCCTGTCGAGGACGCTGTTAGAATCTGGACACACCCCACGGAGACTAACTACTCGGAGGATTATCATTTTTTGTAATTATTCATTTATTGAGGAAACCTAAATTTTCACCTTGTAAATATTGAGACTTACAAAAGTTTTCAGATTGTATCCCAGTTTTGCTAGATAGATGGAGTAGTTGGTGATTTTGGAACTTTAGGGTTTGAGAATTGTAAGGTATATATACCACTTTTTGACCTTAATGAAAGACCTTTTGTCATTTTTAGAAAAACAAGTTTTGAAGTCTGTGAGTGAGCGTACTGTGTACGAGAGAGAGTGTGAGATTAATCTTGACGCTACGTGTGCACCGCTGGTCGGAATTGAGTGCGGAGAAGTGCAGCGTGTTGCCCTCGACAAGAGCTACATGTCGATACCTACATTGCGCGCGTACGGTTCGGTTTTGTGAGCTCCTTCTATGAGCTTCATCTGGTGATTGGGTGAGCATACGTTGTCTGATTTTTCATTGGAGCATATCCATGCATTCACATTGAGTAGAGCTACACATTAGGCACTTTAGATTTCAGAAACGAAGACCTGCAAATTCCGGCCAGACATCCTACGTGATTTTGCACCGGGTGTTTTGGGTTGGGATTTTGGTTCATAGACCTTAGGGTGAGCGACCTATTGGTGTTAGTAGGGTCTCCTTCAAGTTCTATGGTATTTCGAGAATGGTTAATGGGTGTTCGGCTCTAGAAAGCGTTGTAGGAAGTTTCCTCTTATGCACTCTTGAGGGCTGTGACTTAGACAATTGGTAGAGACCTCTGTAGGAATTAGTTAGGAGTCGGTCGAGTGTAGGTTGACATCTTATGCTTGCTTCCACTCGCGTGCGGGTCGAGCTTCGTCCTTAGCTGACATTATATGTTAAGTGAGTTCTCGCTGTGCAAATGAAGGATAGGGATTTTTGGCTTGCCAAAAGTCTTGTTTTACATTTAGATAGGATCAGAGGGTGGAGTACTCTCTAGGTCTTAGAGGGAGTCTAGGAAGCGTGTGTCTGGCCTAGATCCTTCGACTTAGGTAGATTAAGGTAGACTAAGGTAGTTTAAGGTAGTAGTCGGGTTTTTAAGTAGGAATTGGAGTGGTAGAAGCGATGAGAGGAAAGCTTGAGAGTCCGAAGAGGCCAGAAAGCAACCAAAACACCATTGTCACCATTTCACATGATAAGTAGGAGTAGAGTAAGTAGAACTTCATGATTCAGCATCTAGAGCATTTCATGTATGTATACTTGCTTGTAAAGTCATCACAAGTTTGTAGAAGAGGCAAAAAGATGCAAAAGTGTGTTTGAAAGCCTAAGTGAATTCCACAAGTTACTGTGAGTGTTTCTCATAGAGCTACAGAGCATCAAGAGCATTTCTGTCACAAAAAAAATTAATTTCAAGCCAGGAGACATCCTACACGTAGGATGTCTACAGGCTAATCTGGTGGGAATTTTGGGATTTTGAGTTGACCAATGTGTTCAGAAGGTGGGGTTTACCTTAATTTCAATTGGAAAGTGGAAATTTAACCATATCTTGATAGGATAAGGCCAGATAGACTGAAATTGCCAGACATCCTACCCAAATTGTGTCAAAACATTATTTTGAGACCAAAACCATAAGATGGCTGCATGAGCATGTCTTGCATGATATATTGAGTGACTGAAAGGGGTTTCATCTCATTTGGGTGAGAAAATTGGGTTCAAAGCAGACTTTAGCACTTTTGACTGAAAAAGGCAAGAACAGCTAAAACTGGGGACTTTTGAAATCCAAACCAAAATTTAAGCATACCACTGGGTTATTGACATCAAGGGAAAGCTGTGGGTTAAGTCTGGGGTCAAACAGGCTAAAAAGACATCCGACGCGTAGGATGTCTTCTGTGTGATTTTGGACTCCAAACCAAATTTTGAGTATACCAAAGTGATCAACAACCCAAGAACGGTAGAATCACTAATAAAAAATAAGAATGTTGTGATGGAGACATTTGTTTGTGCCACTTTTTCAGAATGGGAGGCCAGTCAAAGGGAGAAGATAAAAAGAAAAATAGGGGTGATCAGAGATCTACTAGCTGATTGGCCACTTCTGGGATGATGTGGTGGATGTGCACAATGTCATGATGTTAATTATGCTTGCATTACGCCAACTGGATTCTGCCTTGCCTAACATAGGTAAGGTGTGGATGGCTTGGTGGAGTGTTCAAGAAAGCCTTGCAAATCCAGAGGAGCCCCAGGAGCCAATTGTGAATCCTTGGAAGACACCATTCACTCAAAAGAGGAGAGAAATTCTGAGAAAGTATGTGCATGGTCGATGGGTTGGAGCACATAGTCCACTACACAGCGTAGCTTTCTTATTGGATCCAGAGTATTGGGCAATGGAAATAGACAAACTTGATGAGGAGGTGCTGGAATACTTTTATGATGTGATAGGCAGGTTTTATGTTGATCGTGATGAGCATGCATCAGCTGTTACTGATATTACGAAGTTTAAACTCAAAGAGGGTAAGTTTGGTACCGAATTTGTGCAGAAACTTGCCACGGAGCAACCAGTGTGGAAGTGGTGGGTGATGAATGGTGGTAGTGCACCCACCCTTAAACGCCTAGCTGTTAGAATCCTAGCCCAATGTGCATCCAATTCAAGTTCTGAGAGAAACTGGAGTACATATAAATATGTACATTCCACCATCAGAAACCGCCTTCTAAATTCAAGAGTTGAAAAATTGGTGTATATGTACTGCAACCATCGGCTATTGGCAAGAGTGCAAGCTGAGAACTACAAAGAGGAGATGCCGTGCTGGACTTATGATGTAACCAATGATGAGGTGGACGAAGACAATGAGCTGCAAGGGGAATCTCATGAAGTAGAAACTACATGTACTTTAGAAGAGATTGAAGAGAATTTGAAAATTGAACCAACTTTCACCCGTCACAGCAAGCGACGGTGGTTTAATTAATAGATTATCGAATCCATTGAGTGACTTCTGTTTACGTTCAAAAACTGTTTATCTTCTAAGTTTTTTTTATATTTAGTTTAAGGTTTCGACATTTGCTTAATAATAAATGAAGCCCTTAAAAACCTTTACAAGGTCACAAATCACTATTAAAGCTTCATAATATACAAAGCCCTAACAAATCTTTGAATTATCACATATCATAATTGAAGTTGAAGTGAAGACAATTCACAATTCACTAATAAATTCTCACAAGACAACGAGTAAATGTTTTCAAATGTTACAAAACTATCCAAGTGATAGTGAAATATTTGTGAGAATATCTTCATTCTCCTGTTCACGCTGACCTTTAAGCTTATTATAGTCTTCAGACATTTTGAACATTGCATATAGCTTTTTGGATATCTCATACTCACATATAGCACAATGAAATCTATTCATCATGCTTTGCATCAAGCATGATATATGGTACATATGTCCGCATGGCAAGCAGAAGTGACCACACCACTCATGAAAGAATGATCTACATATGGGGCAAGGACCACCATGCTCACCAGAAGCTGGAGGGGCCTCAATAGATGTTGGGTGCTCAATCAATGTGGCATCATTTTTTTTATATAGTCACCTCTAACTCTTTTACGTGGCGAGATAGCACCTTCACCTCCCTTTGCAAGTCTCTATTTAGTGTTGCTTCTTCATGAGAGCCTTGTGTAGCTTGTGATGCTTGCCTGAGTTGAGTTTGAAGCTCCTCCTTAACTTGGTGCACTTCCATTGATGCACCTTCTAGTGCTAATGACATCTCTTGCCGTGTGACGATGATTGCACTACTGCGAATTTCCTCAACCGTCATATGAGGTGTCCTTGAGCTGAAGTCCACTGCTTCACCCAAGACATAATGCATGTATAACATCTTGGCAAACCACAATGGACAATCCATATGATGCATAGGATGACCCATAACATCGAGATATATGTTCTCTCCATTGTCTCGTATGTCTGCATTAATGCATTGTGATAGCTTGAGTCGGCCTTTCTTGATGTTGTCACCTGCAACACCTGGCCATATGGATTTGACCATTTCTCGGTCAATCCTAGAGTTCACCTCTTTCCATCGTGTACCCACTGGGTTGGCCCACTAGGAGCAACGAGCTGCAATTCGAGCGGTGTCATTCACTCCACCGCCTTGACACATGGATCTGAGATGCTCAAAAGCGCGCTTAGCCCTTTGATTATCATTATCCATATCCTGATTAAACACTATACTTCAGTTACGGCATACAAACTTAATGATAATCAATTTCTATAAGAGTAACCACCATTTTACAACAATCAATTGATATAAGAGTAACCACCATTTTACGACAATCAATTGATATAAGAATAACCACCATCTTACGACAATCAATTGATATAAGAGTAACCACCATTTTTTAAATCAATGAATGACAATTAGTGGTCCATGTGGCTTATTGCTTGAAACTTAAGAGAAAAAACAAAACTCATAGAAAATTTGTTGTCTATTGAGATATAACAAAGTGTTTTTATTACTCATACATCATCCATGGCGCATAAAACCCAAATTTTAAAAGTGCTTTTATAAGTCAAAAGTCTTAGAAAACCCTGCTTCATAAAGTACATCATATATCCATCAAAAAAAGGCTACACTCATTTCAGAGGGAGGGCGTAAGCATCGTTCTGGCTGGGCTTCAAATCTTTCTAATTCTTCGTCCAAAAGTGCCAAGGTCTTTCTCTCTGTGGATTTCTTCCTCACCCAACCTTCCACAACAATCCTAGATATGGCTTGTACCTCCACTAAAACCTTATGTTTGAACCAATCTGTGTTGTAGTAGTCAGAGAACTCTCCACAAAACTTACAAAATTGCCATATCACCCATCCTATGGCGTACACATCTGTGGCCTTGGTCCATGGGCACGGGTGATTGCTATCTAGTAACTCAGGAGCTCGCCAAGAATGAAGCTTTTGCCAGTTTTCATCGGTATTGTTGGTCTTTTGTGTCTCTAAGCCAACACGCAGAGCCAATCTCCAATCAATTATTCCGATACGGGGAGTGAGATCCTTGGTAAAGTCCAACATGATGTTCCATGGATGGAGATCATTGTGGATCACTTCCTCGTCATGTGCGAATCGCAATGCCTTCACCAAGGCATGGATCAACGAGGGATCATGATTGCACAGGCTCTTGATACGTGTTTTCTGATCTTCAGAGGGCTGCTCCCATTTAAAGTATGTAGGGATCTTTCCTTTCCCCTCTTGATGCGCTGCAAGCGTCGTGAAAGACCCATGTGGATGGGGCACTGTCTCCATAAGATCACCTAAAGTTCCCCCATTGAAGTAGGGGAATATCAAAAACCATGGCAACGTTACAGAGTGGGCAATACTCCTCACAATCCCTCTATGGTTGAGATCTACCCCACTTTCTGATGCAAAGCTTTTCCACTGATGCTTGGCCTGTCCTTTGAACTCCTTGGCACAATAAGTATTTGTTGCAAGAAGGAAACTGATCCCTTTGATTTGAACTTGCCATCCTGTGCCATAAGCCCCTGACCCAAGTTTCTTGATCTTCTTAATGGACTTATTTGGAATTCCCAGAGTCATACTACATTCAGAATTGTATATACTGCTCTCCAGGTGACTGGCAGAAGCAGTAGAACCCGATGTTGCCTCAATGGCAGCCTCCTTAATAAACGGTTCTGCAACTTGGCTGCTCCCCATAACTCCGGTGATAGCCATTCACATTTTCTTACTTAGGCCAAATTGTGTGTCTATGTGGGATGCTCGCCTTAACCTCTCCTTTTCAGCTCTCCATCTAGGGTTCCAATGCTCTAGCTTACCCTTGTCTACTTCTTGAGGGCATTTCTCTTTCAAATCAAAGGCCACCTTGGGCAAATTTCCCACCCAACTGCTCAGTAATGAGTTTATTGATTCGATTGTTTTGTCTGGATATAACAACAACATTTTGCGGGCAATCTCACAGTATAATGATTGCAATCTAGACTCATCTTCAACTATCTGCGATATATCATCGGGATCTAGTGCACTGATGATTGTAATCAACAATTGTCTAATTTTCTTTTTGAACTCTATCATTGAAGTAGCAGAAGGATCCATTTTTCCTGCAATGGTATTATTGCAAACAACACATTGTGAAATATAACTATGTGCCACTGCGTTTGGACCTTTTCTACGTGAAATAAAAAGTACAATATAGACCATAGATCTCGTACGCTTTTGCAGTGACACACCTAATCGCAATTGAAACCATGTGCCAATGCCTCACCATACGACAACTTATAAACAAATGCTCCTGTCATTCTAGCAGCAACACACCTAGTTGCAATTGCAACCATGTGCCGAAGCATGAATGACTAGGAGCAACATAAAACATAGTCACCCTACTCTTTTGCAATGACACACCGCAATTGCAACCATGTGCCAGTGCATCCACGCATGGTTACTTCTTTCAAAAAGATGCTCCTATCATTCTAGCAACAACACACCTAGTCGCAATTGCAACCATGTGCCGAAGCATGAATGACTGGGAGCAACATAAAACATAGTCATTCTACGCTTTCGCAATGACACACCTAGCCACAATTGCAACCATGTGCCAATGCATCCACGCACGGTGACTTCTTTCAAACAGATGCTCCTGTCATTCTAGCAGCAACACACCTAGTCGCAATTGCAACCATGTGCCGAAGCATGAATGACTGGGAGCAACATAAAACATAGTCATCCTACGCTTTTGCAATGACACACCTAGTCCCAATTGCAACCATGTGCCAGTGCATCCACGCATGATGTCTTCTTTCAAGATTCAAGCATATGAAGCATTATGAAATTATTTGAGCACACATTCATGCATTAGATGCTATCGTCAATCTAGCAGCAACACACCTAGTAGCAATTGCAACCATGTGCCGAATCATGAATGACGGGAAGCAACATAAAACATAGTCATCTTGTGTTTTTGCAATGACGCACCTAGCCGCAATTGCAACCATGTGCCAGTGTATCCACGAACGGTGACTTCTTTCAAACAAATGCTCCTGTCATTCTAACAGCAACACACCTAGTCGCAATTGCAACCATGTTCGGAAGCATGAATGACTGGGAGCAACATAAAACATAATCACCTTACGCTTTTGCAATGACACACCTAGCCGCGATTGCAACCATGTGCCAGTGCATTCATACACGGTTACTTCTTTCAAACAAATGCTCCTGTCATTCTAGCAGCAACACACCTAGTCGCAATTGCAACCATGTGCCGAAGCATGAATGACTGGGAGGAATATAAAACATAATCATCGTACACTTTTACAATGACACACCTAGCCGCAATTGCAACCATGTGCCAGTGCATCCACGTACGATGATTTGATAAAAGAAATTTTAAACCTTTAAGTTTTAACGCAAAAAACTCAAAAAAACATCAATAAAATAAGGAAGGGTTTAAAAAATTACTGCTACACTGCTTTGAGAATGTGGAAAGCTGCCATAAATTTTGGTGAAGACTTTTCAATGTACCTCTTTTGTGAAAAGACAAGCACTGGCGTCACCTTTATATAGCCACGGCGGGCTCGGCAGGCAAATAGCTTTACCCGACGTGACCGTCGGGAAGATTCACTAGCCCGATGGGCTCGATGGGCTATGAGCCGGTCTCCAGGTCTCCCTGGAGGTCAAAAAAGATGAATGTCAATTAACAAAATATTTGTTATTTTGCATTTCTATTGTTATTAACCTGAAATTATAGTGTGATCACGTCATTTTGAAATCCCTAGTCTTTGCATGGTCCTATAAAGACCTCAAAGGGATTGATCCATCGATATGAGCTAACATACAATTCCTTTGAAATCGGATGCAAAACCTAGCAAACAACGTCCTTATACATATAATGACACATTTGCTAAAAGAATCACATATAATGACACATTTGCTAAACGAATCAAAGAAGAGATTGATAAGCTGATGGAAGCTGAATTCATCTATGAGATTGAACATACAGATTGGGTGTCACCCATTGTGGTAGTTTCCAAAAAGAATGGAAAACTGCGAGTGTGTGTAAACCTCAAAAAGGTAAATGCAGCTACCATAAGGGATAATTATCCCTTGACAATCACAGAACATGTACTTGAGCGGGTGGCTGGAAAACAGGCTTATTCTTTTCTGGATGGGTTTTTAGGATATAACCAACTAGCAATAGCAAGAGAGGATCAACACAAAACAGCATTTGCCACAGAATGGAGAATTTATGCGTATCAAGTTATGCCGTTTGGCTTAACTAATGACCCAACTACCTTCCAAAGGTTAATGACGCACGCGTTCAAAGAATACCTGAGAATATTCTTGGAAATATACATGGATGATCTTTGTGTACACTCTCTTCTACGAGAGGAACATATTGACCATTTGCAAAAGGTCTTTGAAAAATGCAGGACATATCGAATTTGTCTTAACTCGGAAAAGTGTATCTTTATGGTTAAGCAAAGCCGCATCTTAGGACACATTGTCTCAAGAAATGGCATAACCAGTGATCTAGACAAAGTCAAAGTCATTGTAGACCTACCCAGGCCTACTAATGCTAAACAAGTGCAATCCTTCATGGGCGGATATTATCGAAGATTCATATACATGTATGCGGTTATCGCACAATCTCTTTATCGTTTGCTAGTCAATTTCGATTGGACCGAGGAGTGTGAAACTTCATTCCAAAAGCTGAACGAAAACCTTATATCAGCACCTGTACTGAAGGCACTAGATTGGGAAAAGATATTCCATGTTCACATTGATGCTTCTGCATATGCAATCGGGAGTATTTTGGCTCATCAACCTGGAGACGGAACAATGGATTTTCCACTGTGTTATGCAAGCCGACAGTTAAATAGTGCGGAAAAGAACTACACAACCACTGAACGAGAAGGGTTAGGAATGATTTATGTTGTAAAGAAATTTCGTCATTATTTGCTCGCAAACATATTTGTGTTCTTTATAGATCATCAAGCTCTTTTGTATCTGGTAAATAAACCATGCAATACAGGGAGAATTGCACGTTGGTGTTAAGGCGGTTACACCGCTAGCGGAAGCTAAATAGCGCGAACTCAACCAACAACAGAATTTGTCAGACGAGGACAGAGCTTGACCCGCAGGTGCATGGACACAACTAGGTGGGTGTCAAATCACCTACTCGACCTTCTAATGACAATCACTACTAAGGAAATCAAATCTAAGTTCTAAAATACGCAAGTGACTGAAATCCTTACGTCGAACGAATGCTATACGAAACAGGATCTAGAATCATTGAATCGATCTCAAACTCAAGGGGAAGTCTATACACTAGGTAAGAACAACACCCTAAAGACTTGAACTGCAAAATCAACCTATAACCACTCCGTGCGGCAAACGCGTATGAAGACAAGCCGAAAAATACAGGTGATCAAAACTTGACCCCGATGGTACCAATGTGTAGCTCTACTCGTTGTGGTTCTATAGATATGCTGCACACTCCATTCCGACACACGAGTTGGAAGAAAACTCACACTGAAGCTCGTAGGAACTTACCACATATAGAAGCCGATAGCGCGCACTCTTGGTATCTGTGCATAGCTATCGCCGTTGCTAACACAATGGCGGTGTCGCTTCTCCAATGGTGGCTCCGTAGCTCGCGTAGCAAGTAGATAAGACTCTCTCACTTTCACTCTCTCTCAGACACACTCACGGCGCTCAAAAACTCACTTTGATTAATAATCTGAATCCCCTTAGGTTACAAAAACTTTGGCTTATATACCTCAGCCTTGGAGGTGAGAACATCTCTAACTAATTACATCAGCAAGTGAAATTACTTCGGGATTACAAGCTGGAAACTCAATTGAGTCCCGTTATTTAATGAATGGCTCAAATCAAAATTAATGTCGGAAAGACATTTATTACAATCAATGGTTACAAAATGATGAGTGTGAGCAAAAATGTGGGTGTGATCCTCTGCTGGCTCAACACTCCCCCCCTCCGCGTTCATGTCGTCCCTGACATGACGTTTATGCTTGGTCAATAAAGTCCTGTCGTCTTGAGCATCTGCAAATGTGATTCGTATCGTAGGTTTCCGATGGTCAAGGTTGGGCCGGATATTTTGCTTTCGTGGGTGAAAAAGCCGGTGTAGAAAGCTTCTTCGAATGTTTGCATGTGGAAGCTAGGCAAAAACATAATCCTTTGGTATAGGAGGTGTAACACTTTTGGAGAAGGCTGCAATGAAAGATCGTACATCATATCAGTCACTGTGTCGGCCGTCGATAGTAGACTCAAGGTCGTGGCTTTATCTGGCGCGAACACTTCAATGCAAGCTAAGAGAGTCCTGCAGATTTTCTTGAGCATCTGACATGAAAGGTCAGGAGAGCCAGTAAAGAGCTTGATGGTGCCCGTTAGGGTTTTCACCATGAAGGCTTTACCTATTCTCTCTCCTGCCTTTGGTCCTGGCATCCTGGGATAATTAAGCCAATTTGGCTTCTTTTCTGCAATCCTGCCATGCTCTTTCCAGTTTCTGACTCTTGGCACCGGGCAGAAGGTTGCATCCTCCCGAATCTCCTTTGGTGCCTCCACCAAGTAGATGAGGTAGGCTGGGTATTTGTTCAGCCAACCTTTCCTCCATCTAGGTTGTGAATCTACTATCTTCTTTGATTGTTCCTCCTTTGTGATGTCGCCTTCGTAAAGAGCAACATACTGCTCCTCCTCTATTCTCTTTTTCGTCTTTAGCACTTCAAATTTCATCAAAGGGAAAGGCAGGCTGGGTTGCATCCACTGTTCATGGAGCACTTTTGTGTCTAGTCCCTGAAGTCTAATGGAGATTAGGAGTCTCCTCTCCCATTCCATTTCCGCCTTGGCACTCTCCTCTGCTGACTTTTCTATTTGGTCATGGAGCCTTTGTTCTTCTTGTTCAGAGATTCCTGAAGTCGAGACCACGTCTTGAGCTGGGGCTGGATCTTCAATTGTGGTTGCCTCTCCAGTTTCTGGTAGCTCTATGGCTGCTCCACTTGATTCTTCGTGTGGTGTCTCTGTCTCTCTTCTTTGTTGCTCTTGTAGATCTTGGAGCTGTTTGCGGAGGGCCTCACTCTCTGTCCATAGTGTTTGATTTTCTAATGTGAGCCTCTCCTCTGCGGCCAATGATCCCTCAGCAATGTGCAACCTTTGCACTTGCTCTAATCTCAGCTCTCTTTGTAAGCTTCGGACCTGGTCTTCCAAAGCTGGTATGATAACTCCCTCTTGTTCGGTTCCTGCTCTGCTAGCTCTAGGGGTAGTCCTGAGTATAGTGATTGTTCTTTCTTGGAGCTCGACTCTCTCCCTTAGCTCAATGAGCTCATCCTTAGCCGCCTCCAAGTCATCCTCTATCCGCTCCCTTGCTTCCTGTGCACTTGTTACTTCTCTTGAAGCCTCAGCTAGCTGGAGTATCAAGCCGTCTCTCTCGTTTTCCGCGTCATAGAGTGATGCTTTATGACTTTTAGATTCAGTCATAGCATTCTCTAATTTCCTCTGCAACTCCGCTTTCCTTTGTTTGGCTGTCACCATCTCTACTTCCTTTCCCTTGGATCTTTCTTTTATCTTGCTGAGCAGTTCATGCACCATGTGCATGTCTTTTTCATCTTCATCTGTCAACTCTAAAGCTCTTTCTGCCACCACCTCCACTGGCTTTGGCTCTTCTAGTACGTTCGGTTCGTCCAGTTTCTCTTCACTTTCTTTTTTACTCTCTGTCTTTTCCTCCGTCCCTCTCCGTTCATCTTGTTTTTGTAGTGTGATCCCATAAACTGCCTCAAGGGCCTCTTCTTCAGTGTATCCTATAGCTACCAGATCCTCATAATCATTTCTCTTTTGCTGAACTGGATCTATCTTCTTTTCTTTGGTCTCGGCCTCTGGCTTTTCCAAATCCTCTGTGTCCACCTCTACTGTGGTCTCCTCCACAATTTTTTCCGTCTTCTTCGGGCTTGGTACATCAGTCATAGAGGGATATCTGTCCTCAACTTCCTTGGCTTTCCCTTTGTCGGCTTGCCCGTCTATCTCTTGAGGCTTAGTAGACTCATCTACTTTCCTTTTCCCCTTGTCGTCTTTTTTCAGCTCAGCTTTTAATTGTTGTACCTCCTCTTCAGTGTATGGCTCGACAGGTTGTTGCTCTAGAATAGCCTCTGACTCCTCATAAGCTTTAATATATTGATCGTATTGATCAATATGTGGCCTGGATAAGCTAGTTCCGACTTTAGTGGGGTCTGGCACCCACTTTTCTTCAAAGTCACCCTTTAGAGCTCTTTCTGCTCTAAACTGCTCCACTAGTCTTTCCATTCTTGCCGCTTTCTAACTTTTGGTTTGCTTGGGAGCAACCTTCTTCTTTACTTTCTTCTTAAGCGGCTCGTCCACATCCTCTGCAGGTTCTGAAACTACTTCTAGTTTTCGGCGTGCTCTTGTGGATGCCCTCTTGGATACTTCGGGCTGTTCTTCCTCCTCGTCGGCTTCTCTAAGCCACTCATTCTGGGAGGGAATCTTTGGCCACTGATCTCTAGCTCCAATAGCTTCATAAGCTAATCTTGTCAGAATTTCCGCTCCTCCTATGTACTTTGGCTTCTCGTTGTGCATGGCAATTACTTGCTCGTGGATGTGTTGAGCGTAATTCACCTCTTTTGGCATATTGCTCTTTAATGCCCATGTGATGGTGTTCGCAATGGCATGGGGTGGTGTCGTATACTTTTGCGGTCTCTTACTGCAAACATGGAGAAACTGGTTGTACAGTCGGCAAAGGGTTGCCGCTCTTGGGTCCGACATATCTCCATAGGTCGCATTTTGTTTCTTGGGCCCATAGGCCTCTATGGCCTCTCTTCTTTCCCTGACCGAGCTCCCTTTGTTGTGCAGCTTCAATGCATCTGCAATTAGCTGTGGAGTGATCTGTAGTTCTACCTTCTCTCCATCCATGGCTGTCAATGTGGCTTTTCCATCCTTCTGAATGGATGTTTCCAACTCGTACACTCTTCTTGTATCCACACCTGATGGTCTCGAGGTGAAGAAACTGTGCAAGTCTACCCTTTCCAGGTACCTGCCGATGTCTTCTGACCTGCTATAATCTACCAATTCCTGTGGGATCATTGGTACATCCACCGCTTGCCCTTGAGGATCTCTGAAAGTCCCCTGGTAGATCTTTATTCCCTCTTTCTCCAATACTGCTTCCTCCACCCAAGTTTTGGTTGGCTTGAGGGTTTCTGCTGGAATGTCAAAGGGTTCCGCTTCTGCAAGAGCATCTTTGATTCTCGGTCTTTCTCTTCGTTGCCGATGACTTGGCGGAATCCATGGATCCTGTAACTCCAATTTCAGAAGTTAGCGTCTTTTTAGTACTGAAAGCCGAAATGAAGCTTTTAACTATTCAAATGACTTGAAAATTGAAACATGAGCTATTCAGGGCCTAAGGATGCAAGGTAGGTGAAAAAATATGCAAAATGGGCTCAAAATCATGCTGGAGACATCATACGCGTATGATGTCTTTTGTGTCAAAATGACTTCATATTGGTTGTGCTTGTAGCTGATAATGTACATATGAGTATCATATGCTTGGATTTGAGTTTGGATCCCATTTGATCAAGTTTTGGCCAGTTTAGTCCAGTTCTGGCTCTTGGAAAAATTTTGAAAGGGAATTGGATTTTATGATCCAAATTGGATAAAACTTGGTGGTTCACTTTCAAATGGCATGTAGATCACTTCTGTTTGGTGGTTGAAGCCCTGAGGTGCCAAAATCACATAGTGAGACATCATACGCGTATGATGTCTTTTAGTGTATTTTTGGACCAAATTTCTCTATAAGCTTGGATTTGGCTTTAGATAGGCTTATTCAGTGGATTTATGAAGTTTGGATAGATTTTGGGCTAAAAATGGCTCTGGAGACATCATACGCGTATGATGTCTTTTTCATCAATTTTTCATGGGATTGGTTCTGTGGACTTCCCATGTACTAGTGAAGGACTGTCCCTACTCAAATCTTGGTTTGGACTTGAGTATGTTGGATTTGGGCCAAAAATATTCTTTAAGTGAAGGATTTTTCCTCAATTGGGCTAATGGGGTGATCCACTTGACCAAATGGTTCCAAATTTCATATGTAGCATGTATTAGATATATATAATGGATGTATGATGACAAATGAGCAGTTTTGGCTCTGTAAGTGCAAATAGACATCATACGCGTATGATGTCTTTTGTGTCAAAATGGTACTTTTTGGTTCCAGATAGCTTGTAGATGTGTTAATCAACAATCCTACAAAGTTTCATTGAGTTTGGAGTTATTTTGACAAAATTAGGACCAAAAATCAATTTTATGGCCTAATTTGTGTCTTTTTGGTTTTCCTTGGGTTTTCTAACTCCAATTCTCATGATACTTGGTTCATAGGATGTGATTAACATGTGGAATGAGGCTATGCACTCAAATGTTGAAATGGATGTGAAATTCATGCTGTGAGACATCATACACTTATGATGTCTTTTCTTGAAATGTTGGTCTTTTTGTGCAAAGAATGCTTTGTGCTAGTGCCCTAAGCCCTGCTAACTAGTTTTCAACTTAAAAAGTCATCAGTTTAGCTAAAAAGCCCCCTTATAGGCATTTCAGTCTCCGAAGTCGTCTTTTTGCCGTGGGGTTGAATTTCTTCAACTTTTCTTCTCGAGAGTTGCATTTCCAGCTCATTGGATATGTTGTGAAGCCATCTATTTGGTTGAACTTGACTTTGGCTCCCCGTTCTCCATCTTTCTCCATTTGGTTGCCCGAAAGCGTCTTTTTCACCATCGGTAAGTGAATCAGCTTTCTTTTGGGTTTTGCTTGCAAACATAAGTCATCCATGTATATTTGAAGCTGCTTGTGAAGTTTCATTTCATTCGGTCGTCAATTTCAGTCGTTATGCCAAAATGACGCTTTGTGTGTCCGTAGCCGAATCGGTTGTTCCGACCTACTTTTGGTGGTCCCAACCTAGAGATACTCTATGGTTGCATTGTCCTTGATGTGGTTGAACTTCCTGTGAAGTTTCGTGTCGTTTCGACAACTTTTTCCTGTTTGCCTCTTGTAGGCTCTGTTGACCTAGGGTTTTTCCAGTCGTTCTTTCTCGAGCTTTGAGTGTTAGAAACCCATCTTCTATACTAGGGTAACCCACCTATAAGTTCTTGCAAGGTTTGGTTAGGCGTTTGTGCCCCTACCTAGCATTCTTCCCCATTCCCCGTCTGCTCTTGTTTCTTGGTTTTGGTCAGTTTTCGCGACAAAAGTTAACGATAAGCATCAAAAGCTTATGGCAACGAGTCTACCTCTCATGTCTAGTGTCCTCTGAGCTCTCGTAGAAGTCGTAGAAGGCTGTAGAAGGTTGGATGCTCCTGTGTGCTCTTTGCTCTCTCCAAGAAGGTAATAGTGGAAATGAGCTTGAAAGTGATGTGAAAAATACTTAACTTCGGACTTCTCAGATCACTTGTTACCAAATTTGACATGTGCTCCTATCTCGTCGTAAAATGCACTTTAGGATTTGAAATTTCTCAATTTGGACTCCGTTTGACCTGTTTCTGAGAAATCTGTCCACTTTGCCAAAATTCTGTCATTTCGGGCTTCCCGCAACTTTTCCCGAATTGTACTCAATTTTTACCATGGGTTGCCCTTGTCATTAGGATCATCACCATCTATTCTTTTCTTTTTTCTGATCTCGTTTCACCTGCTTTTTTATTTTTCTTTTACTTTTATTAAGAAAATCATAAAAAATAAAGAAAAATAGAAAATTGAAGCCAAAAAATTCCAAGCATACACAATAAATAGCTGGTAACCCTGTGTATATGAATATACACTTATTTGTGATTTCTGGACTTGGATTACCACTTTTTTTCACTTTTTAGCTTCAAACACACTCTTATTTAGTGATATTTACACGTCTAGAGACCCAAATTCATCATTTGATCTCTTCTTGTTGCAAAACAAGGTATATAAGGGCATAAATATTATCAATATCCGCAATCAAACATAAAAATTGCAAAATCATGTAAGACACTGCCCTTGTAATATAATTTTTGTTTTTCTTTGTTTTTGTCGCTTGTAGCTGCTTTGTAGCTCCTGTATACCTGTATACCTCCCCCCCTCCTAGTCTGAGTCCTCCTGGACGACTATGAATTGTCTGTGGGCGAAGCATTGTAGTTGTTTTGGTCATAAGTTCCCCATGCAATTGTAGAGCGATGATACAACAGTCTTTCCAATAAAGCTGCTCTTTGTTTGATTGAAGGATTGGTGGTCGGGTTTTGGGTTGGTTTTGGCACTTCGGTAGTAGAATCAGTAGATGGATTCTTCTTTACCTTGTTGTTCTTTTGCACAATCCAAATCTGCTTCCGCTTCGCTTGTGCTTGCCACAAACTCTTTGCGACCCAAACCTGCTTTGTTCTTTGTGTTGATTTCCTCGCCTTGAAATACCTAGGAGTTTCCGTGGATTGTACTGAAGGGAGTTCCTGTTTACAAATCTTTGGGATCCAAATTTGCTTGCTATACCTTTGTGCCGTCATGAACTTCTTTGGAATCCAGATCTGTTTCACTGTCCTTGATTGTTCGGAATCACTCTGTTGTCTGGTATTGAAGACTCTGTTTTCCACCTTTGTTTCCTTTGTCACAACCTTTTTTGGTCTCCATACCAACTTTGACTCCTTTTTCTCCCAAGGTTGAGCTGTTATATTATTGCCTGTCTTCCTTATCCACTGTTGAGAGTTCCTCGTCGAAGAGCAATCCAGTTGTATAGAAACTTTTGGTTGCCATTGCTTCTTCTTTTTCTTTGGTTGTTTACCTTTGTTCTTGGATTCTTCCTTTGGAGTTGGCTCTGCTCCTTTGGTGAACTTAACTGATTGACTTTCACCTTCGTATTTGATAAGCACTGATTTAGAACTCCAATCAATCATTGCATTGTATTCCTTCTGCCATGGTTGTCCTAGCAATAATGGATGTTGTGTAGCTTGGTCTTCAACCACGTAAAACATATGAGGATACACATACTGGTTAATCTATATATGTAAAACTGTGCATCCGACAGTTTTGATTGAATTCTCAGAGTAACTCTTTAACTCTTGCTTGGCAGTTTGTAATTTAGTGTCATTTGTCAATTGTCTATACAAACTGAGTGAAAGTAGGTTAGTTTGAGCTCCTGAATCCAATAGTGCTCTGGCTTTGATTTGGTTGGTTCCTACTTTGCATTCAATGATGGGTTCTTCTTTGTCATTATCTATTTCTGTTACACTGACTGCGTTTATTCGTATTGCTCCTTCATTGCGCTGTTTCTGACGCAGTAGTCTTCTTTTCTCCATTCTTTCCTTCGCCTCGGCTTGCGCTTCCTCCACAATCTTTTTCTTTTTCTGGACACGCAGCTTTTCTTGATGTATTTTGAGAAGCATGTCTTGGGTTAGCGGCAAAAGATACTTTTTCACTCTGCATCCACTAATCCAATTGGGCATTTCTTCTCCGTCTAATGTAGCAAGCTTGACGGCTCCACTTGGTGATAGATCTTTAATCACCAGAGGTCCCATCCCTCGCTTTTTAAGCTTCTTAGCATGCTGTTTCAGAGTGTAAACTAGGACATAGTCCCCAACCTTAAACTCTTTAGTCCGCACATGCTTATCAAAAAATTCCTTTTGTCGCCTTTTTTGAGCGTAGATAGAAGCTACTGCTTTTAGGCGAAGCTCGTCTAGCTTTTCCAGGTCATCTATTCTATCAGAAAGCTCGTGCCCTGTCCACTCTAGATCCTTAGCCACCCTTAAGGTTGAAATCAAGAATTCTATTGGTAAGATAGCATTTAGCCCAAAAACCATGTTATATGGGGTCGTTCCTATTGATGTTTTATATGCTACCCTATATGCCCATAATGTTGAATGCAACTTCTGGTCCCAGTCAGTTCTCGACTCAGATACAATCTTCGTAAGGACCGTGCATATGGTTTTGTTTGTTGCTTCAGCTTGTCCGTTTGCTTGTGGATGATACGGGGCTGATTTCCTATGGATTACCATGAATTCATCTAGAAGGATCTCTATCACTTCATTTATAAAATGTGTGCCTCGATCACTCACAATTTCTATTGGCAATCCATATCGTACAAAGACGTATTCATATAGAAATTGTGCCGTGGTCCTGGCATCTGCTTTTTGAGTTGCCTTTGCTTCGACCCACTTTGTTAGATAGTCTGTAGCCACAACGATGTATTGTGCATGAGTCTTATATGCAGGAGGTGAAATGGGTCCGACATAATCAATCCCCCATTTTGCAAAAGCTCTTGCCCCCATCATTGGTCTAAGCGGCATATCATCTCTTTTAAGTGGTACTTTGGTCCGCTGACAGTCATCACACCGTTTAACGTATTCCTCAGCGTCCATATGTAATGTTGGCCACCATATTCCTGCGGCTAAGACAAGTTTTGCTGTCTTATCACCTGAGAAATGGCCTCCACCTACTCCTCCATGAGCTTGCTCCAGGATTATCACATACTCAGACTCTGATGCGCAAATCCTAAGCTGGTTGTCTTTACCTCTCTTATAGAGTTGATCTCCTATTAAAGCGTAATCTCTAGCTTCTGTCTCTACAGATTTCTGACGAGCTTTTGACGTTCCTTCTGGGAAAGTTCTATTTGTGAGATATTCAACAATATACTGACTCCATTCCGGAGCGATCATTATCTGATATAATGTCGAATACTCTGCTGGCGGTTTTGATGAACATACAATACATACAGTGACATATTCATGTACGCTTTCTTTCATTCCTGGCCAATAGACTCCCAATTGTAACAAATTCCTATATGTGTTCCTTCTTGAACAATGAAATGCACATTCCTGAACATGTGCTTCGCACAGATATATATTATATTCCTCAGGATTGATGCATAGTCGTAAAACATGATCATTTCCCAATTGATACAACCTTCCTGCAACCAATTGAAGATTCTTGGATTGCTGAATAGCAATATGTTTCTGGTTGTATTCTCTTCTATCAAACTCTCCTCCATAGGTTAATAGGCTAACGACATTTTGAGACCACTTCGGTATCATTTCTATGTTGAACAAGTACGCGTCTGGCATGTCGTCATCTACTCCTATAGGGTCTTCTCCATTCGTCAATCGCGAAAGATGATCAGCTCTAAGATGTGTTTTTCCTTTCTTTACTACTACCGTGAAGTCGAATTCCAGTAAGATAATGAACCATCTCACTATTCTCCCGGTATTGCATGGTTTATTCACTAGGTAGAGCAAGGCTTGGTGATCCGTAAAAAACACAAACTTGTTGGCTAGAAGATAATGCCGAAATTTCTTCACAGCATATATCATTCCTAATCCCTCTCGCTCTGTTGTGGTGTAATTCTTCTCTGCATTGTTGAGCTGTCGACTGGCGTAACAGATAGGAAAATCCATGTTTCCTTCTTCTGGCTGAGCCAGAATGCATCCTATTGCATATGCCGAAGCATCTATATGCACATGGAATATCTTCTCCCAATCTGGTGATTTCAAGACTGGAGCAGTAATGAGTGCCTCTTTCAATTTCTTGAATGATTCCTCACACTCCTCTGTCCATTCAAAGTTCACTATTAGCCTGTAAAGTGGTTGGCCTATTATAGCGTACATGTAAATGAATCGTCTATAATATCCGCAATGTCCCATAAAGCTCTGTACTTGTTTCGCATTGGTTGGTCTAGGCATATCCACTATAACTTTTATCTTCTCTAAATCCGTGGATATTCCGTTTTGTGAGACAATATGTCCCAGAATTCTGCCCTGTCGGACCATAAACACACATTTCTCAGGATTGAGACAAATGCGATATGTCCTACATTTCTCAAATACTTTTCTTAGGTGTTCTAGATGCTCATCTCTCAGAAGAGAATGTACACATAAGTCATCCATGTATATTTCTAGAAACAACCTTAAGTATTCTTTGAAAGCATGTGTCATCAGCCTCTGGAAGGTTGCGGGAGCATTGGTTAGACCAAAAGGCATAACCCGATAAGCATAAATTCCCCACTCCGTTGCAAAAGCTGTTTTATGTTGATCTTCCAGTGCTATGGCTAGCTGGTTATATCCTGAAAAACCATCAAGAAAGGAGTATGCTGTTTTCCCTGATACACGCTCTAGAACATGATCAGTTATCGGCAAGGGATAATTGTCCCTGATTGTTGCAGCATTCACTTTCTTTAAGTTGACACACACTCGGAGTTTTCCGTTCTTCTTGGGTACCACCACAATTGGGGATACCCAAGTGTGTTCAATCTCGTATATGAATTGAGCTTCCATTAGCTTATCTATCTCTTCTTTGATTCGCTTATCAAACATATCATTATATGTGTATGGTCTCTGTCTGCTAGGCTTTGCATCTTGTTTTAGTGGGATTGTGTGTTGGCATATCGATGGTTCAACTCCCTTTAAGTCCTTATAAGACCATGCAAACACATCCCTATACTCTCTAAGAAGACTCAAAAGTCTCTCTTCCTCGCCTGGAGACAAATCCGTGGCTATGTACACCGGTCTAGGTGTCTCACCTGGAGCTGCTAAATCAACTTTTTTTGCATCTTCCGGTCCGTCATAAGATTCGTTCTCCCTTCTCTCTCGAATAGGTTGGGTTAATACCACCTTCCTATCCTCTATTGTGAATTTCCTATAGTGAGAGGGAACATCCATGTTTTCCTTGATTTTGGCGTTTTCGTCCTCTCCACTCTCAATTTCTGTCGTCCAAACTTCTTTCAGAGTTTTCTTGAGCTCTCTGTACTTGTTTCTACGTTCTAACTTGGACTCCGTGTGTTCTCTGTTGCGCTTGTTCTTTTCTGATTTTTCTGTTTCAGTTTTCATTTCATTCCTTTGAACTTGATTTCTTGAGCTTCTTTTGTCTTTTCGTAAGCTCTTTTGATCATTGCCTCTCATTCTTCCAGAAATCTTTTCCTTAACACAATCTTCCGCCTTTACTAGCATTAGGAATTGATTTTTTCCTCTTATTCTAGGCATCAGATTGGTTCTAACCCCCTTTGTTTTTCTCTTTGCTCTATAGGGTTTCTGGCGTGGTTTAGTTTGGTTCGGAAAATCATAAAATCTGACATCCGTTATAGTTTCTTCGTTTCCGCTTGAACTGTCCGTTGACTCGTTGTCTGCTTCATTTCCCCACTTTGGATGATTGGGAATGTCGTGAAACACCTCTTCTTCATCTTCCTTTTCCAGTGTATCGTTCTTTTCAGTTTCTTTTTCGAGTATAGTTCTCAGCATGAAGTACGGAACCACGTTGTACCCGTCCTTGTCGCAAAATTTTGTTGTGGGACCATCCGGAATTGCACAAACATCTAGGGTTGCTAGAATGTGTGTCCATTCTAATGGTTCAAGCGTGTCCTCTGGAAAGGGTTCTCCTATATAAGTTTCGTCTTCGATAGCCCTTTCTAAAACATATTCTTCTCGCCTCAGACTTCCACATTTCGAGGCTCCACACATCCATAACTCCTTAGGCTTACCTAACCAGGCCGGAAATTCGGATCCCGCCAAAGTAGCTGAATCAAACTCCTCTACCGGTGTTCGGTTCACATCTTTGTAGCTATGGTCTTTCAGGTTCACACGTGTAGTGGTTTCCATATTTCTCAGGTATATGTGATCGTAGCCCCAATCCTGGACCATTTTCAACTGTCTCATGAATGGTCTTCCCAGTATGATATCATAGTTATTCTCCTTGCCAAAATCGACAATAGCAAAAGTATGTTCGTATTCAATGCCGCAAGAAGTCACTACGACTTTCTCTAATAACCCCATAGGTTTCTCCATGTGTCCATCTGCTAATTGGAGTTTCAACCTAGTCTTCCTTATTGCTGGTTTCCCCCATTTTTTCCAGATTTCTTTTGTAGCAATGGCTACCCCAGCTCCGCTGTCTAGTATTGCCATTGTGTTCACTCCTTGGAATTCAACTGGTAAGGTTGTATTCCCCTCTTCACCTTCGCAATACTCTCCGACCTTGTTTAAGGGTACAGGCTTAGCGTTCTTTTGTGGTTTGCTCAGCTCTTGTATACCCTCTTGCAGTCTCGATGTTGGGTCTTTTATCCCAAATTTCTCCAAGCATTTTCCTACAGTGGTCCACATATGTGGTCTTAGCCTCAAAAGCTCAGCTAGAGTGATAGTGCATGTCACTGGTGTTGACAAGATCTCTATCAATCCTTGCGAGTCCATGACTTTTTCTGATGAGATTCTTCGTGAGGGAAGTGCTCTAATCTCGGATTTTGCTTCATACTCTCCTAAGTATGAAGGTAAGGTTTTCAGTGAATGAGGTTTGCTCTCCATTGTTCTAACAGAGCCCCCATCTCCCCAGTAAGATTGCAGATCCAAGTCCACTTGAGATCCTGCCTCAAATTCCACTATGGGAGGATTCCTGATGTCCTTTTCCCAATTTGTCTGATTAGCTTGGCAACTTAGCTCGTTTGCAAAGTTTGCCTCTCTCACTTGTTTCCAAAATTCATTGTAATCCTCATCTCTTTCGTAAGACCTCTGTATGACTGGATGAAAACTCTCTATCTCCTGATCGGTTGTGTTCAATACTATGCGGTCATCCTTGTGTGTATTTTCAGGCTTTTGTGCACTGGGAGTCTTTTCAGCTACCCGTGAAATGATAGTCTCTTGCTGAATTGGGTTTTCCGTTCCACAATTCATTGTTTCTCTTGGTGGTTCTAATAAGGCTTGTGCAGTCTCGATCATTCTCTGGCACATTTCAAGTCTCTGCTTTTCCAATTCCGCGTTTGGGTATGTCATCCACCTCTGTTCTTGTGTTTGGTTGTTCTTTAACCTAGCTTCGTAAGCTCTCATCAGTGCGTCCAATGGTTCGTGTACTTTGTCGACTAGCACTGATCCCCCTGAGCTTAAGCTCGTTGTTTCTTTGATACTCTTTTGTTTCGTTCTTTCCGGGCTCATCTCTCGTTTCCCGTTTTGACTCTCAAGTTTTTCTAATCTATCTTTAGTTCGCTTTAGTTCCTCAGCTAGAATAGCGTCTTCACGTTCTTTTCTCAACTTCATGCGTGCTTTTCTAGCTTTCCATGTGTTTCTTTGACTCCGCGGTCCTTGACTAACCACTTCAGTCGCTAACTTTCCATTCTCAGGTTCTCTAGTGGTTTTCTTAGCTTGAGCTCTAGTAACAACTTGCGTTGGTATCAGAGTTTCATTTTCAGACCCACTGCTGGTAGGAATAGTTTCTAGCATATTCAATGTCGTCTTTTGCACTTTGTTTGGATTCTTTGAACAATCCTCAATGAAGTGAGTAACCCCACACTCAGTGCAATAAGCGTTAATTCTAATGATTTCCGTATGTGGACAAACATTCATCAGATGGTCACCTCCACACTTGTAACAGGGTCCTAGTGCTGGTCTTGGTCCCACTTGATTCGTCCTTTGTGGATAGGATGGTCTTTGTCCTGTTAACCCTCCATGAGCTATGAACATCAATGTTCTTGCGTCCAAATTGTATCTCTCTTCATCAGAAGCACTTGTAACTGTTGGTATTCCAACATTCCCAATCATGCCCCATGGTTCTGGTTTTTGGGTTCTTCTGGTGGGTAATACACAGTTGGAGACATGTGTGCACCAGATTCTTCATAATAGGCTTGAACAGGCACTAAGGCTTGTTCTTCCTGATTCTCTAAGGTTGGTGCATATCTAATGCCCACTGGTCTTGCTCCTGGTAAAGGTGGTTGTTGTCCCAATACCTTGCGGCCTTTCTATCCCCATAGGTCCTGGTACATTTCCCGTTGGGTATCGAGGTACTGGATGTACTTGAGGTGGTGCTAATTGAGCAGGAGGTGCATACTGACGCTCCCTTACATACCCTTTGTTGTAATAGCACTCCTCTGTTGGATGGTTTGTCCATTTTTGTTCAATAGCACACCATTTCAGTGGTTTTGGCAATGGTTTTTGGTATGGTGCCATCCTTTTTAGAGCCTCTTCTATCATTTGCTCTACATTTGGCATGATTGTTGTTTGAACATTCTTTTTAGTGGTAGTCTCGCTCACTACGAAGGAAGAGCTACTGGATACAAAATCTGTATCTGCTGACACCTCTCCATAAACCGTACAGTTATCCACTAAGTACAATGCTTCTCTCGTTACTTGCTCGAAACTTGTACAAGCTTTCAAGTGCAAGTCCTTCTTGAGAGTGTCGTTTCTCAGTCCCTCAATAAAGAGAACAGATAGTCTATCATCTTGTGGTCGTTCACGTACTGGACATCTCTCAATGTATTGTTTGAAGCGAAGTGAAGCTTCCTTCACTTTTTCGTGTTCTCTCTGTTTAAAAGCATATATTTGTGAGACCGTATTGTGCTTAATCCCTCGTTTTGAGAATTCCTCAGCAAACTCTCTTAGCAAATGGTCAATGTCATGGAATCCCCCTATGTTCAGTGGTTGAAACCATGTCAATGCCGTACCTTCTAGAGTAAGACCAAATCCCTCGTATTGTGTATGGAAATCTGTTATCTGCTCAGCTCTTAAGACTTGCTTAAAGAGTGACACATGTGCATACGGATCTCCTGAACCACCATACTTCTTTGGCATACACTTGGCTACTTGAGATGGTCTCATACGTCTATGGTCTGCTACCAATCTCATTGCTCCTGTGTCCCGGCTAAAGCTTTCTCTAGCATCATGGACTTCATGGGTTACCCTTGTCGGTTCCCCTGCCCTGAATCTACTACTAGGAGGTAAATGTGATGGTTCCGCTTCGAACCTTGGACCTGGAGTGGTATATGTGGGGATTGGAACTGCACTACCTCGATTCGTATCCATTGACTCTCTGGAATGTAATGATCCCATTGGTCCGGGCTTCGAGTACTGAGGTTGACTGAAAGAGTCAGCAACCTGAGTTCTTTGTCCTCCTGTTGTCATTGGGTTTTGCACTCCATTTGTTGGTGCTGGTCTTTGTGAGCTAGAAGTAACATAATACTGATGTAGTGGTCCCCCAAAGTATGTATATCCTTCTAATTCTTTCTTGCCCATTGTTGAGTATTGTCTCCCATACTTGTCGTAAGCGGCAATTTTCACTTCCAATCCCTCTGTGTAGGTAAAGACATAAAGTCTTTTTTGGTTTGTCAACTCTCCGGTGTAGGGTTCTTCACATCTATAATAGAGATCTTGCTCCCCATTATTATATTTGTATAGCCCCACATAGATGTTATCAGTGTTGATCCTTGTAGTTTCATTCTCTCTTCTTAACCTGGCATCAGGTAAGTTCATTATTGGTGCTTTCTCCTCAAGTTCTTCATCTACTTTGGCTTTGGTGCCCATCAATCCCCACTTGTCCACAATGTTAGGGTTTAGGACTACCAAGTACATGGTACCCTCGTCATCTAGATATCTATCTCCGCTATAGCTCACAGGCACTAAGTCCTTGAACTCATTAGGTCTCTCTTCTATCTTTACACAATAGCCGTCCATTCCATCTTTGTAGATCTTGGCACCTTGCTCATTGTCGTACTGGTATTTTATGAACAATAGCTTCATTGTGGCGGAAGGGTTTGATGATCCTGCTGCCATATTTTCTCTGTTGTTCAGGTTCAAGTGTTCTAAGTGTTCGGTGAAAATCTCGTAAGATCTCTCCGAAGAAGTATCAGAAACACTTCCTTCAAAGATCGGCTCTAATGGTTGCACCCAACTTTGGTTTACACTTCCCTCGGTTGATATGACACTTGCTTGTTCCCCTTGTTTTGGTTGGTTATTCTGGAGATTCCTGCCCGATCTCAAATTCATCGATTCCCCTAAAGGACTTTAACTTCTCCGTCTCGGCAATTTGTTTTCCCAAGTTTTTGTGGTCAGAATTGATCCAAACTGATTGATACTTGGTCAATTGTTTAATCTTGTCAGTTGGACAACTTCTGTTTCATCAAGTGAGAATTTTGTTGCAGTTATGCTGAAAAAGACATTATACGCGTATGATGTCTTTTTTCACAGATTTGGACTATTTTGGTTATGCTCACTCTCAGTAGCCCCCTTATGCTCTGTCCACTCACAAAATTCAGTTTGAACTCTGTTTGAGCAAGTTATGGCTAATTTAGGCTTTTCTTGGCAATTTTCCACTTTTGACTTGTTTTGGGTCAATTGTGATCCAAATGGGATGAAACTTGAAATATAACCTCTAGACAGCTATTACAATGGATCTGTATTGGCAAAGTATCAAAATATGTCCAAAATTAGGTCAAAGACATCATACACGTATGATGTCTTTTTCATCAATTTGGGTCAAGACTTGATATTTTTGCTTTCTACAGTGTTTGTAACAATCTTGTCAGGTCAGATATCAAAAATAAGTAGTGGATGTGCTAAAAGACATTATACGCGTATGATGTCTTTTGTCCCAGATTTTGACTATTCTTGGTTTTAAGCCTTCTCCAATGTTTATAATTGAGTTTCAAGTGTTTTTGTCAGGTTTGAATGTAAAAACAAGATCTGAATCCAAAATTTTCTATTCTTTGCGTTTCTTGGACTCCAACTTGTCTTTTTGGGTTTCTTTGAGTGTTAATGCTCTTGTTTTAAGTTGAAATTAGGGTATAAATCCCCTTTTGAACACTCTGGTAAAGTCAAAATTTCTGTTTTGGTCTCTGTTTGGTCATTTAGACATCATACGCGTATGATGTCTAAAGTTGCAGATTTCCAGTTTTTTGGCACAGAATCCCTCCTAAAGCTTTCTCAAGTGCTCAACAACTCCCAGATACACAGAAAATTTCTCTGACTTTTGTTTATTGCAAGTTTTTAGTGATCTAACATGCAATCAACCATATCATGAAAATACTCCAATGATTACTAGCTCCAGATCAGGATCAAATGAAGTCCTACCTAAGCTATTCCTAATCATAAAATGGGTTTGGTAATTGTGATTTTAAAGAGATCCACTGCCACTCACGGACTAGCAAATTCTTCTTCTATCAACAACTACTCAACACCAACAAAACAACAAACAAATCTAAGCTAAACTAAAAATACTGTCAACACGGAAGACCCAGGAATACCCCACTTCCTAGTATCTCTCGAGATCTTCGGAGTCCACCACTCCTAGATATTTTCTAACTAAAGTATAAAAATTAGTTTATACGACTCACCTCGTAGGATTAGTCTAAGGTCACCTACTTAGGGCTCTCGTCCCCGGCAGCGGCGCCAAATGTTAAGGCGGTTACGCCGCTAGCGGAAGCTAAATAGCGAGAACTCAACCAAAAACAGAATTTGTCAGACGAGGACGGAGCTTGACCCGCAGGCGCATGGAAACAACTAGGTGGGTGTCAAATCACCTACTCGACCTTCTAATGACAATCACTACTAAGAAAATCAAATCTAAGTTCTAAAATACGCAAGTGACTGAAATCCTTACTACGAACGAATGCTATACGAAACAGGATCTAGAATCATTGAATCGATCTCAAACTCAAGGGGAAGTCTATACACTAGGTAAGAACAACACCGTAAAGACTTGAAGTGCAAAATCAACCTATAACCACTCCGTGCGGCAAACGCGTATGAAGACAGGCCGAAAAATACAGGTGATCGAAACTTGACCCCGATGGTACCAATGTGTAGCTCTACTCGTTGTGGTTCTATAGATATGCTGCACAATCCATTCCGACACACGAGTTGGAAGAAAACTCACACCAAAGCTCGTAGGAGCTTACCACACATAGAAGCCGATAGCGCGCACTCTTGGTATCTGTGCGTAGCTCTCGCCGTTGCTAACACAATGGCAGTGTCGCTTCTCCAATGGCGGCTCCGTAGCTTGCATAGCAAGTAGATAAGACTCTCTCACTCTCACTCTCTCTCAGACACAGTCACGGCGCTCAAAAACTCACTTTGATTAATAATCTGAATCCCCTTAGGTTACAAAAACTTTGGCTTATATACCTCAGCCTTGGAGGTGAGAACATCTCTAACTAATTACATCAGCAAGTGAAATTACTTCGGGATTACAAGCTGAAAACTCAATTGAGTCCCGTTACTTAATGAATGGCTCAAATCAAAATTAATGTTGGAAAGACATTTATTACAATCAATGGTTACAAAATGATGAGTGTGAGCAAAAATGTGGGTGTGATCCTCTGCTGGCTCAACAGTTGGTTTATTATATTTCTAGAGTTTGACTTCACAATGGTGGTCAAAAAGGGTAAAACTTATCTACGATCGGATCATCTTTCAAGGATACACAACGGGGAAGCTCTTGAAGAATAGATGATGACATACCAGATGCTTATCTTTTCAACATTGAAATGATACCCAAATGGTCACAGGAAATTGTTAGCATTCTTTCCTTTGGAAGTAGATTTGATAATACGGAGTACAGATCCAAACAACAAACAATTCGACAAATAAAAACTTTCATTTGATAGCAGGATGGTTTTATCATCTAGGATCGGACCAAATCCTACGATTATGTATAAATCCGGAAGAATTTGAGTGCTACCTTGAAGAAACAGATGTCCAAGATTGTGCATTTCATTGTTCAACAGTGAAAACACACCAGAGACTGAAACAGTTAAGGGTTTATTGGCCAACTATGTATGCGGACACACATTCTTATGTTACCAATTATACTATATGTAGTGCCAAACGACCAGTGGATCACGCGAAATTGTTTCAGGTAAACATTGCACCTGCATGGAGTCAATATATCATTGATTTATTAACCATTAGGACGTTTCCTGAGAACATAACAAGAGCTCGGAAAAAAGCTATAGAGCTGGAAACCCGTGACTTTCAGATAATTGGGAACCAACTCTATAAGTGAGGAAAGGAAAATTAACTTAGAATCTGTGCAAGTGAAAGCGCATACCTGCTGATTCTAGAGCATGCACATAGCGGAATAAGTGGAGGCCATTTTTCGGGCGATAAGACGACAAAAATTGTCTTAACCGCAGGAATATGGTGGCCTACATTGCACATGGATGCGGAAGAGTTTGTAAAGCGTTGTGATGCATGTCAGCGCACCAAGGTGCCGATAAAGAGAGATGAGATGCCACTACAGCCAATGATGGGAGCAAGAGCATTTGCAAAATGGGGCATTGATTTTGTGGGACCTATCTCACCCCCTGCATATCGCACCCATACCCAATATATCATTGTGGCTACGGACTACTATCTCACTAAATGGGTGGAAGCCAAGGCAACGCAAAAAGAAGATGCACGGACCACTGCACAATTTTTGTATGAGAATGTTTTTGTATGGTACATGTTACCTATAGAAATTGTCAGTGACCGTGGGACGCATTTTATTAATGAAGTCATTGAACATCTGCTAGAGGAATTCATGGTCATACATAGGGAATCTGCTCCATACCATCCACAGGCAAATGGACAAGCTGAGGCCACAAATAAAACACTATGCATGGTTCTTACTAAAATAGTGTCAGAGTCAAGAACAGATTGGGATCAACAGCTACACTTAACACTATGGGCATACAGGGTAGCTTACAAAACATCGATAGGAACAACACCGTACAACATGGTGTTTGGCCTAAATGCTATACTACCCATAGAGTTTTTAATTCCAACTCTATGAGTAGCAAAACGCTTAGAATGGACAGGGCATGAACTCTCTTCAAGAATAGATGATCTTGAAAAGCTAGATGAACTCCGCTTGAGGGCCGTAGCTTCAATCTATGCTAAAAAGAGAAGACAAAAAGAGTTTTTTGGCAAAGCATGTGCGCACTAAAGAGTTCAAAACAGGTGATCATGTACTTGTTTATACTTTGAAGCAACATGCCAAGAAAATTAAAAAGCAAGGGATGGGACCCTTTGTGATTAGTGATCTATCACAAAGTGGAGCTGTCAAGCTTGCTACATTAGTAGGTGAAATAATGCCGAACTGGATTAGTGGATGTCGACTGAAGAAATATCATCTCCCACTCACACAGGAGATGCTCCAACAAATTCATCAAGGAAAACAAAGAATGAAGGAAAAATAGAGAGTACGAGAGGAAGCTCAAGCAGAAGCAAAGGAATGCATTGCAAAACGAAGACTTTTGCGACAACAACAACAAAGTGGAGCACCATTGCGAATCAATGCCATTCAACTGACGAAGATGGATGAAGACACAGTGGAGCCAATAATTGCAGTCAAAGTGGGTAGCAATCAAGTTGAATCGATAGCATTGCTTGATTCGGGAGCTCAAGCAAATTTGATCTCTTACGGATTATACCAATAGCTCAAATCCACAGGTCAACTTCATCCTACTCCTCAAGTGCTAGAAAGTAGTACGTCACAACCGTTGAAAACATTGGGATGGACTATATTGCATATACAAATACATCAATATATTTACCCACACAAATTCTATGTGGTGGAGGTTGAAAACACACAACACCCAATGATGTTGGGACAACCTTGGCAAAAATAATACAATGTGCAGATAGATTGGGAGGCAAAAAGTCAAAATTCAACACGCACAAGAACAACAGGTGATAGCCTTTGCTCAACAATACTGGAATAATCAGTTGCAAGCAATACAATCATTGGAAAAAGAGCCAAAAGCAAGAATACCACCAAAGAACAGCATGATACCAAAGGCCAACAGATAGGTAAAAGCCAACCATGCTACCTACATACATACGAAGTCACTGCCCACAGTGCAAAGTTCTAGGTTACCAAAACAAGGGAAACAAGTATGGATGCGGAAGGATAGAAATAACATGGCAAACAAACAACGATGCAAAGAAAGAATTCAACCGAAACAGATAGTTTAAACAAACACCAAGGGCATAAAACAAATATGGATCCCAAAGAAGATGCTCAGCAAGAACCCAAATGTTACTCGCATTTGGATACCAAAACAAAAGCAAAAGAAACTCCCTTCAGTACAAGCAACAACGGAAGTTAGACAATTGCGTTTGAAAAAGGACAGCCGACTTATGTGGATGCCAATCAGCAACAAAACAGTGGCAACAACAAAAGAAGTAGCAAAACATCTACAAAAACCGGCAAAAACAAAATACCAATGGAAAGCAAAGGAAATACGGTCCACGGCCATTCCGGCCAAGCCAATCCTCTCCATAGAAACAACTACGGCTATATCAACAGTAGCGGCAAAGCAATTTCCTGTGGAAAAAAAGACAATTAAACAAAGAGCAGTAGAGTTACAGTTGTTACTTGCAAAGAAAACAGGAAACCTCAACGGCGAATGCCAATAAGCATCTTGCTTATATCCCTTCCCTTGCACAGCATTAATTTTTCCATGCATTGACCGAGTATGCATAAATTAGGGCCACATTAATTGGCCAAGCATTAGCACAAATTTTTCAACCTATGCACGGCACATACTCCGAGGCGATATCTTGTCATACGAGAGGACTTCGGCTAGGAGGGGGGGAGGCATTCTCAAATGCGGAACCAATAGCAGAAAGAGCAAAAAAGGGCATGATTTTTGACTATTTTAAGGGTTGTCATTTGATTGCAAAATTTTGTGGACTAACCCAAGTACATATGCCCTTATACAACATGTATCTACAGGTATATGGGGACAAACTCCAAATCAAGCCCCTAGGTGTGTATATAGCCATTTTTCGAGCAAAATATTGGTAAAACGGAGAAATCTGGCCTTAAAAATTGCATGTGAGTGTATATAATGTTTTGCGGTGATGTTTGTGATTTAGTAGGATTTTTTTGGATTTTTTGGGTTTGATTTTCTATTTTCCTTTTAATTTTGCTATTTTTTGGCAGAAAAACTTCAAAAATACAAAAAGCAGGTAAAAAACAGTCGTATTGAAAAACAAAAAATATGGGGATGATCAGTGACAACAGGACAACCTATGGTACAGTGGGGGTGCAAGTATGAGACTAGAGCGGAAAGCGTGTTTTGACCAGGTTTTGACCGAAATGCCAAATTTTTTGTAAAGAGGTCAAATGGAGTCCAAATCAAGAAATTTTTGAGCCTAAACCGCATCTCGCAAGAAGATAGGAGCTCATGTCAAATTTCATGAAAAGTGGTCTGGGGACCTCCATTATAAGAAATTTTCACCTCATTTTTAGCTCATTTTCACTATTGACTTTGTGGAGAGAGCTTCTGCCACCTAGAGCGGATGGACCTTCCAGCAGCTTCTACGACGCACACGACTACCCGATGAGCTTCAAACATGAGAGGTAGGCACACCACCTTGAGATTTTCGCGCATGTTTGTCGTTTTGTCGCAAAAACTAGCGTAGGGTTCACACACAAAACGGGCGGTAGAGACCTACAAGTAGAGGCGGTGACCTAATGGCTAACCCAAAAGCAACAAGACTTCATCGGCAACTTACCCTAGCATAGGAGACCAGTCCTGGATGTCCAAAGGCAGTAGAAAACCATCGGGAAAAACCCTAATTCCTAGAATCCCGCAAGAGGCCACCAAATGGGAAATCGGCGAAAAGGCGACCAAATGCCACCAAAATTCATGGGTAGGAGCATCTCGACATGCTCGACAAGTCTATGTGACCCACATAACCAAAAAGTGACCCGAAGCGACACTAAACTTCAAAAACGGCATCAGACACACAAAGCGTCAAATTGCTCTTGTGGCCAAACCGCATGTCCGTTTGCCACCAAACTTCACGAGCCGCTTTCCTAGACTATCAACAACCAAGTCCTATGGTGGTAGACCACCACAAATCATCGAAGGTATGTTAACGCAACCACGGGTGCTTCTAAAGCGACAAATTGCCAAATGAAGCTGGTGAAGCCAAAGTAGACAAAAACCATACGGCAAGGATCCCCAGGGGATCGGGAAGCTATGGAGACCAACATCAAGCAATTTCATTGCCAAAAAGCACTCCAAAAGTCAGAAAACGACTCGGAGGCTCTGAAGTCCACACAGGGAGTTATTCTCTATCCATTTGACTTTTTTGTTGAAATTAGGCTTAAAAGGGACTCAGGGGGACCAAGGGCAGGCATTAGGAGCACAATCCATGAAAAAATCATCAGGAAATATCCTACGCGTAGGATGTCTCAAGGGAATTTCTGGACATAGATCCCAACATTTTTCATCATACACATTTTTTGAATGACTTTTACATGCTATCCACCAAGTCTCATCACATTTGGACCAAAATTGACCTCATATGCATGAAAAAACGCAAAGTTAGGGCATAGAGGCAATAATGGGCCATAGACCTACCAAATCTTGTCCAAATCACATTAAACTTGCACAACACATTCACCAACACATCAACAACCAATCTGTGTGGTCAGAAGTAAAAATTGGTGAAGTAGACATCCTATGCGTAGGATGTCTGTCCATTCCAAATCCAATCACCTTATCATCAAGAGCTCATATATCAATTTTGAAGCCATTCTAATCATTTTTGACCCCCAACACCTTCAAGATACACTTTTTGAGCCCAAAAACACTACACAGGCTCTTACACGCATCAATCCTTGTCCAAATCCAAATCCAAGAACATAGCCATGCTCCATAGGCCAAGGACTACCCACAGAACAAATCTCATGTCATTTTGATGAAATAGACATCCTACGCGTAGGATGTCTCCAACATAGTTTAGGCCTTTTGTGCAAAGACTAACATCATGGGAGCCAATACCATGGTGCAAAGAGCCCATATACCAATTTTCAACCCATTTGAACATCAATTGCTACCTGTTATGGACTTTCTACCCAATTTGTGACCTAAAGCCTGAATCAACCCAAAAATCCACTTTTTGATATCCAAATCATAGCCATGTTCCATGAGCCATGGACTACCAGCATGCCAAGTATGAACCAATTCTGATGAAAAAGACATCCTACGCGTAGGATGTCTAAATCAGAAATTTTTGCCAGATTTGCACTGTGAGCACATGCACACTTTCACAAGTTCCTTTTAAGCTTTATTTTCAATTTTCAAGTCATTTCGATAGTTAAAACTCAGTTTCTCAGCTAATATGGAAAAAACGCTAACTTCGGACTACTGAGTGCAACAGGATCTATGGCAGGCCCGAAGTCACCGGCAAAGAAGAAAAGAATGACCATCAAGGATTACCTAGAAGAAGTGGAGCCCTTCATCATACCAGAAGGAACACTAAAGCCCACCAGCACATGGATCCAAGAAGATCTGTTAGAGTCCAACGACCTAAAGATCTACCAAGGAGTGTTCAAAGACACTGAAGGCAATGTGATCGAGCTACCAATGTTGCCGCGAGAACTCAATGAGTTCATAAGAAGCAAGATGGCCGGGTACTTGGAGAAGATTGATCTCCACAAGTACTTTGAAGCAGTACCGGCGGGGGTGGACATAAAGAGAGTTTGGGAGTTTGTGACAACCATCAAAGAAGATGGAGTGGCCAAAGTAACAGATCTACAAGGCAAGACACAAAGAGAAATAATCATCACTGAGCAGGTTGTAGCAGATGCACTAGACCTCTCCAACAAGGGGGATAGTGTAACTAAAAGAAGGGATGAGGTCAAGGTGTACAATGAGAAGAAAGGAAAATACACCTTTGAAGATATTTCACCGAAGAGTGGCAATCATGAGCCAGTTGTAGAACCAATACTTCCATATGTGTACGAAGAGGCCACAAAAGCACATAATGCTGCTAGGTGCAATTGCCACGGCATTCACTTGGGCAATGACGAAGGGCACCCCAAAGATAATCAATTATGCAGCGTATATACATGACAACCTAGTAAAGATGGGTAACAAGAAGCCAACATATATTGTGCCAGGAGAACTAATCACTAAGGTGATTTATGGGGAACTGCACGCAAAAGGAAGATGGCATAACCCCCTGTCTCAGAACGACTGGTTGAGGCTAAAAGAAGACAAAGAGGACGAGCCACAAAGAGCACCAAGGGTTGCCACAATACTGAAAAGACGGCTAGAGCCAGTCCTAGAAGAGCAGCCCGAGCAGAAGAAGGGGAAGAAAAATTTTGTCCAAGTGCCGGTGAAAGAAACAAAGTCACAAAAAGCGGCAAGATTAGAGAGGCTGATGGAGAGCTTCAGAGCAGAGAGAGCCCTTAAAGGTGATTTAAGTGAACTCTGGAAGCCTTCTCTAGAAGCTATGTCGGGATCATCCCGAAGAGTGCAAAGGGACAGATTCGAAGATTATATCAAGAATTTTGAGATTCTTGATGCCGCATCAGAGAATATACCGCATGTACCTTTCACAGAGGAGGAAGTGGAGCAAATACGGTAGAAACTACTAGATGAGCAAGAGAGTCAAGAGAGAGAAAGAAAAACAAAGGCAGACAGAGATCTAAAGAAAAAGCCTACATCTCTACCGGCCAACCCACAGCCCTCACCACCGCCTAGCAGCCCTCCACAAGAAGATAAAGAGGCTGAAGACAAACCAGAAGAACGGGAAGAGGCTAAGAAACAACAGAGCCAGGAGCCGAAGCCAAAGGAAGAGGCTAAGCCTCAAAGTGAGCAACAAGAGTCGGATGGTTCGTATCACACAATATTGGACCTGCTAGCTGCAGGGTACACAAAAGAAGAGGCTGCCACAGTCGCATTCGACTTGGCAAGCACATGGCCTAAAGAAAAAATGCAAGGCATCCGGTTAATAGAACTAAAAGAAATGGCCACAGATACAGTGGACCTGCACCCGCCCTCCAATGACTAGGATGTGGTGATGACGAAGCTAGCAGGGTTGAGAGTGTAGTCCATGGCTTCAGAAAGTGAGAAGGCAGCTCTCAAGGCCATTGAAGTGAAGATTAAGATGGAAATAGACACTTTACAAGGACAAAGCCAAAGGCAGAAAGAGAGAGAAGCAGAGCTACAGGCCAGCCTAGCAAGGGAATTGCAAAGATGCCAAGCAATGGAGGAAGAAAATCAGGCAACAGCACAAAGAATGCAAGGAGTTGAAGAGGAATGTCAGCAGCTCAGCAAATCACTAATAGATGCTGAGAGGGAAAGGGATAACCTGACCCTACAGCTGGCTGAGGAATCTAAAGAAGTTGAAGCCATGAGAAACGCCAAAGAAAAGGCGGAGATAGATCAAGAATCCAGCCAGGATGAGGTCCTTGAGCTCAAGGACCAGCTCAAAGTGAAAGATCAGAACATCCAAAGGCTGCGGGCATCCCCTGCCAGAGTCAGAGCTACTAGCTCGACTCACATCACTACGGAGAGTCAACTTTATGAAGAACAGATGCAAGAACTTCAGAAGGAGCTGACTCTAGAGAAAAAGCAAAGATTGATGATGGCAGAAGGGTCTATTGTTGTGAAAACAAGAATGGAAGAAGACCAAAAAGCCCTGCAAGAAGAAGTAGAAAGTATAAAAAGAAATCTCGAGGAGGCAGAGAGGATAAACGCCGAATTAAATGACCTCCTCGTGAATATGGGCAAAGAAGCTGAATGAGAAAAACAAAAACTCCTAAAGTAGATCGAGGATCTCAAAGGACAGCAAGCAGGAGAGCAAGAGGGCACAGGGCCAGCTGCTAATGAAGGCATTGATTTAGAGAATGTGGCAGATCCGGTGGACACACCTATGCAAGAGGAAATCCTAGAAGGATCCTCTTAAGAGCCATAGGATCTAACACAGGAAGAGGAAGAAAAGTTGCGTAAAGCAATAGAGGTGGAGATCAGAGAGACAACAAAGGAAGCCTTGGAGTGGAAGCAGAGGGTTTTCAAGTCCATGACCATCCAGAAGATTGACGCCGGCAACCTTAGGCGCAAATGGCTTCAACCCTCTCTCCCATATCCATTGCTGAAATATGAAGCAGCCACCATCAATAAGCGGATAAGAGAAGAGCCAACCGTACCACTTTACAATGCAGATACCTCCCAACCAGAAGGGGTCAGGCTAATTGTTGACTCTCAGCCAAAATGGAGGAAGGCCTGGCTCACAAAGTACCCACAATACCTAATCCACTTGGTAGAGGCACCGAAAAGCATCAGAGACAACCTTAGCTTTTTTCCTCTACCAAGGATCAGGACGTGGAAAGCCCAGGAGATCTTGCAAAGGAGCCAACCCACTTGGCTGAATTACCCTAAGCTATCGGGCTTGAAGGCAGGTAAGAGAATAAGTGTCCAATACATGGTGAAAACCCTAACGGGTGCCATCAAATTGTTCACTGGCTCACCTGACCTTACGTGCATCATGATGAAGAAAATCTGCAAAACCCTCTTAGCAATATTAGAGACTTTTAAGCCATGCCAGGTGACAAACAGTATCTTTTTCTTCCAAGATACTTACAGATGCTCTTATGATCTGTCTGGTCAACCTTCCAAGGAGGTGATACATGCGCTGTATCAAAGGATAATGTTTCTACCATCCTATCACCTCCAGGCCTTTGAAGAAGCGTTCTACACAGGCTTTTTCACAATAAACACATATATTTTCGGCCCAACAATGACGAACCTGCATGCAAGATACGAATCACTAATCAAGATTCGTGAAACAATACGATGAAGAAGCGGATCAACGGCCATGTCGGGGACGACATGAGCAAGGAGGGGGGGAGTGTTAGAAGCTGGAAACACCCCACGGAGACTAACTACTCGGAGGATTATCATTTTTTGTAATTCTTCATTTATTGAGGTAACCTGAATTTTCACCTTGTAAATATTGGGACTTACAGAAGTTTCCAGATTGTATCCCAGTTTTGCTAGATAGATGGAGTAGTTGGTTGATTTTGGAACTTTAGGGTTTGAGAAATGTAAGGTATATATACCACTTTTTGACCTTAATGAAAGACCTTTTGTCATTTAAAAAAAAACAAGTTTTGAAGTCTGTGAGTGAGCGTACTGTGTATGAGAGAGAGTGTGAGCTTCATCTTGACGCTACGTGTGCACCGGTGGTCGGAATCGAGTGCGGAGAAGTGCAGCGTGTTGCCCCCGATGAGAGCTACACGCCGATACCTACATTGCGCGCGTACGGTCTGGTTTTGTGAGCTCCTTCTACGAGATTCATCTGGTGATTGGGTAAGCATACATTGTCCGATTATGCATTGCAGCATATCCACGCGTTCACATTGAGTAGAGCTACACATTAGGCACTTTAGATTTCAGAAACGAAGACCTGCAAATTTCGGCCATACATCCTACGTGATTTTGCACTGGGTGTTTTGGGTTGGGATTTTGGTTCATAGACCTTAGGGAGAGCGACCTATTGGTGTTAGCAGGGTGTCCTTCAAGTTCTATGGTGTTTTGAGTATGTTTGATGGGTGTTCGGCTCTAGAAAGCGTTGTAGGAAGTTTCCTCTTATGCACTCTTGAGGGCTGTGACTTAGACAATTGGTAGAGACCTCTGTAGGAATTATTAAGGAGTCGGTCGAGTGTAGGTTGACATCTTATGCTTGCTTCCACGCGCCTGCGAGTCGAGCTTCGTCCTTAGATGACTTATATGTTAGGTGAGTTTTCGATGTGCTGATGTCCGTCGTGGCGTATCCGTCCAACAGCCGCCAACCAACAGTAAAAACCACCAAAAAAACTAGAAAATATAATATATATATTATATACATAATAAGGGTTTCCACCCCACCCTTCCCACGCACACATGCTCGTGCACACACATACATATACAAATACATATACACACACACTCACGCTTACGCACTCACACATGTACACACACGTACCCACGAGCACACACATATACAAGTACACACTTATATATACCTACACTTATACATACACACATATGCACCCATACCTACACACACACACACACACAAACGCGCACACATGATAAAATACAAAAAAAAGAGGATCCTACGACATCGACTCACCGACAACAAAGAAGAGCAAATGCGCCGAAGGCATGCCTCGGCCGACCCCAAAAAGACGTACACGCTATACCGACGCATTGGCAACACACCATTCGCCGGCATCACGCAACCACGATGCCATTTTTAGTAATTTGTAGGTTATGATCATCATTTCTTTAGTTTTCACCCAAGCCTTGTAAATTCCCTCTCTCTAGGTGATGGTCACAAAGGCCTACCTAGAGATTTTCATTTTAAATAACTCCCAAGACAAAGAAAGGGTCAACCACACCGGGCCCACCGCCTTGCTTTGTCTCCCCAATTAGCTTACCCTAATCAAACCAGGATTACCCTAATCCAAGTAGCCAACACCTATAAAAGGGCACTGAAAGGTCACTATCGGGGGCGGGGGGACAGTTCATGAGAGGTCAGCACTTGGTAGAGTTTAGTGGGAAGAATTGACACTATTGGCATCACGGGGGAGGGGGCTTGTGTGATGGTTTGCTTTGGGAATTGCACGTCTGGTATGAAGATTTTTTTGTTTATGGCTTGCAGCATGTTATTTTGTTATTTTGCAGGGCTTTCATACTCTCGTTTGTAGCAGATGGAACATTTAAGAACATTAATATCAACACTTTGAGCTCCTCTGTGAAGGGATACAAAGTCTGCACCTATGATGGTATGCTAGTACAGTCCCATGCTATTCCAACCCTATATTCGAGGTTGTGAGGCCACCAATTATTAGGGTTTCCCCTCTTTAAATACCTACTTGGGAATGTATAATGAAGTTTTGAAGCTTCCATGAAATGGCTATGACAGAGAATTGAAGCGTTTATATAGGGTTTTTATCAAGGCGAAAGAGCATTGCAATTGACAGTGAGGCTACACCAAATTATCACCCACATTTTGAGTTGATCTTGGTTTTTTTTTAAAGATAAGATTTCATGGCTGGAGTTTTGTTCTTTTTGAGTGTGTTTTTAGCCTCAAATATTCTACGACTTGCTTGATTTTGCTGCGAACTCTCACAATCAGAGGCCAGCGCTTTCCTAGCCGCACTCCACACTTCTTGACAATTTCTTTCCACGAGACTACGAACTGGTTAGATTGGTGAATAGGCCACAACGATTAAGACCATATCAAGTGGTCCAATGTGTTCATTCAAAGTACAATGGGTCAAGGGATCCATATGCTCATGTCTCACTCTTCAAACAAGTTTTGAGAGCTCAACAGATTGCAGATTTTCATACTCAATATGAGGGATTTGGGTTGACATTGGAAGGAACAACCTTGACTTAGTTCCAAACACTAAATAGAGATTATTTTACCAACGTAGCACAACTCTTGTAAGAATTCATAAAGGAGTTATTGAAAAGAGGAATCAAGCACAACACGGTTTCATAGATCTATGCTTTCAAATAGAAAAAGGATGAAAAAGGAATCTCTGCTTTGCTTCAAACAGTACATAGATAGATTTTCTTGTGAGAGAGCTTTCGCAAGATGATAGATTGTCAGTTCTCTTCATGGAGGGCTTGAAAAATGAAACTCTTAAAAAGGACCTACATTTGAAAGGATGCACGGTCTTCCAGCAAGTCACTAGAGAAGCTCTATATCTAGTTGAGAATTGCAAGGCCTACAGAGAGGTGACGTAAGATGTAGAAAGCATGACTAGTAATTCCTCTTCTCCAAAGAGTGAATCCTTAACAAAGCAAGATGTTCAAAGTCCTACATTGCAGAACTTTGACTAAGTGGTTGAAGAGGTGATTATAAGGATAAATAAAGTCTCCATACAAAACCTAAATGTATGATATCCTCAATGGAGGAAATGTAATACTTGTGGAGGGGATCATCCCACTCCACGGTGTAGCACTTAGACAAAGCCACAACATGTACTAGGGCAATAACCATCTCTTTTGAGTGATGGTAGAATAGTAGTCTACTACACTCATCCAATGCATATGCCACAAACTGGAAAAAACTAGTACTCCATGGATGCGAATACACTCATATTCATAGCCAATCAAGAGTCTGGTTCAAATAACATTCTTACCTCGGAGGGTGCACCATGTAATCATGTTAATGTATAACGTGGATTTGATAAGAGGGGTTTTTAAATGTAAAACATTTAGGCAATTTAATAGAGATACATGAAAAGAAGGGGTGTCATAATAACTAATATCTAATTCTCCTAAATGATTTCTCGTGTTAAACTGATCATTTAATATGGGGAAGTACTTGGGGAGAAAAAGCTAGAATATTGGTTAAGCTGGCATACCGGCCACAGTAGGGATCCAAAGGAGGGAAAATAGGGATCCAAAGGGGGGGCCATCTGTAAAAGAGCAATGTGCAACAATGGGCTTCAAAGAATCTAAGGTTCATCCCATTAAGACTTCCAAAATTCAATGTAAAGTCCAATGGTCAAACCTTAGGGATATTGGATGGTTTGTAAGTGTACTCAAAGTCTTCCTAGATCCCTACATAGGAGGGGGAGAGCCCTTTTAGTAGGGAGTGAGACACACACACACACACACACACACACACACACACACACACACACACACACACACACACACTCTTGCAAGCCCTTTACACAAAGGGAATAGGGGACACAGGTCAACTCCCTGGCTCATTTGCCCCCAAGATGCATTCAAATCCTATTGGATGGCCACAGAGGTGGACCAATGAGAATTAGGCTAGAGTACTTTTAGTTTAATTCATTAAAAAAATTTAATAAAAGAACCAGTAGAAATTAACCTCTCTAGAAGACTATTAGAAAATCTCCCAAGGGGTTAAATGAGCATTCAACAGCCTAATGGCTTGCCTAATTCCTATTGGCCAAAAGACAAAGGGGTCCAATGAGAGATTAATTGATTTATTTAATTACCTAAAGCTCTCACAAAAGGGGAAAGGGGGACACATTTCACAAGGCTATCACTTATGCTTCTCAATTCCCATTGGCTAAGCTTTGCAATGTCCAAATGGGTGTCAGCATGAGTAAAATCCAAGAGGGGTCGACCAAGAGAGACAGGGGGCTGATTTTGGCCATGCATTATCACACACACACTCACACAATCTCATGTTTGAAGCAAGAAGACTCTCTCTCTCTCTCCTTCTCAAGCTTTAATGGAAAGATCATCATCTACTCCAAGCTTGTGAGAAGGGAGGCCTACACCAACAACTCTTGGCTTTGTGGTGCAAATCCAACCAAGAGACAAGCTTCAATGCATGCTCATATCCTCTACCATGCTAATTACTAAGCTATGCTAAGCTATTATGAGTGATTATGAGAGGAGATATACTTATTCCTTGTAAGAATACTCCTTCTTCTTCTCAATCTACTCTCATACCCCTCTAGCTCTCACCATCTTTTGAAGGTGTGTGAGGTCTTGGGTCTGAGACTGTGAGGGAATTGATGTTGTGTTTTATAAGTGTGTGCATGGTGCTTGAAGTTTACATCTTCATTGCACCAACAAGTTATTGAAGGAACAAAAAATATTGTATTGTAAAATGTCTCCCTTGGTGGGGGAAACCTGTAATACAAAGCCTTTTGGAGGGGGGACCGTGGCTAAATCCGGTCCTCAACTGTTGTCAATAGCTTAATTTCTCTCTCTTCTGAAGTATTGTTCATGCCTATCTAACTAGGTGTTATGATTTTTGTTGCTCTCTCTCCATCCAAGCACTCTTGCTATGCTCATTAGGAATCTATTCTAATGAAATGCTCACTATGTTTATGCTATTTTCCACTATACACAAGTTAGTAGGCCATTAAATGTTACATTGGTATCAGAGCACAAGGTTTCTCTTTTCTTGCTCAAGAAGGGAGGTCCTCAAGCTAGCTATAAATGTTTGGTATTATTAATTGCATTTGAGTAAGTAGAATAGGGATTTTTTAGCCTTGCAGTGTGCTTGCTTCGTGCAGATAACGGGGAATCACCATCGAGAGCTATGGTACTAATAGTGGAGTCCTACCGGGCTTGCATACAAATTAACCACTATTGAGCTATTAGAAGCTTGACAGGAGCCGATACTGTTTTGGTGTTGAAAGACCCTCTATTCTACTCCTTGCAATTGATATTTGAGCCATGGGTACAATGCATTGAGTGCCTTTCTAAAGGGTAAAGAGGAGTAGCAACTAGGGCTTGAAGTGACAAAGTACACCTAAAATTGTGAGAGTGGATGACAATAGTAAAGAGAGTGAAATTACTATTGATAGCTTTGATTTTGCTAATGAGCAGGCTACTAATGATGCCCTTATGCTTGTTAACTACCTTGTTTCTAGGCTTCAACAAGCCATGGGAAATCCATCCCTCCAAAGTGAAGTGCAACAACAGCTTCCTGCTCATGTGATTCTCCAAACTCCCCACCATGAAGGGAGAGTACTTAGGAACCCTCTTTGTGAGACTTCCAAAAGGGGTCTCTCCCGATTTGGGAAGAAGAAGAGGATCCATATGAAGGGCTCAGAAATTTACTTCTTGAAGAGGCATCTCCTTCTCAAAGGATAACTCAAGAGCCCCCACCAAAAGAACGAGAAGAGTGAGTCTCCTGCCACCTTGGCGGAGATGGCTTCATTAAGACGGCGGGTAAAATGCTCTCCATCACCTTCTAAACGGAGATGACCATCGCACACTTCTCCACACCATAATTTGAAAAGGGATGACAGAAAACAAGAGAAAATAAAGGCAAGAAAGAGGTCACCCTCTTCTCCATCTTCTTCATCCTCTTCCTCTTATGAAGAAAGTGATGGTGCAGACAAGGAGGAACAAGGCAAGAAAAAGGTGAGAAAGAGGTCACCCTCTTCTCCATCTTCCTCAAATTCTTCATCTTTTGAACAAAGAAATGGTGTAACTTTTGAACCACCAAAAGGAAGAGGCCATAGGAAATCCTATGCCACATGGACAAGGTTGTCCAAGCTCAAGAAGTTCAAAGAGGGAGGAAAGAATATCTCTTTCCTTACCTACAATGGAACATTTGGTGCTAGGGACAAAGTCTTGGCTTTCATCCAACAATTTGATGTGGCATTTGGAGATGAGGGCTCCACGGAGTCCTCTTAGCTACACCATGTATCTATGCATTTTGAAAAGGTCCTCTAGGCAATGGTGCTCTAGCCTATGGGCAAATGGTGAAGCTCCACGAACATGGAAAGCTTTAAGAACTTCCATCATGAAGCAGGTTTTGGCTACCAATGCCAAAGACAAAGTACTCACTGAATGGAAAATTAAGCTTGAAGCTCTCTCCTTACGAATCTATTCATAGATATGTAGAGAAGTTTTGGGAATTACATCTCAAAGCCATTGTCTTTAAAAAGATGGATTTTGGAGAGCAAAAACAACAATTTTGTGCGGGCTTAACTGACAATATGGTGGAGTATGTCAATTCCCAAAGGCCATGCACCATATCTGCGGTCATACACCATACCATGGTGGCTTCACGAATCCATTTCCAAATAGGGGCTAAGAGAAATCTTAAGCCCTTGGAGAACAAGGACCGTAACAATGAGCCTAAGGGGAAGGACAATGTCAAAAAGTCTCCTAAAGTCAACGCCAACAACAAAAAAGCTAAGGAGAAGGGAGTTTATAAAGGTAAAAATAAACTCTCTCCTGAAGAGCTTGAGTGTTATCGTAAAGATAACCGTTGTTTCAAGTGTGGCAATCAAGGGCATGCATACCGTGCTTGCCAACAAAAGAATACCCACCATGAGCCTCCTAGAGCTATCTTGGTCGAAATCCAAGAAGAGGAAACTCACCACAAAGGATCTCCTCTATGCCATTCTTGGGGAAAGGTAAGAGAACATGATGCTTTTTTTCTATTTGACCCTGGTTCTACTCCTAATTTCATATGCATAGAGTTGGCCACCAAGCTAGGCATCCAAGCCTATGAGATGGGAGATGTCCTACCTGCCATTCGGGCTTTCAAGGGGCAAGAAGCTTTAGTCACTCCCTTAATTGGGAAATCAAGGCTCCATGTCCAAAGCTATGTGAACAAAGAGGACTTCTTTATCTCTCTCCTCTCAAGCACGAGGATGTAATCCTAGGGGCACCATGGTTTGATTGCATGACTACCAATGTTAAATTCCCTGAAAGGAAAATCTACTTTAGGTTTAGGGAAAAAGATATGTACATAGATGCTAAGGAGTTGGGTAACACCATACCCATTTTACATACGCAAGCTTTCGATAAGTTAGTAAAGAGCTCTATTTCCGTGTACATTATTTTTGTTAAAGATTATCAAAATGAACCTAATGTTTTAGCAAAAGAAAATATAAACAATCAGGGAATTAGAGTAATCCAAATTTCTCAAGGGATTTCAAGATGTTTTTATTAACAACATCCCTTGTGAACTACCTTCTAAATGAGGCAATGATGAACATGTTGAGATGTCGAGCTCTACACCTTGAGCTGGCATCCACTACGGGTCTTGGCCGCTTACGGCATTTACTCACTGGCGCGTTAGGTGACCGACACGGAGGATCTCTGCTAGTGATTCTACAGCTGGACTACACTTATAGTGCCAGCCTAGTACGCTTCTAGCGAGTTCACACTTAGTGACCTCATATACATATGTGCTACTTTTCAGCTTTAGCACTTAGTCATTTTGTACTCTCTTTTCTGTGAAGAAGAAGAAGAAGCTTTCCATCTCTGTGTGCTTTGTGCTTGTCTTGTGTAGCTCTCTTGCATCCTCATTCTTTACATGGTATCAGAGCCTGGTGCAGGCAAGAGAGGCTAAGAGAGCAAGAGCATCACAATCCCTTCGTTCGCAATCCACGACCAGAACAGGTTTCTGAACAGGTCTCCAAAGTGCAGTATACAGAGATTTACTGTACAAGTACAGTGGTTGTGAAACGCTTGATTGTGGACACTCGTTGAGTGTAGAAAGCGTTACAGGAACCAAGATAGCAGGTTCAGCAGATTTGCAGGTTTTTGCAGATTGCAGCTATTTTGTCTTGGTGCTTCAAGATGTCTAACGATTTCAGTCAGATTGTTACTGAGAAGCTTGAGAAAAATAACTACCCTGCATGGAAGTTCAGAATAACAAATTTCCTAAAAGGAAAAGGTTATTGGGACTATGTAGAAGGAGACAATGAAAAGGAACCAGAGATTCCCAAGGCAAATACTACAGCAGAACAAAGGAAAGCTTTGAGGGACTGGCAACAAGGCCAGAGCAAAGTGATGTATTGGCTTTCTATGAGCATCACAGATGGCATGATGGGCTATCTACAGGATGCTGAAACCCCCGCCATTGCATGGAAAAACTTAGGCAGAGTGTTCGAGGTGAACACCAAGGCCAGGAAGCTTCAACTAAAGTCGGAGCTAAATCAGGTTAAGAGGAACAACCTCTCCATCAATGATTATGCTTTGAAGATCAAGAGTATCATTGAGGCTCTTGGATCTATTAAAGTCTCAGTGGAAGACGATGACATTGTCCGTGCATGCTTGGATGGTCTAGGAGATGAGTATGTACATTTTAGGTCTTCCATGAATACAAGAGACGACATCCCCGTGTTCCAAGATTTGATTTCTATGCTTATTCTTGAGGAGAAGAACCTTGACACATCTTCTTCTCATGGCAGAAATAATTCTGAACAGGCCTTCTATTCTAACTCCAACAGAGGTAGAGGTAGAGGTCGTGGTCGAGGCCCAAGGGGTTGCACGGGCCAATTTCTGGAAGGTCAATCAAATCAAAACAATACAGGTGGCAGGGGAAACCAGTCTCAAGGCAGGGGGAGTCAAAGAGGTCATGGTGCAGGATCAAGCAGGCAGCAACATACTCCAGATAGTAGAGAATGTTGGACTTGTGGTGAAAGAGGTCACATGTCACGTGACTGTCCAAAGGGAAAAGCAAGTAGAAAGAGAGAACAGGGCAACTATGCATCTACTAGCAGAGATGCAGATGACAGCAAAAACGAGCGCATGTTTGTTATGCAACATGTAATGAATACAATGACTGCAGAGAATTCCACCCAAGATGATGTTTGGTATGTGGATTCAGGTGCCTCTAATCACATGACGTCTCGTGGAGAGTGGTTTAGAGATATGCGCAAACCAGATGTGTCAGGCTATGTGCAGACATGAGATGACACAGCTCACCCCATTGCTCATGTAGGGGACATACCTCTAAATACGAAGAGTGGGAAATCAAAGTACTTAGCAGATGTACTTCATGTCCCAAACATTACAAAGAATCTTGTTTCTGTTGGACAAATGGTTGAGCAGGGTTTGCAGGTTCGCTTCAATCCAAATGGCTATTATGTAGAAGATTTCCAGAATGGCTGTAAGCTGATCACAGAGGGCAAATGTGTGGGCAGAATGTTTACGCTGAATGTAGACATGCCTGAGGTAAAAGCTGCATTATTTGCACAGGGCACAGGTGTTGTGGCTGATGTTGACATTTGGCACAAACGCATTGGCCATGTCAATGAGCAGAGATTGCGCAGCATGCAATCAAAACAGATTGTAAAAGGTTTGCCCAAATTCAAGGTGGATGGTATGCATAAAGTGTGTGCAGCATGCCAGTTTGGAAAACAGTCAAAGGGCTCATTTCCACATGAGCGCAATGTATGTAAAAAGCCACTTGAGGTGGTGCACACAGATGGTTGCAAGTATACATGGTTGCAGGTATTATGTCTCTTTCATTGATGACCATACAAGGAAAGTATGGGTCTACTTCATGCGTAACAAAAGTGAAGTGTTTGGTCACTTTCAAGACTTCAAAGTCATGATTGAGAAGGAGACAGATATGCAAATCAAGACATTGAGGTCAGATAGAGGGGGAGAGTACTTCTCCAATGATTTTTCACATTTTCTGCGAATGCATGGTATACACAGGCAGTTTACATGCAGATATACTCCACAGCAGAATGGGGTCGCAGAAAGGAAAAACAGGCACATTGCAGAGGTTGCACGTGCATTGATGAATGAGAAGAACATGCCTCATCATTTCTGGGCTGAAGCTGTAAATATAGCTGTGTACATTATGAACAGGACACCTACAGCTGCGGTGCATGATGTAACACCTGAGGAAAAGTTTACAGGTACAAAGCCTGATTTGGCACACTTGAAAGTGTTTGGCTGCATAGCTTACGTGCATGTACCCGATGAGTTGCGTAGGAAATTGGATCCTAAAGTAGAGAAATGTATTCTTGTGGGATATTCCCTTGAACAAAAGGGGTACAGGTGCTACAATCCTACTACACGAGAATTACGAGTGAGCAGAGATGTAGTCTTTGATGAGATGAGCAGCTGGTACAGGTGCTACAATCCTACTACACGAGAATTACGAGTGAGCAGAGATGTAGTCTTTGATGAGATGAGCAGCTGGTACAGTAATGCACATGGCACTATTGGGGCTGATGTAAAAGATGATGTGGTTGTACAAAATGTGAGGCCACAGTCACAGGTTTTGAGTGGACCACAAGAGTCCTCTTCTCGTGTCTCTGTTGAGAAACCATGGAATGGTAGACTACGTACGCAGGTTACTCCACCAACAGGTACAGGGAATGTATCACGAAAAGGAAAGGAAAAGGTTGATGAACCTCCCTTTATGGTTGATGCATCATCAGGTTTTTCACATGTAGACATGGATTCAGATGGTTCTGAACAAAGTCTTGATGAGGAATTTGGAATTCCGGCTATCAGGACACCTGGTGTAAGGAAAGTACAAGAAGATGCTAGAGGGGGCAAAGGAGTGACCAAGGACCGCGCAGATCTAATAGAGTCAGAAATCCAGTTCAGAAATTGACTTATGATGGGTATCTAGCGCATCACCAAGCCTACATGGCTAAGGTGATACAGGATGTGGAGCCCACATGTTTTGAGGATGCAGTTGGAAATGTGCATTGGGATGATGCAATGAATGAAGAGATGGCTGCATTGGAAGCAAATGACACATGGGAGTTGGTGCCATTGCCAAGTGGCAAGAAAGCTATTGGCTGTAAATGGGTGTATAAAACCAAGCATAAGGCTGATGGTAACATTGAGCGTCACAAGGCAAGGCTGGTTGCAAAGGGTTATGCACAGACGTATGGCATAGACTATGAGGAGACCTTTGCTCCAGTGGCAAAGATGACGACTGTGAGAGCTGTCATAGCAGTGGCTGCATCTAGAGGATGGATTATGCATCAAATGGATGTAAAGAATGCCTTCTTGAATGGTGAGTTGCAAGAGGAAGTGTATATGGATCAGCCACCTGGTTATGTCGATCCAGGTTACCCAGATTATGTATGCAGACTTCTCAAAGCTTTGTATGGTTTGAAGCAAGGCTCTAGAGCATGGTATGACAGGATTGCCAAGTATCTTGTCAGTATTGGTTTTAGGAGAGCTCATGCTGATCATTCACTCTATGTACGTGAGAGTGATGTGGGGATTGTGGTCATTACCATATATGTAGATGACCTTATTATTGTTGGTGACAATGCTATGGAGATTGACCATGTGAAGGGTCTTCTCAAACAGGAGTTTGAAATGAAAGATTTAGGTGAGTTGCGCTACTTTCTTGGCATTGAAGTGATCAGGACTCCAGAGGGTGTATGGCTATCACAGAGACAGTATGCTTTGGACATGTTGTCAAAGTATGGTATGGCTGATTGTAAGCCAATTTCTATTCCCTTGGATGTGAATGCAAAGCTGAGTGCAGAGAAGGGTGATGTTGTTGAGGATGTCAACATGTACAGGAAGATTGTGGGTAGTCTAATCTACTTGACTATCACGAGGCCAGACTTGAGCTACACAGTAGGCTTGGAGAGTCAGTTCATGCAACTTCCGAGGAAGCCACATTTGGATGGAGTACGACGCACACTTAGGTATGTGCAAGGTACTCTTGACTACGCATTGTTCTATGCAGCAGATGCACCATTAGCATTGTATGGGTATACAGATGCAGATTGGGCAGGTAGCATTGTTGATAGGAGATCTACGAGTGGTTTCATGTTCTCTTTTGGGAGTGCTGCTGTTACTTGGAGCAGCAAAAAGCAGCCTACGGTTGCTTTATCGAGCACAGAGGCCGAGTACAGAGGTGCAGCAGTTGCGGCGTGCGAGGTAGCTTGGCTACGCACATTACTTGAGGACTTGGGAGTGCAGGTGGACCAGCAGATTTTCATCCATTGTGACAACCTCAGCAGCATGCAGTTGGCTAGGAACCCAGTGTTCCATGCCAGGACCAAACACATAGAGGTCCATTACCACTACGTTCGAGAGCGAGTGTTGGCGGGCGACATCGACTTGGTCTACGTCAGCACAGAGGAGCAGATAGCGGATATCTTTACCAAGGCCCTCGGAGCTGAGAAGCTTCGACGTTTCCGGACTATGCTTGGACTCTGCGACATGCAGAGCTTGAGGGGGAGTGTTGAGATGTCGAGCTCTACACCTTGAGCTGGCATCCACTACGGGTCTTGGCCACTTACGGCATTTACTCACTGGCGCGTTAGGTGACCGACACGGAGGATCTCTGCCAGTGATTCTACAGCTGGACTACACTTATAGTGCCAGCCTAGTACGCTTCTAGCGAGTTCACACTTAGTGACCGCATGTACATATGTGCTACTTTTCAGCTTTAGCACTTAGTCATTTTGTACTCTCTTTTCTGTGAAGAAGAAGAAGAAGCTTTCCATCTCTGTGTGCTTTGTGCTTGTCTTGTGTAGCTCTCTTGCATCCTCATTCTTTACAGAACATGCAATTGAACTTCTTCCAGGAAGTTCACCGCCTAATAAACCTCCTTATAGAGTTTCTCAAGCTCAACAAGAGGAGATTATGTGGCAAGTGCATGAGCTAATTGAGAAGGGAATGGTTAGGCCTACATCATCTCCATTTTCTCACCCGTATTATTAGTGCAAAAGAAAGACGGCACATACCATATGTGTGTCGAGTATAGAGCACTAAATAGGATCACCACTGCAACACATCGTGCAAACATCGGTGCAGCTACCGTCGAGATAAAGTTAGTTTTAAAACTACAAAGCGCTGAAATAGGCCTTGGAAAAGACGCCGATTTCGTGTCGTCGTTATAAGCATTAGCATATTTGCATCGAAATCAGCTATGAAATCACCGGTAATTGTAAAGGATATTCCCATGCTTCTTATGATGTTTATATCAACACGTGTACCGTACTCTATACCGATGACCAAACCTGCAAAATTATTTTGGGCAAAGAGGGCTGGGAGCTGATGCTGCATATACTGTAGCAAAAGAAAACAACCCTCTCTGCCCAAAGGAACAGTGCACAAGCAACCGCACTCCACCCACAAGCTAACACTAAAGAGCAAGTGTATGGTAGTTAGCAAAATTGTAAGAATAACATAACCACAAAATCAAAATCTTGATCATTGCATAACGGCATAATAATTTTATAACCATAATTAAAACATGAGTCAAAAACTGCAAAACCATAAACATAACCCATTTTCTATACCATAACCATTACCATAACTTGCTTGTCATACCATAACCATAACAGCCATACCATCATTGCACAACCATAAGCATAACCATAACCATAACTATCACATGATCGCCATAACATCATAGCAAAACCATAACCTTAACTTGACTACCAAACCTTAACCATAACATATGTGCCATATCATAAAAATAACCATAAACCATAAACATAAGCACTACAAAAGTGTACATATGCAAACAATCACTAAGTGAGACTGTATCAAAAATACCACAACTACAAAAAAAAACTGTATAAAGATGATTGGGTAAAACTGTATTGAGAATATCCTCATGGTAATGCCATCCACTCGAAGTCCTCTCCCTCCTCTTGCAGCTGGGTCAAAAGGGCCACAAGTCCATGCTTGTACCCATACTTCTCCTCTCGGCATGTCGGAGGGCGCTTCACGACAACTTCCTGCAAAATTATTGTTTAATCATTAGATAAATCTTCAAATAACATATATATATTCAATAATTTAAAGCATACGTATAATACTTACAACTCATATCGAATCGTATTGTAGCCTCCACTCCCAAGAAATGACGCTCCAGCAGACTCCAAACATGCTCTGGCTGCATCTCTCTTCTACTACTGAAATCTCTCAGGATTGTCTTGTGTCTCACGTGCAATCCCCACCCACTCCTCTGTGTCCAACCATGCTAGCGTGCTAGGAAGGTTGCGAAATTCGCAGTTAGCGAATAAATCCTTTGGAAAGGCTCTATTGGTTAGACAGAGAAAGTTCGCGGGTAGCAGCAACTCATGGGAAGTTGAAAAAGTTATTTTTGTTGAATAGCAGGGTTGTTTTCATTAGGCCTTGTTTGAATTATTTTGGTATTGTTTGAAGGGATGTATAAAAGAACCTGTGTTGGAATTAATTAAGGAACATTATTTGTATATGTAAAACAGTGTGGTAAAAAGTGTGAGTGTGCGGTGGAAAGTGGGGGCTGCCTCAGGTTGCTAGTCAAGGATGGGTGGTCTCGATTAGTCGAGAAACTCTCCACTCCCTCTTATTAAGAGAAGTAAAATTAGAGACAATGTGCCAACAGTCGAGATGGCCCAAATCTACGTGACACAAGATTACTATTTAGTTTAGACTAAGTCTCATATCATATCTATGGTTTATGGATGGCAGCCGTGCCTCTTAAACATGGGGGAAAAGGCATTGTCTATGGATTCTAAATATGTCAATGTGATTTCATCTTTATATTAGCAAACAGCTTCATGGAGAATCCTAGAGATATCCACCTAGCTTGTGGTGTATGACCCTTATAACCATGTAAATGATGGATAGAGGAATTCTTATCTTCTATTGCTCGTATCTATACTTTGTGGAAATAGAGTAGGGTGTCGTCAATAGAAAAGGAGAATAAAGGAAGGCCATCTATCAAGTCGCTCCAATCTTCTCGGGGTTGGGGGCCTCACAATTGGTATCAGAGCCTAGGTTAACAAGATTTAACTGGCTACTTTAAGCTTCCACATGCGTATGGTTACTATATCCATTATCCAACTTGTAGAGATATTACGCTATGTCAATTGACATGTACCATAGTTATGGTTGAAACTTCTATTATGTTATTTTTTCATGAGAGATATTTTGTAGATCCCTATATGACATTTTGATGATTTTATGAATAGAAGATTGAGTTGCTTTTCTACAAAGAAATTGTTTGATTGGTTAAGTCATGAAGTGAGTTTTATGGTGGATTGAATGAGCCATGACTGGTTGAGATAGATATGACTGGTTAAGTCATGTGACTAAGTTTTGATGGACTGGTGAAGTCAGGATTGGTTAGGTCATGTGATCGAGTTTTAATGAATTGAATAAGTGAGGATTGATTAAGTTATACAATTGAGCTTTTAGTGGACTGCATAAGTATAAGTTTGGAAATTAGCCTATTGATTTGAGTTATTATAAACATTGATATACACTCAGGGGAATCCTCAAATCACTTCTACGTTGAAAAACCCTCAGAACAATGTTATCTATATGGAGATTCAAGAGAAGAAGTTGTTGCTCAAACAAATGAAACCACCTTCTTTTAAAGGAGAGGGTGATGATATTGAGAAAGATGAAGAAGTATGGATTTAAGCTATGGATGATTACTTCTTTTGCTACAAGGAAGACACCTGCAAATCAATTGATGTTAGGGTATGTTTCGTCTCTCAGGAGAAGCGAAATGATGGTGGAAACAACAGTGTCGTGACGTGGGAGTGTTGGAGAACTCTCAGAGCTGGTGGGAAATTAAACAAGCAATGAAGGAAAGATACTTATCCCCTGACCATTAAGCGATAAATATGAACGAGTTCTTTAGCTTGAAACAATACAGTTTATCATTGGAAGAGTACTACTCAAAGTTTGTAAGGCTTACATGTTACTCACCATCAAGACCATAGAGCAGCAGGTAGCTCGCTTTTATCAAGGCTTAAGAGAACCAATTAGCTCTCAATTGGAAGTCTTGAAGCCTACCACTGTACAAGATGCTTTACTACAAGCTAAACCTTTGATGAAGGAACAAAGGATTACAAGAAGAATTGAACGGGATCAGAGCTTTAGAGATACTCAACCACAGAGAGTTTATGCCACCAATGCGCAAGATTCTCAACGCTTGAATGTTCCATGCTTTGAATGTGGAGAGTTGGGACATTATCGAAACACTTGTCCACGACTGACTAATGGAGCAGCAGTATCAAGTGAAGCAAACTAAAGACATCCCCTTTTTTGACATAATGATGGTCGCTAGTAATTAGAGTAGGAGTATCCTCACTTTTTCTCGAGATGAGGACATCTCGAATTCCTAAGTTGGGGAGATTGTAATGTACCCAACATTTTTCAATAAAATATTTCATTTACTTTGCAAATATTTGATACTTGGATTTTACAAAGTCAAAAAGCATTCAAACAGAACGATCAGATCAAAAATCGGAGTTTAGAACTATTAATTAGGAACGTTTTTCACTTCAAAACTATACGTTGATGGGGAGCTTAAGCCTCAAGATTGTATCTAAAGATAAGAGTTGACTCTTTTGGAAAGAGAGAGTAATTTAGGGAGAGCATTTTAGAAAAGAAGGTGTATTTTTAGGAAAGAAAGAGGAGGGAGTTAAGTTTAGAGTTCTTGTTTTGGAGCTCAAGCTTCTTCTAAAATTGGAGAACCGAAATCGTGCTTCAAATTCTGTTTCCGCAACAAAAAAAAGATCCACGAACGTACGCGAACTTATCCCTCTATTCTTAGCTGGCCTTGAGAGCCTATATAAAGACCCCTCTCCCTTCACTTTTAAGACACAGACACACACTCTTAAAAGCGGAAGCTCTCTTGCTTTGACATTGGAGTTACCTTCTCTCCCTCGAGATCTTACCTTCAAGCCATCTCCATCTACAAGTCTTTCTCTACCATCATCGTGTTGTCCTTGGAATTCGGGAGTTCTATTTCTCTCCTTTTCTTCTTCTCTACGTCTATACGATGGATTCGAAGCAAGTGACTCAAAGCTTGAAGGATGGTCATGTCGCTCCACCTCCAAGGAAGGTACAAAAGTAGGTATCATCTACTCCAAACGTTGCTGAAGAGGATGTATTGGTCGCCGAAGAAGTCGAAACCGTCCAACTTCAAACACGGAAGGTAATCAAATATATCGCTAATCTGGTAAGACAAATTTATAATTCTGCATTGCTATTCATGTTTGACTTGGGAAGGGTAAGCATAGGGAACCTCTTAAACCGTCCAAGAAACGTGATTCTATCACAAGAAACAAGCATATGTTTTCATAGATTAGTGAAAGGACTGTTTGATAAATTGTCACTGTTTGTTAAATTGTTATTGCTTAACAAATTGTTATTGTTTGATAAGTGGATTCTGATTGATATGAATAATTGGTTGATCATCTTCAAAGAATCATTTAAAAAGAAGAATTGTTGAAAGGATATCTTTTATTCCTTGCAGGTAGCGAGATGATTCTGCGGTAAGCGGAGATTGAGCTGAAGTTATCGGCTGTCTTTTGTTCCTCGCGGTTAATGGGATGCCTCGTGGGTAGCGGAATGCCTCGCGATTAGCAAGATGCCTCACGGGTAGCCGGATACCTCGAGGGTAGCGGGATGCCTGGCGATTAGCAAGATGCCTCGCGGGTAGCGGGATGCCTCACGGTTAGCGGGATGAGAAGGTTGCATAATTCGTGGTTAGCGAATAAATCCTTTGCAAAGGCTCTGTTGGTTAGACAGAGATAGTCCGTGGGTAGCGGCAATTCATGAGAAATTGGAAAATTTATTTGTGTTCAATAAATAGGGCCGTCTTCATTAGGCCTTGTTTGAATTTTTTTGGTATTGTTTGAAGGGCTGTATAAAAGAACCTGTGTTGGAATTAATTAAGGAACACTGTTTGTATATGTAAAACAGTGTGGCAAAAAGTGTGAGTGTGGGATGGAAAGTGGGGGCTGCCTCAAGCTGACAGTCAAGGATGGGTGGTCTCGATTAGTCAAGAAACTCTCCACTCCCTCTTATTAAGAGGAGTGAAATTAGAGACTCGATGTGCCAAGAGTTGAGATGGCCCAAATCTACGTGACACAAGATTACTATTTAGTTTAGACTAAGTCTCATATCATATTTATGGTTTATGGATGGCGGTCATGCCTCTTAAACGTGGTGAAAAAGGCGTTTATGGATTCTAAATATGTCAATGGGATTTCATCTTTATGTTAGGAAATAGCTTCATGTAGAATCCTAGAGTTATCGACCTTGCTTGTGGCGTATGACCCTTATAACCACGTAAACAATGGATAGAGGACTTCCTCTCTTCTGTTGCTCATATCTCTACTTTGTGGAAATAGAGTAGGGTGTCGTCAATGGAAAAGGAGAATAAAGGAAGGCCATCTATCAAGTCGCTCCAATCTTCTCGGGGTTGGGGGCCTCACATTGACGATGTAGTTCTTTCTTTCAAGATCGAGATTATCCCAAACCTCCATCACAGAGTGACCAAAATTAATTGTACAAAGATGCCGAATTCTATATCACATGGCCCTTCCAAACCTATCCGTCGCAACAGCCCCATCCTTGCTCTTGTACACCTTGCTAGGATCATGTTCGTGTGATCCCCAAGGTGTACGTGGTGCTCCATATCGGTGAGCTATCTACTGAAGAGAGTGATGGACGCTCTCTCGGTGGTGTGGACGCATTAGTAGAATTGCTACCACAGCAACCACCGCCTCCAAAACGATGCCTACCTCGTCTCGAGGATGAACCACCCATCGGTGTAGGGGGCACACTCGACTGGGGTGTGGGGCCGCTTGGTGTAGGGACCACACTAGTCCCAGGCATAGGGCCGGCCGTAGTAGGTCTAGAGGAACCTGCTGCCCAAAGATGTTGTGCCATCGCAATCTGCTCTGGTGTGAATTGAGACAAAAACAAGCCCATCTTCTCGGGTGACATGCCAATCGAAGTACCAGGAAAACTAAAACTAGGAGAGTATAGCTCATCGTCATCGACCATGTCTAATCATACACAAATAACACTCACAAAATACATTAGTTTACAGAAGAAACGCTTAATCAATACAAATAACAAATCAACAAAGATGCAACACAAATGAATGAATCTAAAGTGTATTGTAGACTAATAAAAAGATTTTTACAAAAGAGTTCCTAGCAAAAATCATTAGTTAATCTCTTATCTTCTATGAGATCTCATGCACCAAATATTTCTATCTCAATCTGTACTTCTACATCTTCGTCTCATCAAAAACTACTTCTTCGTCGCTCTCTACATCAGCTTCATTATTTGACACCTCATCTCTAGGTTCAGACAATTGCTCACTGTAAACATCCACCTCAAAATCTAAACTTAAAGTTTCCGTCAATCCTGCGCTTTGTTCATGAATCACCTCTTCGACCTCAACGTCCAATCCTTCACACACTTGCTTGCTCCGTGGAGAAACTTGAATGACATAGAGCCAGCAGGGTTTAGACATATCATTCTTATCATTTTCTGTCCTTAGTGGATCGTGTGTGAACACAACTTGTTCACAATGTTGTGGAAGTACGAATGTATCCCGTGCATCTATCCACACCTGCCTAGAGTTCACTTGAATCAATCCACTCTTGTATTTACGCATAGTTGCATTAGGGCCTCTGGTAATAACTTTAACCACTTGACATCAAAGATAGACATATGAAACTTTTTAAAGCTAATCTTCGATATGTTTTGGATGTTGCCAAAGTATTCAAGTATGTTAGTCTCTTTGTTCTCATCCTTGGCACTTCTCCTACTTTCTTAGATGAAGCTTTCCCTAACACCACTGTCAAAAGTGACCCTTTGTTCGTCGATCCGTTGCACTCCGAAGTGTTTCCCATGCGACCACAAAGCTCCATATTTGTGATATTGCAGCCACAAAATTGAAACAGACTAAAAGTTATTAAAGCAATGTGATCATGTGGAGCTCAAAAGGAAGTTGTGAAAATATACATGCCATGTGCAACCCCTTGACATCTCCTCTTCCTCTTTAGTAATCAACATTCCATTACTCTTTGCCTCTTCGAGATTGTCGCATCTAACCACTACCCAGTTGGAAAGTCAAAGAATTTTTTAAAATGATCTAGAAAATGAAGGTTTCTAGTGGCACGGTTGTGCTTGATTTGCAGGCGATCTGTCAAGCATTGTTGCATTTCCCCTTCATACCTCTTTAGGAACTTTTGCATGATGTCTAAGTTGAGAAGGAAAAATCTCATAACCTTTTCTCGCATTGTGATGTCCATCTTCCTAACGTTGCCTTGCCTCTGTGGCTCTCGTCCTTTGTCACCTTGACGTTGACCTCAGTAGTCCACATTTGGGGCTTCTCTTGATCAATTGAGACCAAAACTTCACTGATGAGGACAAGAGACTCTTGCACAAGACATCCTTCATCCATGCTATCGTTGGGGCGAGCCCTTTGACGAACAAACCCCTTTAACGTCTTTATAAATCTCTCCAAGAAGAACATCCACCTGTAATGGACCACCCCAGCAACTGCAACTTCATCGACCACATGCACAAGTACATGCATTTGGATGATAAGAATGTTTGTTGGAAAGTACTTCTCCACCATGCACACTGATTCAATAGCATTTAAGCCTTGTGCATCAATGTTGTCTTCTCTTCTCTCTGTCGAACTGATACAACGTACCACTCACTAATTTTGTAAATTATTGTTCTTCTAATGTCATCTGTCAAACAACCCTTTATGGCAATTTGTAAGATGAACTGTAAAAATTTGTGCCAATCATTGGACTTAAGACCACTGAGATTGTCATCTCTCTTAAAAGCCGTTTTCAAGCATCGCATGCACCCTGTGGGAGTATTGAATGAAGATATAGTGTTCTTCACTTGTTTGTTATACCCATGGACCTTTTGGTATAGCAAACTTTCCATTGAATTTAAGTTGAGGCCACACATCTCTGGCATTCGGCACACAGCCTACAGGTCATCTCTTTGGTTCTTGATCTCCCTTTTTCTAGTGATGGTTTTTCATATGATCTCCCCCACATTCTTGAAGATGTGCATTGGGTCGAGCAAACGATTAACCAGCAGGTTACTCCAGTACGGGAGTTCATGGAAAATAGAAAGTCTTTTCATTCTAGGTGGTATCCAATCTCCCCTCTTCACCCACATGTTTTTCCAATCGCTCTTTTTCACTGGTTGCATGTCATATTTGCATATGTTTGGTCACATAGGTCATGTCCTTCAGGCAAAAATCTACCATGCTCCTCGTAAATTGTCTTGCTCAAATGCTTACAGCGGCGGAAGCCAAGTCGAGGACCACATTTTGGACATCCATGATTGCCCGAGTAACTCAAGCCTGGAATATCACAAAATTAAAATATAAAAGTGTTGGCATAGCTAGGAATCACATGTGTGTGAGGGTTTCAAAGGCATTTACCTGAGCACTCATGGAAGCCTGGCCAATTGTACATGGTCCACATGATAATTCCTTGCACATGTACATTTTATCGTATGATTGGTTGGGATATATCAACCACATCGATTCCTGTCCACAAGATTTGGAGCTCTTCTATAAGTGGTGCCAGATAGACATCCATGTTCTTTACTTTATACTTTCTTGGGACGATCAATGACACCAATAGATGGCCCTTCTTGATAGCTAACCATGGTGGAAGATTATAATTAACCAGACAAATAGACCACGTGCTCCATGACAAACTCTGTAATTCGAATGGGTTTACTCCGTCCATTGACATACCAAAGTGGATACATCGATGCTCGTTCTTAAATGTAGGCCAACTTTCCTCTATGTGCTTCCATGCACGAGAATCAACAGATAGCCGCATCACATCATCTGTCGATCTAGTATTTGAGTGCCATGTCATCAAAGAGACTATGGACATGCACCTTAACATGATCTTTATTCTTGGAATGATAGGAAAGTGTTGAAGGACCTTTGCAGGGATAAATTTTCCTTGTGTATCCTCCCTGTACATGTTTGATCCACAATTGGGACATTGTTCCAAATTTGTATGCTCATTGCAAAAAAGTATATAGTCATTAAGACATGTATGTTTTTTTCGTGATAATCCAAGCCCAAATTCATAAGAAGCTTTTTAGTGGCTGGACGGGTAGGGGGCATGTGATTCCATTCTCGCAAGATTTTCTCATTGAGCGACCTGTTGTTACATGAACAAGTCAGCCCCTTGATCACATTATTGAACTGTAATTTGCACTTTATCATGATTACGTGTATTTACCTGAAAAGCTCTGTGACTGAGGTGCAGACTGCAAATTAAGCATTACCAACACGGTACGGAGAATTGAGATTTTTGCACCACTGTAAAGCCGCATGCGTGCAAGACTTTGCATCATCTCGCCCTATTTATTGTTGCTATCATGCCTTTGATATGAACGGTATTACTGAGGTTGTGGTCCACAATATTGCGTTCAATGTTGTTGTCTTCTATGTTTTCAATGATGGGATCCATGTCAAAGAATACATCCAACATCTGATTCATCTCTACTTCTTGAAATGCCACATCACGTATTGGTTGGGACGACTCACTCGATGGCTACTCGTTTGAAAATCATCTTCTCTGGGATAAAGTTGGAGCAATATCTACTTGCGGAGTTTGATCTTCAATCTCTAGACCATGAGATCGATAACACAAGTCTTGTAGTTGTTCAATCGGAAAGAAACCGTGATTGCATATGTGTTAGTCGCAAAGTTTTTGTTTTCAAAAGATTTGATGCTGGCAATGCGCACAAGGACGCGCCATCATATCGTCCATACTTTATCTACCAATGATGCAACAAATAATTAAAACACTCTAGGTGTTATAACTACACACTACTAAGTACATGACAATACAATTATACATGAAAACCTCACATTTTCTAGCCAGGCCCGATCCCCGCACACATCGGTCTAGAGGTGCACAGAGATTAGGACCACAGGGTAATAATTTTATCTTTATTCGTCAATGACTATATATTAAGGTTCTTGAAGTCTGTGTGTACTTTGAAAGTTTGATTGCATTTTTTCAATCGTTTGGTGCTAGCTCTAACAACCTCACATTCTCTAGCCAAGCCCGATCCCCGCACAGCACCTCGGTCTAGTGGTGCACGGAGATTAGGGCCACAGGGTACTAATCTCGTCTTTCTTGGTCAATGACTATATATTAAGGTTCTTGAAGTTTGTGTGCACTTTGAAAGTTCGATTGCATTTTTTCAGCTATTTGCTACTAACTCTAACAACCTCACATTATCTAGCCATGCCCGATCCCCGCACACCTCGGTCTAGAGGTTCACAAAGATTAGGACCACAGGGTAATAATCTCATCTTTATTGGTCAATGACTATATATTAAGGTTCTTGAAGTCTATGTGTACTTTTGAAGTGCAATTTGATACTAGATTGAGTTTTAACAATCTCACATTCAACTATTTGCTGCTAGCTCGAGCTCTAAAAATCTCACATTCTCTAGCCATGTCGATCCCCGCACACCTCGGTCTAGAGGTGCACGGAGATTAGTACCACAGGGTCATTGACTATATATTAGTATTTTTGAAGTTTGTGTGCACCTAACCTAACCTATAACCTAAACTATAACCTAACTTATAACCAAATTAAACCTAACCTATAACTTCACCTATAACAAAACCTAATCGAAGTCCGTTTGCAGTTTTTGAAGTACACTAGTCATTCTTGAAGTTCGTTTGCATTTTTTCTACTATTTGCCACTAGCTCTACTTATTATCTAACCTAACCTATAACCTAAACCTGACCTAGCCTAACATAGCCTAACCTATAACCTAAACCTAACCTATAACCTAACCTAACTGAAGTCCGTTAACATTTTTAGAAGTACACAAGTCATCTTCGAAGTCCGTTTGTATTTTTTCTACTATTCATTTGTCGCTAGCTCTAACCTAACCTATAATCTCACCTAACCTATAACCTAAACCTAACCTAACCTAACATAACCTATAACCTAAACCTAACCTATAAGCTAACCTAACAGAAGTCTGTTTGCGTTTTTTCTACGATTTGTCGCTAGCTCTAACCTAACCTTTAATCTAACCTAACCTATAACCTATAACCTAACCTAACCTAACCAAAGTCCGCTTGCATTTTAAGAAGTACACAAGTCATCTTCGTTTGGGCGCTAATAGATAGACGTTGTGTTCGGACAGTTAGAAATTATGATATGGTGTGTAAAGCTGCTTAGGTTGAGCTGCTCCAAATTTGATTAGGGTAGCAATTAGCCATTTCGATCCGCTTAAGGCTAGCTACCTAGGGTTAGTGTCTTAGGACTAGTGTTGGTTTAGCTGCTAGCTAATAGATGGCCATATTTTGAAGTATTAGGGTGCGCTATGTAAATTTGTCTAGGTTTGGCCGCTCCACATTAGGGCCAAAAACGACTCAAAAAGGGCTCTTTGTTAATCTAAGGATTAAGGAATAGTACAATAGTCATTTGACACGTATACAAAAGTATGGCACTCTTGTCTCCTCTATTTTGGGTTTTGGTGGTCCTATTTTGACGAAGAACGGCTAAATGTTGATCATAAGGCTAAAACTGCTATATTTAGGTGCTTTCGGTGAGTGAGCTCATTAAATTTGCGGCCCAAAGTAATGAAGTCTCATCTTTTATTCTATTTTATTTTTCACAAAAGTGTTGTCAAAAGATACGAATCTATGTCAGAAGGATCTCAAAACAAGGCCATTAATGACAAATCACTTATTTTTTTCAAACATATACCTTTTTCACTCTCTCTCTATTTAGTGAGAGATTTAAGTCTTTCCTCTCTATATTTTATTTTTTTTTCTCTAATCTTTGAGTTTCCATGGCGTCTTTTGCACAACGCGCCTGTTGGCGGATACACCACGACGGACGTCAGCACATCGAGAACTCACTTAACAAGATTTTTCAGCTAAGGACGAAGCTCGACCCGTAGGAACGTGGAAGCAAGCATAGGGTGTCAACCTACGCTCGACCGACTATTGACTACTTCCTACAGAGGTCTCTACCCAATGTCTAAGCTACAGCCTTCAAGAGCACACAAGAGGAGATTTCCTACAATGCTTTTAGGAGCCAAATACCCATCAAACGTTCTTGAAACGCTATGGAACATGAGGAAAATCCTATTAACAACAATAGGTTGCTCTCCCTAAGGTCCAAGAACCAAAACTCCAACCCTAAACACCCGGTGCAAAATCATGTAGGATGTCTAGTCGAAATTTATAGTTCGATGTTTCTAAAAACTAAAGTGCCTAATGTGTAGCTCTACTCATTGCAAACGCGTGGATATGCTGAAATGTGAAAACGGATAATGTATGCTCACCGAATCACCAGATATAGCTCGTGGGTCAAGCTCACAAAGCCGGGCCGTACACCTGCAATGTAGGTGTTGGCGCCTAGCTCTCTTCATGGGCAACACGCTGCACTTCTCCTTTCTCGATTCCAACCACCAGTGCGCGTGTAGCATCAAGATAAATCTCTCACTCTCTCTTGTACACAGAGTACGCTCAACTCACACAGACAAAAACTTATCAAAATGACAAAGGTCCTTGCATTAAGGTCAAAAGTGGTATAAGTACCTTACAATCTCAAACCCTAATGTTCCAATTTAACCATTTACTAAGTCTAAATGTCAAAAATGGGATACAATTTGGAAGCTTCTGCAAGCCCCACTATTTACAAAGGTGAAATGATGGTTTCTCTCAATTAAGGAATAATTACAAAGGAAATTAATATCCCACCGGGCAATCATCCTCTGTTGGGTGTGTCCAGTCGCTAACACTCCCCCCTCCTAGATCATGTCATCCCCGACATAGCAGTAGAGCTGTTTCTTCAGTGCAGGCTTTCGTGCATCTTTACAAGAGACTCATACCGTGCATGCTGGGCCAGTAATGTAGGGCCGAATATTTCTGTATCAATGGTGAAGAAACCAGTGTAGAAGGATTTTTCAAAGGCCTGGAGCTGATACGAGGGCAAAAACATTATTCGTTGGTAGAGGGCATGTATCATCTCATGGGAAGGTTGAGCAGACAGTTCATATGAACATCTATATGTGTCTTGGAAGAAGAATATGCTGTCTGTTGCCTATCCAGGTTTCAAGATCTCAAAAACTGCCATAAGGGTTTTACAGATTTTCCTGAGTATGATGCAAGAGAGGTCAGGCGAGCCAATGAACAATTTAATGGCACCCGTTAGGGTTTTCACCATGTATTTCTCACTCATTCTCTCGCCTATCTTCAAGCGTGGCAGCTTTGGGTAGTTGAGCCACGTGGGGTGGCTTTTATTCAGCAGCTCTTGTTCTTTCCAGGTCTGTATCCTTGGTAGAGGGCAAAAGCTAAGGTTGTCTCTGATTCTTTTAGGAACCTCTACCAGATGAACTAAATACTGTGGGTATTTGGTTAGCCATGCCTTTCTCCATTTTGGCTGAGAATCCACAATAAGCTTAACTCCTTCTGGTTTGGAGATATCTTCTTTGTATAGTGGAACTATTGGCTCCTCTTTAATCCGCTTGTTTATTGTAGCAACTTCATACTTGAGAAGAGGATATGGGAGAGAAGGTTGTAGCCATTCATGTCGAACGACATTTGCATCTAACTTCTGAATGGTCGTAGACTTAAATACCCTCTGCTCCCACTCCATTGCTTCTTTGGCAGTGTCTTTTATTGCCGCTTCTATTGCCTTTTGTAGATTTTCTTCTTCTTCTTATGTCAGATCCCGGAGCTCTTGGGATAGTCCCACAAGGATGTCCTCTTGCATTGTGGTGTCCACTGGATCTGACACATTGTCTATGCCAATTCCTTCCATTATTGTTGGTCATGTTCTCAAGTGTGGCTCTTCAATCTGCTGTTTGCCTTTCAGCTCATCAATCTGCTTCTGATATGCTTTCTTTTCCTGTTCAGCTTGATCCCCCATGTTCACTAAGAGGTTATTCAATTCTGCATTGGCTTCTTCAGCCTCTTCTAGCTTCCTCTTGGTGTCTTTATTTTCTGTTTGGATCCTCTTTAGATCCTCGTCCATCTTCTTTTTCAAGGCTTCTAGCTCATCTTTCATGGTCTTGTTCTCATCTTCCAGACAGCTTTGCATAACTAGGGAGCCCTCGGCCAGCATCAATCTTTGTCTCTTCTCTAGAGTCAACTCCTTTTGGAGTTCCTTCATCTTTTCTTCATATATATCCTTCTTTGAAGCAGTGCTAGTTGAGGTAGCAGCTCTGACTCTGGCCGGAGATGCCCTTAGCCTCTGGATGGTCTGATCTTTCACTTTCATTTGATATTTTAGCTCTATAACTTTGTCCTGGCTTGCCTCATGTTCTAGCTCAGCTTTTTCCTTAGCATTCTTCAAAGTTTCCACTTCTTTGGACTCATCTAGCAAGATGGAGTGTCAAGTTGTCCCTTTATTTCTCCGCATCCGTCAGTGATTTGCTGATTTTCTTGTACTCCTCCTCTACTCTTTGAAGCTTTTGGTCTGCTGCCTGACTCTGACTTTCCATCTCTTGGCATCTTTTTAGTGCCGCGTCCAGATCAGCTTGCATCTTGGCTTGCTTCTTTGTGTTCTCTTGGTCCTACTTTTGCAGCGAGTCCACCTCGGCTTTGATTTGAACTTCATTTGCTTTGATATTATCAATTTCACTCTCAGTGGCCATAGACCTTGCTCAGAGCCCAGTGAGTCTTTGCATCACCTCATCGCAATCATTGGCTTGTGGCTGTAAATACATTGTATCTGTGGCCATTTCCTTTAACTCCACTACCCGAGGGCTCAGCATATATTCTTTGGGTTTAGTTCTCGACAACTCAAAATCTGTATTAGCTGCCTCTTCTCAAGAGTATCCAACAGCTAGGAGATCAAGAAATATTCTATAGTTTTTTTCTTCTGGATCTGGCTTCTCATATTTTGGTTCAACTTCTGCCTTCTGCTCTTCCTCTTTGTTCTTCTCTTCCTTGGAGTCTTGTTGCCCATCAGAATTGTTCATCTCCTCTTTTTGTTGGTTTTGAGGAGGACTAAGAGGAGGTGGTGATGGTGGAGGGCTGGATTCTCGGCTTGATGGTGGAGTTGGTTGCTTCTTCTTTGCAGGTGACTTTGTGGCTGCCATGGATCCTGTTGCACTCAGTAGTCCAAAGTTAGCATTGTTTACAGATTAGCTGATAAACTGAAATCTGACTACCCAAATGACTTGAAAATTGAAATAAGTACTCAAAAGGGACTAGGGAAACCATGCATGTGCCCACAATAGATTTTTGGCTAAAAAATAAGCATGTAGACATCCTACGTGTAGGATGTCTACCTTCTCTGATTTTGATGAAACTTGACAGGCTTGTGGCCCTTGACTTGTGCAACATGGCTATGTATTTGGAATTTGGTTTGGACATCAAAAAGTGCAATTTTGAGCAGATTTAAGCTTTTGGCTCACAAATTGGGTAGGATATCCTATATAGGTGGCAAATGATATTCAATTGTGTTGAAATTTGATATATAGGCTTCTTATACCATGTAAAAGACTCCCATGAAGTCAATTCCTGCACAGAAGGTCAATATGACACTGGAGACATGCTACGCGTAGGATGTCTACTTTTTTAGAATGACTTGATTTTGGTTCTGTGGGTAGCCCTTAGCATGTAGAACATGGCCCTGCTCTTAGATTTTGATTTGGATAAGCATTGGTGTTGTTAGGAGCATGTGTAGTGTTTTTAGGCTCATAAAAGTGCATCTTTGAGGTTTTGGGAGCCAAATGTGATGGGTCTGGCTTGAAATTTGATACATGAGCTTGTGAAGATGTTATAAAGATATGTGGAACTCAAAAACACAAGCTGGAGGTCAAATAGGTCATTTAGACATCCTACGCGTAGGATGTCTATTTCATTAATTTTCATATCTGACCCCACAGTTAGCTTGGCAATGTGCTAATGAGTATATTATGCAAGTTTCATATGATTTGGACTAGTTTTGGTAGGTCTATGACACATTATTGCCTCTATGCTCTGACTTTCCATTTTTTGATGCATATGAGGTCAACTCTTGTCCAAATGTGATGAAACTTGATGGCTAGCATGTATAAGTTATATAGAAGCTGTGTATGAGGTGAGATATTGAGTTTGGTGCCCAAACATGGCCTTGAGACATCCTACGCGTAGGATGTCTCCTGATGAATTTTTTATGAGAAGTGCTACTAGTATATGCCATGAGCCCCCTTGAGTCCCTTTAAGCCTTATTTGAATAAAAAAGTCAAAAAGATAGATAGAAACTCCCTATTTGGCTTTCAGAGCCTCTGAGTCATTTTCAGACTCTTGGAGTGCTTTTCGGCGATGAAATTTCTTGATGTTAATCTCCATAGATTCATGGTTCCTTGGGGATCCTTGCCATATAGTTTTTGTTGGCTTTGGCTTCACCAGAGCTCCGTTTGGTAATTTGTCGTTCTGTAAGCGCCCGTGGTTGCGTTTACATGTCGTCAATGACTTGTGGTGGTCTACCACCATATGACTTGGTTGTTGATGGTCTAGGAAAGTCGCTCGTGAAGTTTGGTGGCAAACGGACATCCGGTTTGGCCGTGAGAGCCAGTTGACGTTTTGTGTGTCTGATGTTGTTTTTGAAGCTTAGTCCTGCTTCGGGTCCCATTATAGATATGTGGGCTATATAGACTTGTAGATCATGTCGAGATGCTCCTACCCATGAGGTTTGGTAGCATTTGGGCGACTTTCCATCGATTTACCACTTGGTGGCCTCTTGCAGGGCTCTAGAAGTTAGGGTTTTTTCCAATGGTTTTTTGCCGTCTTTGTGCATTCAAGAGTGGTCTCCTATGCTAGGGTAAACCCCCTATGAAGCCTTATTGCTTTTGGGTTAGCTGTTAGGTGGCCACCTCTACCTGTAGGTCTCTACTGCCCGTTCCCCGTGTGAACCCTACACTAGTTTTCGTGAACATACTCGAAAAGCTTAAGGTGCTAATCGTGCCTCTCATATTTGGAGCCTGTCAGGTGGTCGTGTGCATCGTAGAAGATGTTGGAAGTCCAGTTCGCTCTAGGTGACAAGAGCTCTCTCTCAAGAAGGAAATAGTAGAGATGAGCTCTAAGTGAAGTGAAAAAATCTTAGGGGGTCCCCGAACCACTTTTTATGAAATTTGACATGTGCTCCCAAATTCTTGCGAGATGCGGTTTAGGCTCGAAAAGTTCTTGATTTGGACTCCGTTTGCCCAGTTTCCGAGAAATTTGACGTTTCGGTCAAAATCTGGCAAAAACACGCCTCCCGCTCCATTCACATAGTTGCACCCCCATTGTACCATAGGTTGTCCTATAGTTACTGATTATCCTCATACTTTTTGTTTCTCATTATGACCGTATTTCACCTGCTTTTTTTATTTTTGAAGTTTTTCTGCCGATAATTAGTAAAATTCAAATGAAAATAGCAAAATAAACCCAAAAAATCCTCAAAAATCACATAACTCAAAAAATCACCGCAAAACACTATGTACACTCACATGCAATTTTTATGGCCGGATTTCTCCGTTTTATCAATATTTTATCCAAAAAATGACTGTTTTTATATATATACACACACCTAGAGGCCTAATTTGGCGTTTGGCCCCATATACTTGTAGATTTGTACTGTATAGGGCATATGTACTTAGGTTAGTCCAAAAAATTTCGCAATAAAACAAAAACCCTTCTAAATAGTCGAAAAACATGCCCTTTTTTTGCTCTTTTCACCTTCATTGGGTCCGCATTGAGAATGCCTCCCCCCCTCCTAGTCAGAGTCCTCCCGGACGACAAGGTAGTGCCTCGGGATATGTGCATTGAATGGGTTAAAAATTGTGCTAATGCGCGGCCTTGTAAGGTGGCCCTATTTGATGCATACTCAGTCAATGCATGGAAAAATCAATGATGTGCAAGAGGAGGGAATAAGCAAGATGCTTATTAGCATTCGACGTCGAGGTTTCCTGCTTGTTGTTGATTTGGTTGTCGGATTCTCTTTGCAAGTAAAAGTTGTAACTCTATAGCTCTTTCTTTGATCGTCTTTTTTGCAAAAGCTGCTTGGTTTGCTGCTATTGTCGATATGGCCGTGGTTGTCTCCGTGGAGAGAATTGTCGTGGTTGAATTGGTTGTAGTCTTTTTCCCTTTTGCTTGCCATTTGTAGCTTTGTTTTGGAGGCTTTTGTAGGTTTATTGCCTCGTCCGTGGTCGCCATTGTTGTTCTGCTGATCGGCACCCACATAGATCGGTTTGTCGGTTTCATATGTAGTGAGTTGGTGTTGCTTGTAATGAAGCGAGTTCCTGTTGCTTTGGTCTTGGGATCCAAATGCGAGTCGCATTTAAGTGGTTACTGAGCATTCTCTTTGGGATCCATATCTTTTTTATTCTCGTGGTTGTTGGTTTAACTGTGTTCTTCTGTTGATTTTTGTTGTTGTATTGTGGTTTGTATGCCATGTCACCTCTATCCTTCCGTACCCATACTTTCTTTTTGCGTGTTGCTAACCTTGATCTATTCACTGTTGTCTGTGTTGTCTTATTTTTGTAGTGAACATGGTTGGCCATTCCCTGGTTGTTCTCCATGGGTATCGTGTTGTGCTTTATTGGCACCCATCCTTTTTGTTCTTTATCCAGTGATTGTGGTGCTGTCATCTGGTTCTTCCGGGTTTGTTGAGCAAAGGCTACCACCTGTTCGTCTTGTGCATGCTGAATTTTGACTGTATCCGAATTCCAATCTATCTGCACATTATACTCTTTTTGCCAAGGTTGTCCCAACAACATGGGGTGTAGTGTGCTCGCATCCTCAATCGCATAAAACTTGTGGGGCTAAACATATTGATGTATTTGTACATGCAATATTTTCCAGCCCAATGTTCCTAGCGAATGTGATATACTACTTTCCAGCACTTGTGGAGTAGGATGTAGTTGATCTTCGAGCTTGAGCTGTTTATATAATTTGTAAGAGATCAGATTTGCTTGAGCTCCAAAATCAAGCAATGCCGTCGATTCAACTTGATTGCTACCTAGTTTGACTGCAATTATTGGTTCCACTGTGTCTTCACCAAAATTCGATAATCGAATAGCATTTATTCGCAACAGTGATCCACATTATTGTTGTTGTCGTAGAAGCCTTATTTTTGCAATGCGTTATTTTACTTCTGCTTGTGCTTCTTCTCGTACCCTCTGTTTCTCCTCATCCGTTGTTTTTCTTGATGGATTCGTTGAAGCATATCCTGTGTTAGTGGTAAATGATACCTTTTTAACCGAAACCCACTAATCCAATTTGGCATTTCTTCTCCTACCAATGTAGCAAGTTTGACAGCTCCACTTTGTGATAAGTCACTAATCACAAAGGGTCCCATCCCTCGCTTTTTAAGTTTTTTGGCATGTTGCTTCAAAGTATAAACAAGTACATAATCACCTGTTTTGAACTCTTTCGTATGCAAATGCTTGTCAAAAAACTCTTTTTGTCTTCTCTTTTTAGCATAGATCGAAGCTACAACACTCAGTTGAAGTTCATCTAGCTTTTCAAGATCATCTATTCTTGAAGAGAGCTCATGCCCTGTCCATTCTAAGCGTTTCGCTACTCCTAGAGTTGGAACTAAAAACTCTATGGGTAATATAGCATTTAGACCAAACACCATGTTGTACGGTGTTGTTTCAATTGATGTTTTGTAAGCTACCCTGCATGCCCATAGTGTTGAGTGTAGTTGTTGATCCCAGTCTGTCCTTGAATCTGATACAACTTTAGTCAAAATAGTGCATAGTGTTTTATTTGTGGCCTCAGCTTGTCCATTTGCCTATGGATGATATGGAGCAGATTTTCTATGTATGACCATGAATTCCTCTAACAAATATTCAATGACTTCATTAAGAAAACGTGTTCCTCGATCACTGACAATTTCTATTGGTAATCCGTATCGTATAAAGAAATTCTCATACGAAAATTGTGTAGTGGTTCTTGCATTTTCTTTTTGTGTTGCTTTGGCTTCAGCCCATTTTGTGAGATAGTCCATAGCCACAATGATATATTGGGTATGGGTGCGATATGCAGGGGGTAAAATAGGCCCCACAAAATCAATGCCCCATTTTGCAAATGCCCGTGCTCCCATCATTGGCCGTAGTGGCATCTCATCTCTCTTTATTGGCACCTTAGTGCGCTGACATGCGTCACAACGCTTTACAAACTCCTCGGCATCCATGTGCAATGTAGGCCACCAGATTCTTGCGGTTATATAATTTTTTCCATCTTATCGCCTGAAAAATGGCCTCCACTTATTCCTCCATGTACGTGTTCTAGAATCAGCAGGTATTCACTTTCACTTGCACAGATTCTAAGTTGATTATCCTTCCCTCTCTTGTAAAGTTGATTTCCAAATAAATGAAAGTCTCGAGCCTCCAATTCTATAGCCCTTTTTCGCGCTTTTGTTATGTTTTCAGAAAATGTTCTTGTTAAGAAATCAATGATATATTGACTCCATGCAAGTGCAATGCTTACCTAAAACAATGCCGCGTGATCCACCGGTTGTTTGGCACTACATATAGTACAATTTTTAACATAAGCATGTGTGTCAGCATACATAGTTGGCCAATAAACTCCTAAGTGTTTCAATCTTTGGTGTGTTTTCATTGTTGAACAATGAAATGCACAATCTTGGATGTGTGCTTCTTCAAGATAACACTCGAGTTCCTCTGGATTTATACATAATCGTATAATTTGGTCCAAGCATAGATGGTACATTCGTCCTGCAATTAACTGAAATTTTTTTGTTTGTTGAAGTGTTTGTTGTTTGGATCTGTCTTCCTTGTTATCAAATCTAACTCCAAAGGAAAGTATGCTAACAATTTCTTGAGACCATTTGGGTATCATTTCAATATTGAAAAGATAAGCATCAGGTATGTCATCGTCTACTCCTTCAGGAGCTTCCCCGTTTTGTAGCCTTGAAAGATGATCCACCCGTAGATGAGTTTTACCCTTTTTTACTACCACTGTGAAGTCAAACTCTAGCAATATAATAAACCAGAGTACAATTCTCCCAGTATTGCATGGTTTATTTACTAGATACAAAAGAGCTTGATGATCTGTGAAGAACACAAATTTGTTTGCAAGCAAGTAATGCCAAAATTCCTTTACAACATAAATCATTCCTAATCCCCCTCTTTCACTGGTGGTTTAGTTCTTTTCTACACTATTTAGTTGTTGGCTCGTATAACAAACTGGGAAATCCATTGTTCTGTCTCCAGGTTGAGCCAGAATACTCCCAATTGCATATGCAGATGCATCAATGTGAACATGGAATATCTTTTCCCAAGCTGGTGCTTTAAGTATAGGTGCTGATACAAGGTTTTCCTTAAGATTTTGGAATGAATTTTCACACTCCTTAGTCCAGTCGAAACTGACTAATAAGCAATACAAAGGTTGTGCAATGACTGCATACATATATATAAATCTTCTATAATATTCGCAGTGTCCCATGAATGATTGTACTTGTTTGGCATTAGTAGGCTTGGGAAAGTCTACTATGACTCTAATTTTGTCTAGGTCAGTGGTTATGACATTTCTTGAGAAAATATGTCCTAAAATGCACTTTTCCGGGTTGAGACAGATTCGATATGTTCTGCACTTCTCAAATACCTTTTGTAAATGGTCAATATGTTCTTCTCGTATAAGAGAGTGGAGACAGAGATCATCAATATCTAATTCTAAGAATATTCTTAGGTATTCTTTGAACGCATGAGTCATTAACCTTTGGAAGGTAGTTGGGGCATTGGCTAGGCCAAAATGCATAACTCCATACGCATATTTTCCTCACTCTGTGGAAATGTTGTTTTGTGTTAATCCTCTATTGCAATTTCCAATTGGTTGTACCCCAAAAACCCATCTAAAAAAGAATAAGCCCATTTTCCAGCCACCCTCTCAAGCACATGTTCTGTGATCGGCAAGGGATAATTATCCCTTATTGTGGCTGCGTTCACTTTTTTGAGGTTCACACACACACGCAGCTTTTCGTTCTTTTTGGGGACAACCACAATGAGTGACACCCAATCTGTATGCTCGATTTTATAGATGAATTCAGCATCCATCAGCTTGTCAATCTCCTCTTTGATTCGTTTAGCGAATGTGTCATTATATGTGTAAGGACGTTGGTTGCTAGGTTTGGTATCTGATTTCAAAGGAATTGTATGTTGGCATATCGATGGATCAACTCCTTTGAGGTCTTTGTAGGACCATGCAAACACATCTTTATAATTCTTGAGAAATTGTGTTAGCAGTTCTTCTTCTTCAAGCTCTAAACCAACTGCTATATAGATAGGATGAGGCTCTTCGCCTGGCGCAGCAAGGTCTATCTGTTTTGCATTTTCCGGCCCATCGTAAGATTCCTGGTTTATTCTTTCCCTTATTGGTGGTTTCATTATGATTTTTCTGTCCTGAATGGTGAATTTCGATAGTGGGATGGTACATTCATGTTTCCTTTTTCTGAATCCTCCTTACCATCACTTTCTCCCTCAGTAGTCCATACCTCTCGTAACGACCATTTTAGTTCTTGGTATTTCTTTTTACGCTCCATTTTGGTCCATTCTGGATCTTTTGTCTTTTCCTGTTTTGATTCTTGAGATTTTCTTGATTTTGTTTCTGTTTTAGTCTTCCGTGCTTGTTTTATTTCCTCATGTATACTTTCCCTTCAAACTCTTGAGAATCTTCCTGATATTTGGTCTTTCACACAATCCTCTGCCTTGACAAGCATTACATAGTGAGTTTTATCTTTTATCCTGGGCATCAGGTTCTCTATAATGTTGTTTTTTGCTCTTCTTTTTCTATACCGTTCCTGGCGTCTAGGGTGTTGATTTGCAATGTCCTAAAACTTGATATTTGTGGTTGTCCCCCCACGCTCGCTTGAGTTGTCTAAACACTCGTTATCTGCATCGTTATTTAACTCTAGATGCTCAGAGGAGTCATAAAACTCTTCTTGTGCTGGTGAGTCTACATTCTCATCTCCTGCTGGTATAAGGCTTACCATGTAATAGGGTAGCACATCATAGCCATCCTTATTGCAAAATTTTGTCATTGGGCTATCTGTAATGGTACAGACATCCAATGTTGCTAGTATGTGTCCCCATTCCAGAGGTTCTAAGGAATCTTCGGGAAAAGGTTCCGGAATGTAATCCTTGTCCTCAATAGCTCATTCTAAGATTCATTCCTCTCTTTTAAGCTCCCACAATGTGAAGCTCCACACATCCATAGCTCTTTTTTCTGTCCTAACCATGTTGGGAGTTCGGAACCTGCCAATGTAGCTGAATCAAACTCTTCCACTATTGTCTGGTTCACATCCTTGTAACTATGGTCTCTTAGGTATATTTTGGTTGTAGTCTCCCCATGTCTGAGGTATATGTGGTCGTAACCCCAATCCTGGACCATCTTTAATTGTCTCATGGATGGTCTTCCCAAGATGATCTCGTAATTGTTTTTTTTGTCGAAATCAACTATTGCAAAGTATGCACATACTCGATTCTGCAAGAGGTGACAATTACTTTTTCTAAAAGTCCTAGAGGCTTTTCCATGAACCCATCTGCCAGTTGCAATTTCATTCTGGTAGCTCTCAAAGCCGATTTTCCCCATTTTTTCCAGATTTCTTTGGTAGCGATAGCGACTCCCGCTCCACTGTCAAGAATAGCTTTGGAAACTACTCCTTGGAATTCTACTAGTAGTGTGGTATTTCCATCTTCTCCCTCGCAATATTCTCCAACCTTGTTTAAGGTACTGGCCTAGTGTTTAGTTGAGGCTTGTCCAATTCTCTGATCCCTTCTTGAAGCTTCGAGGTAGGGTCTTTTACTCCAACATTTTCTAAGCATTTGCCTACGGTGGTCCACATGTTTGGTCGTAACCTCAGGAGTTCGGCTAACTTGATTGTGCATGCCACAGGGGTGGACAATAACTCAATCAACCCTTGTGAATCCATCACTCTGTTGGAAGAAAGTCTTTGAGATGGGATTGCTCTCACCTCAGACTTAGCTTCATACTCCCCTAGGTAGGAGGGTAGAGTTTTTAGTGATTCTGGTTGGCTGTGCCCTAAACTAATTGAACCCTGTTCTCCCCCTTGTGAATGCATATCAAATTTCATTTGTGATCTTGCCTCAAATTCTTCACTGGGAGGTAAGATCTCATTTTCCTCCTTTCTTGTGCTATTTATTTGGTGGCTCACCCTGTTAGCTTCATTTGCTTCTCGGATTTTCTTCCACAGGTCATCTAAATTGTTACAATCTTTACCCATTTCTACCAATGTTTTAGGTTGGAAACCATCAATTGTCTCATCTGTCGTATTTGGCACTATGATAGGTTCTCTCCTAGACTCAGAGGTAGTCGTGAGTCTCTCCTTCATGTCTACTTGTTTCTCTAGAGTTGGTTTGATAGGGGTTGGAGCTGGTACCTCGTACCAACTTGCAGGTTTGCCAAGCGGGTTTTCTATCAAGGATTGGGTTGTTTCAATCATCTTTCGACACATTTCCAACCTCTCTTTTTCTATTTCTGCATATGGATAAGTCATCCATCTTTGCTCTTGGGTTTGATTGTTTTTGAGTCTGGCCTCGTATGCTTTTAAAAGTGCGTCTAACTGCTCATTTACTTTTTCTACCAGCACTGATCCTCCTGATCCTGCACTTTTGGGTTCTACTATTTCCTTGGGCCCTATTGTTGCCGCAGTGTGTGAGATTAAACTAGTTAGATCCTCTAACCACTCTAATCTATCCTTTGTGTATGTTAACTCCTCGGATAGAGCCGTTTTCTCTCGTTCTCTCCTGGCTTTCATACGTGCCTTTCTAGCTTTCCAACTGCTTCTTTGATTTTTCATTTTTGCACTTGGGGCATCGGTCTTTGGCTCTTCAATTATGGGTTCGTTTATCATTCTTTGAGCTTGGGCTCGTGTCACTACCTGAATAGGTATTACTGTCTCGTTTTCTGACTCTCCACTGGAAGGCACTGCTTCCAGCATGTTCAAAGTAGTTTTTGCTCCTTTGCTCGGGTTCTTAGGGCAATCAGGAATCAAGTGAGTAATTCCACACTCGGTGCAATACGCATTGACTCTAATGATTTCATCATGAGGACAGTCTCTTAGCCAATCGTCTCCACCACACTTGTAGCAAGGGTCCCTTAGGCTGTTGAGGTGCTCCTTGAGCTCCTCTTTGTTGGTATGCACGCCTCTGCCCGCTCATGCCTCCGTTGGCTATGAACAACAGTATTCATTCATCCAAGTTGTATCTTCCTTCTCCTGCTTCCTGTGCAGTTGTTGGTGGTCCTGTACTTCCAATCATGCTCCAAGGTTTTGGCGTTGTGGGTTCTTCCGGTGGATAATAGACAGGATTGCAACATATCCATTAGAATCTTCGTAATATACATGCATAGGTACCAAAGCCTTCTCTTATGGTTCATTTATTGTTGGTGTGTGTCTTATGCCGACTGGTCGCAATCCTGGTAGGGGTGGTTGTTGCCCCAATACTGGTTGTGGTCTTTCTATACGTACAGGTCCTGGTAGGTTGCCTGCTTGATATCTAGGCATCGAAGGAAGTTGAGGAGATGCTACCTGAACTTGGGGAGCATATGGTCGCTCTCTCATATATCCCTTGTTATAATAACATTCCTCTGTCACATGGTTTGTCCATTTTTGTTCAATAGCACACCACTTTGGTTGTTTAGCCTGAGGCTTGGCATACATATTAAATTTTTTTTAGCACTTCCTCTACAAGATGCTCTTGGCTTACAGCTACTTCTCCTTTCGGTGTTGTCTTAGCAGGCCTGCTTCCACTTTGTGTGAGGACGAATCGTCATCAAGATCCTTGAATTCGCCCTCCTTGTAGACCGCACAATTGTCTACAAGGTAAAGAGCCTCCTTAGTTAACTCATTTAACGTTGTGCTCCTCTTCATATGTAAGTCCTTTTGGAGATTTGCGTTTCTTAGTCCTTGAATAAATATAAGCATAAGTCTGGACTGAGTTGGAAGTTCTTCCACAGGGAAGAACTTCACAGATATTTTTCATCGTAGGGTTGCATTTCGCACAGACTCCCCTTCTTTCTGTTTGAATTTATGGATTTGTGAGACTGTATTATGAGCTATCCCCCTTTATGAGAATTCCTCAATAAACTCGTCAAACACCTCCTCCATAGAGTCAAAGTCTCTACGCTCCAGAGAGTCAAACCAAGTAGCGGCATCCTCTTCTAGGGTAAGTCCAAACCCTACAAATTGAGTAGGGAAGTCCAACACTTCTTCAACTCTAGTTACATGCACAAAGGCTGCTACATGATCCCTAGGATCTCTGTTTCCCGTGTATTTCTTGTTTACCCATTTTTGCACCTGAGAAGGTCTAATTCTATGATGGTCTACAAATCTCATCATTGGTTCTCCTCGTCCTACTTGATATACCTCCTCTGGTCTTCGGTAGTGGGAGGGTTCCTCTCCTAGAGGTGCCCCTAAGCCATAGTTTTTGATGGTTCTTGCAAGAGGTGGTTCATCTCTTCAAACTCGTTCTATGGGTTGTCTTCCAGGCTGTGCCGAATCTTGAGTTTTTGGCTTACTCTCACCTTGATACTGTGAATAGAGTGTGGTTCTTGTAAATCTCTTAGCCCTTGTGCGGTTGGATAACCATCTCTGTTTCGGTCTTGTTCTAATGTCGCACTTTGTTAAAGCCATGCATGTGGTGATGGTTGGGTTGCTTGTTGGTTCTGGTAGTTGAACGTCTGTTGTCGGTTAGAATGTGATGTTGCATCGTACTCTTTTGAAAATGGATTTGTCGACTTGCTAGGGGTATAGGTGGACCTTGGTACTTCTTCGGGGGCATATGTTGATGTTTCTGGAACTATTGCCTTTTCTACCTCCTCTGGGAGAATTCATTTGTATTCTTGCCCGTACCTGTCAACAAAAATGATATCCTTCCCCATAGCAATTTCATAAGAGAATAAGTAAAGAACCTTGTCTTTTCTTAATTCATTTGGGTAGGGTTCTTTGCATCGAAAATAAGAGACTACTCCCTCGCTCTCATGCTTGTAAATTCCCACATTCTCATTATAGGTGGAGACCCTGGTTGTTTTTTATCATACATAAAAAGAGCTCCAGGTCGATCATTTTTTGGAGGCGGCTCTTGAACCTCTGAGACCATTTTTCCTTTTGCCACATTATCTCCCATATGTGTTGTAATCCTCAGGGTTACTAACTATCAGACAGTGATTCCCCTTTTCGTCTCGAAATCTATCTCCATCATCATAGACTTGAATTATCTCCGGTCTCTAAGAAGGTCTTTCTTCTATACATATACACTTGCGTCCCCGATAGTCAGAATAAACTAGGGCTCCCCTAGAGTTTGTTCCTTCTAAGAAGATTATAGTGAACTTGGCATATTTCAAAGGGTTTGGGGAGGTACTTCCTCCTAGCATTGGTCCTTCACTGGAGAAACCTCCTGGCTGTTGACTACCCATCATGAAGGACGTATCTGATGAAGTTTCAGTATCACTACCCTTCTCAATGAATGATGCTAATGGATCTAGCCTTGCCTGAGTTACACTCTCCTCAGTGGACACTAAGCTACCCTGATCACCTGCTACTTTTTGGTCTCTAGGAATGTGTCTTCCTGATCTTAAATTCATCAAACTTAGCAATGCAATTTATCACAAATTCAATCACTCACCTGGCAAGGGATCAGTTTCCGCACAACTTCTTGCCTCGTCGTCCCGCTGAATATACCTGTACACAAGTGTTTAATTTTGGTAATCGAATCAAAGCATTTAACCGCTAGAGGTGGTCTTAGTAATGATTGGTATAGCTGGAGGGTTAACCTCAACCACTACTCTCGGGGGTTTCACTATGTGTAAAACTACCATATCACGTGCATTCAAGACATGTTTGTAAAACCCCTTATCTATGAATTTTGTTAGGAATATAATGTACCCTTTTCTTTTAAAATCTGTAAGTTTTTGTCAAATTTGAAAAAATAATGCCCTTCTATATATATATTTATGTAAGTTTCAAGAACTTTAAATACCCTTTTGTTGAACTCACATGATAGGTTACATTTTTATTAGGGGACCTACCTGGGCCACTATTGTACTTTATACACTTCGTATGTTGTTGATTAGGTCTGCTAATCTGGAACTGTACTTTTACTCTAATGTTTGTCAGTTTAGAGGGAAAGTCACAATTCCATCTTTGCTCCGTCAAAAGGTCAAACAAGGTCCAATTTCACTTATGAAAAAAGTTCTGGAACTCTTATGTCCATTGGAACATCACTCTATGTCCACAATCAGATTTTGACTTCAATAAGCCCCTGTAGACATCCTATGCGTATCATGTCTGCCTTCTCTGTTTTGGCTGAAATTTGTACTATAGATTCCCCTTGATGTGCTGAGTCCACAGATGTTCTCACTTTTTGATTTGGACACCTATAAGCTGGTCAATTGATCAGAAATCTGTTCCAGCAACCTGATGTTGGTCTGACCAGTCAAATCAACTCCAATTTGGTCTGACCAGTCAAATCAACTCCAATTTGGTCTGACCAGTCAAATCAACTCCAATTTGGACCAAAATTGACTAAGAGGCTTGCCTAAGGCTATACAACAGCTTGCTATGCCTACAGTCAGATCTTGACTTCAATATCATGCAGTAGACATCCTACACGTAGGATGTCTAACTGCTCAAAATTTCTCCAAATGCAAACCACAGACTCCCCTTAAGGTGCTGATCACTCTGGTTGCTCACAATTGGATTTGGAGTGCTAAATCACTGTGAACACATCCTATGCGTAGGATGTCTAAGTGATCTGTTGACCCCAAACTTGACCCACAACTTCCCCTGGATGTCAGCAACCCAATGCTATGCTTAGATTTTAGTTTGGATTTCAAAAGACCTCAATTTTAGCTATCCCATCCTTTTTTCAGTCAAAAATGCTAAAGTCTGCTTAAATCCCAATTTTCTCTCCCAATTGAGATGAAACCTTTCTCATGCACTCAATAAATCATGTACATCATGCTCATGAAGCCATCCTATGGTTTTGGTCTTAAAATAATGCGTTGGCACAATTTGGGTAGGATGTCTGGCAATTTTCTTTCTTTTGGTCTTATCCTGTCAAGATATGGTCAAACTTCCACTTTTTAGGTGAAAATAGGGTAAAACCTACCTTCTAAACACACTGACTGTTCAACTCTGATTTTCAAAATTCTCACCAGAACACCCTGTAGACATCCTACACGTAGCATGTCTACTAGCTTAAAATTTTACTTTTTTCTGACAGAAGTACTCCCTATGCTCTGCAACCGCTCTCAGAAATACTCACAGAAACTTTTGAACTTCAATTCAACTTCTAAACACTCTTTTCCGTCTTTTACAACTCTTTGATGAGCCTAACAGCAAATATAACATGCATGAAGTGCTCCGGATCATAAATCATGATGTCCTACTTATCCTACTCCTACTCACCATGTGAGATGGTGATTTTGGTGTCTCGGTTGCTTCCTGGCCTCTCCAGACTCTCAAGCTATCCTTTCACCACCTCTACCACTCCAACTCCTACTCTCTACACCACAACTTAACTAATACATAAAACTACCTAAGTCTACCTAAGTCGGAGGATCTAGGCCAGACACACGCTCCCTTGACTCCTCCTAAGACCTAGACATTTCCCCACCCTCTGATCCTATCTAAATGTAAAACAAGACTCTGGCAAGCCAGAGAATCCCTATCCTCAAGGACTAGTCTCGGTCACCTACCTAGGGTTTTCATTCCTGGAAGCGGTGCCAATGTTGGCGGATACGCCGCGACGGACGTCAGCACAACGAGAACTCACCTAACAAGATTTGTCAGCTAAGGATGAAGCTTGACCCGCAGGCGCGTGGAAGCAAGCATAGGGTGTCAACCTACCCTCGACCGACTATTGACTACTTCGTACAGAGGTCTCTACCCAATGTCTAAGCTACAGCCTTCAAGAGTACACAAGAGGAGATTTCCCACAACATTTTCAGGAGCCAAATACCCATCAAATGTTCTTGAAATGCTACGAAACTTGAGGGAAATCCTATTAACACCAATAGGTTGCTCTCCCTAAGGTCCAAGAACCAAAACTCCAACCCTAAACACCCGGTGCAAAATCACGTAGGATGTTTGGTCAAAATTTATAGGTCGACGTTTCTGAAAACTAAAGTGCGAATGCGTGGAAATGTTGAAATGCGAAAATGGATAATGTATGCTCACCGAATCACCAGATATAGCTCGTGGATCGAGCTTGCAAAGCCGGGTCGTACACCTGCAATGTAGTTGTTGGCGCGTAGCTCTTTTCGGGGGAAACACACTACACTTCTCCTTTCTCGATTCCGACCACCAGTGCGCGCGTAGCATCAAGAGAAAACTCTCACTCTCTCGTGTACACAGAGTACGCTCAACTCACACAGAAAAAAACTTATAAAAATGACAAAGGTCCTTGCATTAAGGTCAAAAGTGGTATAAATACCTTACAATCTCAAACCCCAATGTTCCAATTTAACCATTTACTAAGTCTAAATGTCAAAAATGGGATACAATTTGGAAGCTTCTGCATTTACAAAGGTGAAATGATGGTTTCTTCTCAATTTAAGGAATAATTACAAAGGAAATTAATATCCCACCGGGCAATCATCCTCCGTTGGGTGTGTCCAGCTGCTAACAGCGCCCTTCACATAACATAAATTCTTGTGACTTTCATAACGTTAGAGAGGATGGTCTTTGGAAGCCCATATCTTTTCGTGTGAATGACTGGGTAACAATGCTTCCTTCATGCAAAGGTGTACACAAAGTGAAAAGAACTAAACATAATAAAGTAAAAAACCATTGGAAAGGTCGTGTTCTTGCTTTCAAAGTGACTGACAATGGCTGGCTAGCTAAGATTCAACATGTGTACATGGCCAAGGATATGGTGTTAGACTGGGAAGAACATCCCACACTGCATTCTTATTATAAGTAAAAAAAAACTCTTATTTGATACAATGAGTTTTTTATTCTCCCATTGTTTTTTCTCATTTCTTGATTCCATTCCAGATATATTTCCTTCAACAGCTGTGGAATAACAACCTATGGAGAGTCTAAGTGGGACATTCAAAGCAATGCATAAAGGGATTGTAGATGCTATGTATGCTGACAAGCCACCTTCCTTTTACAAAACAATGGATTTGTTTGTCTATTTTGCAGAATACAAGGTTCCATCATGAGAAGGTGCATATGGAGAACTACATCAGTTACCCGTTCCCACCATAAGTTCACTTGACTGGGAAGCTCCTAATGCATGTACTATAACAAGCTTCAAATCCAAGATCAAAGAAGACATCCTTAAAGCTATGTCCCCGGGCAAGATATCAAGAAGGATTAAACTTCAATGGTTCTTGCCTATACATGTCTTTGTGGCATGTTTCAAAACAATGGACTTGCAGAGGACAAAGACAATGTGGCTTAATAGAAGACTTTCTATAACTGAACTGGATAATGCACTTGGAGACGGATAGAGTACCAAAGAAACTTTCCATATTGGTGATCTAATATTAGTTGTAGAGTAAACCCAAATTCTATGTCTATCTCATATCAACTATGTCGTCAATCATTAGTTCTGGGCTACAACTATAGGAGATGGAGAAGCAAATTAGGTAGTTGGGTTCCTCTCGGCTCTGAGGAAAACTGTCCAGAGTTTGAACTAAAGGTCACAGTCCATCCACACACCGGGTATAGAAGCCTTATAGTAACAACAAATCGGAGACTACATGATGTTAGAGAGTCTCTTGAGTTTCTTGATGAAACATCTCTTGAGTATAGATTCAAAGTGGATGAAATTGTGGTGAGCACAAGGATGGAGAATTCAACCTCTTGCATTACATGCCTTCCCCCAAAAAGAGTTGTATTTGAGCCACTTGCAAGGACTTGAAAAAACAAGTTAATATTGTAATCATTGCATTTTGCAAATATATTTTTCTTTTCCCTACCTTACTGTGATCATTATTTATGATTTTTAAAACCTACATGAAACCATGATACACATTTAAGAATCGATAGTTAGTATTAAGTATTTGAAGTACAAAATTATGAATCACCAAAGGGTATATGTTCATATGGACAAAATGAACAAAAGTGTACAAAGCTTTTGTGGAGTAATCAATCATGAAACTCCACTTTTCTTTTTGCCTGAGAGGATTTTGCATCCTCAGAGACCCTTTTTCTTTTGTGTTCACAAGGGGGTGAAAGTTCAGGAGTGGGTGGTGGTAACTTGGGCTCCTCAGGGCTTGGCACGGGGGACTTGGCAAGGGTTGGTGCTTTGGGATCCTTAGGAGTGGTTGGCTTGGGGAACCTTCTTTGGCAACATGAATGGTAGCTTGAAAGGTGAGCTAGGTGCCTCCCACTTAATGTTCTTAGCTGTACGACGCTTTTGAACTTGAATTTCAATGGTGAGTGGAATGGATGGACCTTTGTATCTGCTCTTTTTTTTGCTGGGCTCTTCTTCTTGGTGGGACTCTTCCCCTTGGCAGGACTCTTCTTGGCATGGCTCTTCTTTGTAGGACTCTTCTTCTTGTGATCCCTTTTCTTTGTATGGATCTTCTTTGCATGACTCTTCTTTTTGTGATCCATTTTTTTTGCATCCAAACCCTTGCTGGCTCTACCTTTCTTTGGTGGCAAAGGAGATTCTGAATCATTTGGGTTTATTGATCTTTCCAAAACCATAGAAACCGCCTTCTCTCTCACTGTTAGGAAATAAGACGTAGCTAAATAGATAATTGAGTAGATTACTTAATGGAGAGAGACAGATTTATATACACGAGATTATAGAGTAGAGAGAGAGAGAGAGAGTACACACGATATACGTGGTTCACCCAATGTGGGCTACGTCCACGGGAAAGCAGCCACTCAATGGCTTTAGTACTTCAAAACAAGAAGTAGTTTACAAAGGGATTATACCCTTAATGGAGCTCCCGCCTTGCGTCACTCTCACCACCTCACACTCACCTTGTTGCATCAACTTCACACTATGAAATGTGTATAGAAATGGCCTCCTTTTATAGGCCAAAAGGGCTGCCCTCTCTTATGAGAGACAGCCATGTGTAGCCGCCCTTGTGCGAATAAGTCCAAATCAGACCCTCCAATCCGCCCATGTGTGGCCGCCCTTGAGAAGACAAGTCCGCTTTTGAATTCGGCCACCGGCCATTGAATTCGGCCACCGGCCACCGGCCATTGACTTCCGACCACCGGCCACCGGCCATTGACTTCCGACCCTTGGCCATCGGCCATTGACTACCGGCCACCGGCCAACCGACCGGTTGTTTTCCGACCACTTTCCGGCCGCCGTCCGGCCATAATATTCCGGCGAAAAAGAATATTCCCATGAGTGATTTTCCTTCACGCAGGATGGCTTCTCCTCATAATGGGGGCCTTACAAATGTGCGCTTTTACCACAGAAAATTACAAGGGTAAATCAGGCTCCATACTTAACAATCTCCCACTTGGAGACTGATCTCCAAACCAAACCTGTGACTGCTTTCCATTCTGGCTTCTTATCCTTGAATGCCGATTGAAGATGAGCAAAAGCTCAACTTCTCCTTGTTGACCACCTTTGTAAACATGTCTGCAGGATTTTCACTTGTATGCACCTTTCCTAGCTTTAGCTGTCCCTCTTCCAAAAGAGTGCGTATGAAGTGATATCTCACCTCAATGTGCTTTGTCCTTGAATGAAAGGCTGAGTTCTTTGCAAGATGGATAGCGCTTTGGCTATCACTGTACAAGACACAATTGTCTTGTTTGAATCCAAGCTCTTCTAAGAATCTGTGAAGCCACAGAATTTCTTTGCTTGCCTCCGTCATTGCTACATACTCTGCTTCCGTGGTAGAAAGTGAAACCACTTTCTGCAGCTTTGAAGCCCAGCTTACTGTTGTGCCTCCAACCGTGAACACATAGCCAGTAGTGCTCCTTCGAGTATCTTTGTCACCTGCCATATCTGCATTAGCATACCCTTCTAGAAAAATATTAGTTCCTCCAAAATACAAAGCATTTGTTGTTGTCCCTTTTAGATACCTAAGTATCCACTTCACAGCTTGCCAATGCTCTTTACCTGGCTTGTCCATGAACCTACTCACAACTCCCACTGCATGTGCAATGTCTGGCCTTGTCCAGACCATAGCATACATTAGAGAACCTACCGCTGCAGCATATGGAACTTTAGACATATAGGCTATCTCCTCTTGTGTCTTTGGACACATATCCTTCGTTAGTTTAAAATGACCAGCCAAAGGTGTAGAAACTGGTTTTGCATTTTGCATTGCAAACCTTTCTAGTACCTTCTTGATGTAATCTTCTTGAGATAGCTTTATTGTCTTCTTCGTCCTGTCCCTTGATATTTTCATACCAAGTATCCTCTTTGCAGCACCTAAATCTTTCATTGAAAAAGATTTGGACAGCTCCTCTTTTAGGTCTTTGATGTCCTGCATGTTAGCACTTGCAATCAACATGTCATCAACATACAACATTAGGATGATGAATTTCCCATCTCCCAAATTCTTCGCGTAGACGCAGTGATCCGAGTTGCATCTTGTGAATCCATGATCCAACATCCATCGATCAAACTTCAAGTACCATTGTCTTGATGCTTGATTTAAACCATACAAGCTCTTCTTTAATCTGCAAACCATTTTCTCCTTACCTTTTACTTCATACCCCTTTGGTTGAAGCATGTAGATTTCCTCCTCTAAGTCACCGTGAGGGAATGCCGTATTTACATCCATTTGCTCGATATTTAGATCATGAGCAGCCACAAGGCTTAAGACAGGCCTAATTGAGTTCATTTTTACAACAGGAGAAGATATTTCATTGAAGTCAATACCTTTCTTTTGAGAAAAACCTTTTACCACAAGCCTAGACTTGTACCTTTTCTTCCCACCTTCTTCTTCCTTTAGCTTGTACACCCATTTGTTTTGAAGTGCCCGCTTACCTTTAGGCAACTCAACCAACTCCCATGTTTGGTTGCGATGTAGTGGGTCCATCTCCACTTGCATGCTCTTCGTCCATTCTTCTTTGGATTCATGTTGCATAGCTTCTTCATATGATTCCGGCTCTCCAGAATCTGAGATCAAAAGATGGTTGAAGGAAGGAAAAAACCTTTCTGGAGGTCTACTTGCTCTTGTAGATCTTCGGGGAATAGGTTGAGGCTCCTCATTTGGTTGACGTTGTTGCACATTGTCACCGTTTGCAGTCCTTGAGTCTTCACCGTCCTCAAGCTCCATGTACTCATCACCTGTTTCTTTTGTTTGTTTTCTTTCCAAGTAATCTTTGTACATATTTTGTTCGTTAAAAATTACATCCCTACTCCTTAAGATTTTACCATCTTCAGAATTCCATAGGCGATACCCAAAGTCTCCTTCTCCATAGCCAATGAAGAAACACTTTTTGGACTTTGCATCTAACTTTGATCTTAGGCTTCTATCTATGTGCATGAAAGCCTCACACCCAAACACTTTGAGAAATGCATAATTCACCGGTTTACCTGTCCATGCCTCTTCTGGAACTCCCCCATCCAATGCCGTTGAGGGTGACCGATTGATTAAGTACACAGACGTACTTACAGCTTCCGCCCAAAGCTCCAACGGTAGGCCTGCATGTAGCCGCATGCTTCGTGCTCGTTCCATGATTGCCCTGTTCATCCTTTCCGAAATCCCATTTTGTTGAGGTGTCCTTGGGGTTGTCCTTTGCCTCCGAATGCCATTGCTAGCACAAAAGCTTTCAAAAGCTTGGCTGCAATATTCGCCTCCATTGTCGGATCTGAGGCATTTAACCTTGGTACCTGTTTCATTCTCCACAAAGGCTTTCCACCTTTGAAATATGGAAAATACATCGGATTTATTCTTCATGACATAAACCCATGTTTTTCTAGTCGCATCGTCTATGAATGTTACATAGTACAATGAGCCACCAAGTGATGGTGTACTTGCAGGACCCCAAACATCAGAATGAACCAACTCAAGTTTTTTATTTTTTCTTTCATTTCCTGATTTTTGAAATTTTACCCTCTTTTGTTTACCATAAACACAATCTTCACAGAACTCTTAAGTCCACTTCTTTCAAACATGGTAGAAGCTTCTTTGTTTGAAGGATTTGCATTCCTTTGGCACTCATATGCCCAAGTCGGTAGTGCCACACCGCACTGTCAACTTCTGTAGTTGCTGCACAAGCTGAAGGTTGCGTGCTAATAGTACACAAGTAAAGTGTACCGACTTTTTCACCCTTGGCAACCACCAAAGATCCCTTTGAGATCTTCCACCGTTTGTTTCCAAATGCAATGTTGTGACCTTCATCGTCCAATTGTCCTGTAGAGATCAAATTTTTGCGAAGAGAAGGAACATGCCTAACATCTTTAAGCTTCCATTCATTTCCGTTAGCAGTTTTGACAGAAACTGTACCTTTGCCGACAATCTCACAAGCTTCATCATCTCCAGAGTATACATACCCAAAATTACCTTTGGTGTAGTCTTGGAAATGTTGCTTGTGTGGTGTCGCATGGAATGAAGCCCCGGAATCTACTATCCAGGAATTAGACACATTGTCTAATGAGAGAATTAGAGCATCTTGCTCTACTTTACCTGCCACATTGGCCTCCGATGTTGGCTTGTTGTCTTGAGACTCTGTCTCCTTCTTCTTCTTGGACCAGCAATCCTTCTTGACGTGGCCCTTCTTGCCGCAGTTCCAACATTCAAGAACTGACTTTGTGCGTGACTTGCTCCGCCTTGAGCGATCACGACCCTTTTGGTTTTTGAACCTCTCCTTAGGCCTTCCTCTTGTTTCCACTGATAGTGCAGCACTTGATGATTCTCCTGTGCTTCTCCTTCGCATTTCCTCGCTTAGGAGAACACCCACAACATCATCAAACTTAAGAGTATTTGTGCCAGAGATAGAATTACTTACAGCCATCACAAGGCTGTCCCAACTATCTGGTAGAGATGATAGTATAAGGAGAGCTCGCACTTCGTCATCGAAATTGATTTTCACTGATCAAAGTTGACTTATGTTTGTGTTAAAGTCATTTAGGTGTTCTGCAACTGAACCATTCTCTGCCATCTTTAGATTGAACAAGCGCTTCATAAGAAATACCTTATTGGATGCCGATGGTTTCTCGTAGAAGTCATCAAGTGACTTCATCAAGTCCTCCGTGGTCTTCATCTCCAAAACATTGAAGGCCACCGTTGACGCCAAGCTTAACCGGATTGTTCCCAGTGCCTTTCGATCAAGGACAATCCATGCTTCATCTGCCATTGTTGCGGGCTTCTTCGCAAAACTGCCTAGTGGCAAATAGAGGTCCTTCTGGTAGAGATAGTTTTCAATCTGCATCTTCCAATGTTGGTAGTTTTTGCCGTTGAACTTCTCAATCTTGAGCTTCCCTTCCTCCGCCATAACTCCCACTCAATTCAAGGAATCCTTTCCTTGAGATAATTTAGCTACGAGCAAACCTTGCTCTGATACCAGTTGTTAGGAAATAAGACGTAGCTAAATAGATAATTGAGTAGATTACTTAATGGAGAGAGATAGATTTATATACACGAGATTATAGAGTAGAGAGAGAGAGAGAGAGTACACACGATATACGTGGTTCACCCAATGTGGGCTACGTCCACGGGAAAGCAGCCACTCAATGGCTTTAGTACTTCAAAACAAGAAGTAGTTTACAAAGGGATTATACCCTTAATGGAGCTCCCGCCTTGCTTCACTCTCACCACCTCACACTCATCTTGTTGCATCAACTTCACACTATGAAATGTGTATAGAAATGGCCTCCTTTTATAGGCCAAAAGGGCTGCCCTCTCTTATGAGAGACAACCATGTGTAGCCGCCCTTGTGCGAATAAGTCCAAATCAGACCCTCCAATCCGCCCATGTGTGGCCGCCCTTGAGAAGACAAGTCCGCTTTTGAATTCGGCCACCGGCCACCGGCCATTGACTTCCGACCCTTGGCCATCGGCCATTGACTACCGGCCACCGGCCAACCGACCGGTTGTTTTCCGACCACTTTTCGGCCGCCGTCCGGCCATAATATTCCGGCGAAAAAGAATATTCCGGCAAAAAAAAAAGTCTCGGGGGCCTCCGTCCCCGAGGCCTTTAAAGTTGCCCCTGATTCTTGTCCGTGAAAATTTTGGTTTCCGATGAGTGATTTTCCTTCACGCACGATGGCTTCTCCTCATAATGGGGACCTTACAAATGTGCGCTTTTACCACAGAAAATTACAAGGGTAAATCAGGCTCCATACTTAACACTCACCACGTGACCCAACACTCTGGATAGTCATGCAACTGAAGCAAATAGAAAAAGAAATTAAAGGACATGAGTATATACATACATAGTTAATAAATCAAAATAAATCAATGGCACATGAGATACACACTTACAATGAGTGTAGTCATCCTGCACCTTGACTCAAGATATCTCCATGCATTGGCAAGCACCCTCCATCCACAAGATGTTGAGTCTATTTGTAAAGGCACTTTTTGATTGTAGTACTTGAAACCTTCTATATTGTAATCCTTATTTGTGGTACTCAGGTGACCAACAATAAGTTTGGCAACACTCCAAGAAGACATCAATCAAAAAGCTACTAACAGAATACAATGGGCCATCAAGCATAGATCATAATTCATACTTACATTTTACTTCTCCCATGGATACTTGACAACAATGAATTCATAAATATAATATCTTTCTCCAAAAGATTGAAGATAATAAGACTCCAATGTCCTCTACAAAAAATAACAATGAGCTACGAATACCACATAATGTTAAAAATAACATGTTAGGAGTTAAGATTTACCCTTCAACATAGGGATATATTATGTAATTGCAGGTCAGCATGTTAAAATCTCCCAAAAAAACTTGAAAGGCTTCCTATTTACAAAGCAATATTTCCGCTTTTTTGAAATAGGCTCTACCAAATAAGCTAATTCAATGCATGTGTCTTGTAACGCATGCATAGCATGTAGATCCTCATAGCATAACAATTCTTTTCCATCCATAGTTGTCACTCTCTCGATAGGCCAACAAACTAGATTAATGTTGCATACACTAGCTTCTACAGAAATAATAGCCTCATCTACATAGGATGTTTCGATACCAATACCAATGTTATCTTCACCTAGCTCACCAAAGTTTACGGAGTCAAACGGACACACATACATGACAACCCCTTCGGCTACTACATGTGTTTTGCTTTCATCCCAAAGTTGAACCCTCTTATCCTTCCAAACCTCTCTGTAGCTCATTCCATTACATTGTGCATCCAATGCTCCTTCTGCTTTGTCAGCCTCATGCATAGAAGCCCCTTTGTAATGCATCTCATTTATATGTTGCAACAACCCACTACTCCATTTCACAATAATATGAAAAGAATCTCCCACTGTCAATGCATCCATTGTTGGAAAAGGGATGAGTGCTTTCTTTTCAAAACACAAATCAACTGACACCGATACATTGCCTTCCCCAATAAGCATGCCAGAACAATATGCACTTGGATTTATTTCAAATACAGTCCCAATGGCAACCTTTTGTGTCGCTACAAACATGCACACTCTATCACCATGATTGAAATTAGCCATACCTGCAAGAATAATTGTTAAACAAACCGCTTGCAGAGTATATTGATTTACATAGCATAAAGCATAACAAGTATGTATGTGGGTGTTTCATGAGAAGCACCCTGTGGCCTGAAGGTCATAGGGTTCCCTCTATGCTACTAAGAATCTCTTTGTGCTCTATGCTCTATCGTCTATACTCTATGATCTATATTGACTTCCTATGGCCCCTAGACCATAAGGCGCCCTCATTGTTTCCAAAAAACCCTCATTTTTGTGCTATGGCCCCAGGGCCATAGCTCTCTATGCCGGTATAAAGAATATTTGCTCTATATTAGCTCCCTAAGGACTGAAGGCCATAGGGTTGTCCTCAAGATCACCTCACGGAGTTTCATGTCAAGTATATATACATGTATCCTATGGCTTTAGGGCCATAGGGAGTTTCATGTCAAGTATATATACATCCTATGGCACCCCATGACCCTAGGGTCATAAGATCTCCAAATGAAACATACGGCAATGTATGGCCCTTGAGCTTATACATTGCAATCCCATGACCCTAGGGCCATAAGATCGGCATATGAAACATACTACAATGTATGGCCCTTGAGCATATACATTGCAACCCCGTGACCCTAGGGCTATAGGATTTCCAAATGGAACATAGGGCAACGTATGGCCCTTGAGCTTATACATTGCAACCCCATGACCCTAGGGCCATAGGATCGGCATATGAAACATACGACAATGTATGGCCCTTGAGCTTATACATTGCAATCCCATGACCCTAGGGCTATAGGATTTCCAAATGGAACATAGGGCAACGTATGGCCCTTGAGCTTATACATTGAAACCCTATGGCCCTAGGGCCACAAGACTTCAAAACATACAAAAAGACAATCTATGGCCCTAAGCCCAAGGGTGTGAGCAGTGAAACCCTATGGCCCTAGGGCCACAAGACTTCAAAACATACAAAAAGACAACCTATGGCCCTAAGCCCAAGGGTGTGAGCATTGACACCCTATGGCCCTAGGGCCACAAGACTTCAAAACATACAAAAAGACAACCTATGGCCAAGATGTCAAAGGTGGCCAAGATATCAATGCAGCCCCATGGCCCTAGAGCCATAGGATCTCTATATGGAACATGTGGCACCCTATGGCCCTTGAGCTTATACATTGCCACCCCATGACCCTAGGGCCATAGGATTTCCAAATGGAACATAGGCAATGTATGGCCCTTGAGCTTATACATTGCCACCCTATGGCCCTAGGGCCACAAGATCTCACAACATACAATAAGAGAACCTAAGGCCCCTAAGCTCAAAGGTGCGAGTTCAAGGGTGGCCAAGATATCAATGCAGCCCCATGGCCCTAGGGCCATAGGATCTCTATATGGGACATGTGGCACCCCTATGGACCTTGAGCTTATACATTGCCACCCCATTACCCTACGGCCATAGGATTTCCAAATGGAACATAGGCAATGTATGGCCCTTGAGCTTATACATTGCCACCCCATTACCCTAGGGCCATAGGATTTCCAAATGGAACATAGGCAATGTATGGCCATTGAGCTTATACATTTCCACCCCATGGTCCTAGGGCCGTAGGATCTCCATATGGGACATGTGGCACCCTATGTCCCTTGAGCTTACATATTGTCACCCCATGACCCTAGGGTCATAGGATCTCCAACTAGAAAGTAGGGCAACGTATGGCTCTTGAGCTTATACATTGTCGTGGACCTAGGGCCATAGGATCTTCAACTGGAACATAGGGCTATGTATTGGAGCTTATCCATTGTCACCCCTAAACCCTAGGGCCATAGGATTTCCAAATGGAATATAGGGCAACTTATGGCTCTTGAGCTTATACATTGCGACCCTATGGCCCTAGGTCCACAAGCTTTCACATTGCCACTGTAGGGCCACAAGGATCTCACCATAGGACATAGGATTTTCAAATGGAACTGAGTGCACGCTTTGATCCTTGACCTCCAACATTGCCGTCCTATGGTGTGAGCCCAGGGGTGGCTGAGGTGTCTTCATAATAATTTCGGCCATTCAAGGGATATCCACAAGTGGAATAAATTTTAAAAATAATTAAAAAGTAATTAAAAAATAATTATAAAAAAATTTACGCTACGACAAACTTTGTCATAATGGGTTTTCAAATACACTTATTGATATCGAACAAAAAAATAGCGCACAATTTTCGGGATAATTTTTTTAAAATTTAGCTATTTTTAGTGTATTTTTTACTATGAAGATTTTGATTCTGGAGTCAAATTTTGCTTCATGGGTGTCGTTCCACTCTTACTACAAAGATATGGACATTGACAAATCCTTGCACCAACCTTTTGTTTTCCATACTCTTTTTTTTTTTCCCGAAAAGCTCTTTCAATTTTGGAGCCGACGAGCTATGTCTCATTTTCGCACAAAGCCTAGAACTCTAGTAATCTCGACTGCAAACCCGTGAGAGCAGCCCCTACATTCAAAATTCGAATTTTGAATTTCTAACCTAACCTAACTAACCTTTCTCTCTCTTTCTCTCTCTACCACAATTTTTCCCGCACTGTCGCTCTCTTTCTCTCTCTCGTTTCTTGCTCGAAACCTACACAGAAACCTGCATAGAGCTTGTGTTTCTCTGTCTCTCTCTCCCTCTCTCCCTACGCATACAGATCTACGCCATCGTTGCGACGCGCACACAGATCTACGCGAAGTCATCTCCACAGCCTTCAACAGAAGGACTACTATCGCGACCTCCCAAACACAGATCTGTTACCATCATCATCGCGGCCTCAACACACCTAAGTGACTACTTGCTACTGCTGCAGCCGATTTTCATCAAACACAGATTTACTTAGAGGTAACCTGTAGAAACCCTAATTTTTTTTCTTAATTCAGTTTTAACTGTTCTTAATCTAATTACGTTTTAGCTAAGTTGTGAAGCACCTCTCTCTAAAACAATAAACAAAAATCATTACTTACATCTCTAAAACTATAAAACTATAGACTATAGAACTATAAAACATAAAAATCTCTAATTAGAGATCTAAAATTGTAATACATAATACTCTAATTAGAGACCTAAAAATATAAAACAGAAGACACTAATTAGGGACCTAAATTTGTAAAACGAAAAACTCTTATTAGGGACCTAAATCTGTAAAACAGAAAACTCTTCATAAGTGACCTAAACTGTAAATTTGTAAAACTCTAACTGTAAAAATCTCTAATTACAAAAAAAAAAACCTGCAAATACAAAAGACAATAACTACAGAAAATGTTGAAACTATGGATACCTGTAATTGGGTTGTGGGGAGTTGGGCACACATTGTAAGAGGACGAGTAGAGCGCACTGTTGTTTAGTTGCAGGAGGATGGTAAAAAAAAAGAGGCACAAAGGTGGGAAAGAAAGTGTACACTATATGTGTTTGTAAGATATGGTGTCATATAGTTTCTTTAAATTCATTTGTAGTCACTAAAATAAAACTAGACATCGAATCTTTAGAAGGGCAGATAGGGTGTGGCTACATAGGGTTTCACCTCATACTAAAGAGTAACATATGGCCCTAAGGCACCCTATGACCATAAGGCCATAGGGTGGTCTCACATCGTACTATAGGGTGACCAATGTCCCATCTGGCCATAGGGTGCCAATGTACAATCTCAAGGGTCATAGGGTTCCCTATGTTCCTATTGAAGATCCTATGGCCATAGGGCCATAGGATCTCCAAAACATATATATGGCACTATGGCCATAGGATCACATGGTGCTCTATGTCCGATATAGAGACCTTGTGGCCCAAGGGCCTTAGGGTGGCAATGTACAATCTCAAGGGCCATAGGGTTCCCTATGTTCCTTTTGGAGATAGGGTGGCACTAGGGCCATAGAATCTCCAAAAGCAACATAAAGAACCTAGGGCCATAGGATCAAAGGGTGACCTATTGGAGACCTTGTGGCCCAAGGGCCATAGTGTGGAAATGTACAATCTCAAGGGCCATAGGGTTCCCTATGTTCCTTTTGGAGATCCTATGGTCCTCAAGCCATAGGATCTCCAAAATGAACATATGGCCCTACGGACATAGGATCACAGGGTTCCCTATGTTCCTTTTGGATATCCTATGGTCCTCGGGCCATAGGATCTCCAAAATGAACATATGGCCCTACGGACATAGGATCACAGGGTGCCCTATGTCCCATCAAGAGACACTCTGGCCCAAGGGCCATAGGATGGCAATGTACAATCTCAAGGACCATATGGTTCCCTATGTTCCTTCTGAAGATCCTATGGCTCTAGAGCCATAGAATCTCCAAAAGGAACATAAGGAACCTATGGCCATAGGATCAAAAGGTGCCCTATGTTCCATCTTGAGACCTTGTGGCCCAAGGACCATAGGGTGTATTTGTACAATCTCAAGGGCCATAGGGTTCCATATGTTTTTTTTGGAGATCCTATGGCCCTATATCCATAGGATCACAGGGTTCCCTATGTCCCATCTAGAGACCGTGTGGCCCAAGGGCCATAGGGTGACAATCGACAATCTGAAGGGCCATAGGATTCCTTATGTTCCCTAGGGTCACAAGGTGCCCTACGTTCCATCTGAATGCCCTATGGCCCAAGTGCCATAGGGTGGCAATGTACAATCACAAGGGCCATATGATTCCCTATGTTCCTTTTGGAGATCCTATGGCCTTAGAGCCCTAGGTGCATGGGGCTACCATGGTGCCCGTTAATATGCACCATGGTGTACCCTATGTACGTAGGCCACCCTCGGGCCCTTGGATGCTCTTTGTCCCATCTAAAGACCTTGTGGTCCAAGGGCCATAGGGTGACAATCTACAATCTCAAGGGCCATAGGATTCCCTATGTTCCCTAGGGTCACAAGGTGCCCTACTTTCCATCTGAAACAATGAGGGCGCCTTGTGGCATTCGGGCCATAGGATCTCTATGTAGAGCATAGAGCAAAGAGCATAAAGAGCTTCTTACTACCATAGAGGGAACCCTATGGACTTCAGGCCACAGGGTGTCAATATAGAGATAGCAGAGGTTCTTACTAGCATAGAGGGGACCCTATGGACTTCAGCCCACAAGGTCTCCTCAATATAGAGAAAATAGTGTTTTTTACTGGCATAGAGAGCACCCTATGGACTTGGGTCCATATGTTGCCAAAAAACTGTCATGAATGGTTTCTTTAAAACATGCAGGGCACCTTGTGCCCTTAGGGTCATAAGATGTGTAGAGCATAGAGAGGTTCTTACTAGAATACAGGGGACTCTATGGCCTGAAGGCCACAGGGTCCCAATATGGAGCATAGATCGGTTCTTACTAGCATAGAGAGACCAAATAGTGCTTTATACATGGGGCCTTAAGGTGTCAAAACAATGAGGGTTTTTTCAAAACAATGAAGGGCACCTTGTGGCCTTGGGGCCATAGGATGTCAATTTAGAGCATAGAGCATAGAGCATAGAGCATAGAGCATAGAGAGCTTCTTAATACCATAGAGGGAACCCTATGGCCTTCAAGCCATAGGGTGTCAATATAGATAAAACAGAGGTTCTAGCATAGAGGGGACCCTATGGCCTTCATCCCACAAGGTCTCATCAATATAGAGCAATAGTGTTTTTTACTGGCATAGAGAGCACCCTATGGCCCTGGGTCCATAGGTTTCCAAAAAAACCCTCATGAAGGGTTTCTTTAAAACATACAAGGCACCTTGTGCCCTTAGGGTCATAAGATGTGTAGAGCATAGAGAGGTTCTTACTAGCATACATAGAACCCTATGGCTTGAACACCATAGGGTCCCAATATAGAGCATAGATCGGTTCTTGCTAGCATAGAGAGACCAAATAGTGCTTTAGACCTGGGAGCATAATGTGCCAAAACAATGAGGGTTTTTACAAAACTATGAGGGAACATTGTGTCCTTGGGGCCATAGGATGTCAATAATATAGAGCATAGAGCATAGAGAGTTTCTTACTATCATAGAGGGAACCCTATGGCCTTCAGGCCACAGGGTGTCAATGTAGAGAAAACAGAGGTTCTTACTAGCATAGAGGGGACCCTATGGCCTTCAGCCCACAAGGTCTCCTCAATGGCATAGAGAGAATCCTATGGCCCTGGGTCCATAGGTTGCCAAAAAACCCTCATGAAGGGTTTCTTAAAAACATATAGGATGTGTAGAGCATAGAGAGTTACTTACTAGCATAGGGGGGACCCTATGGTCTTCAGGCCACATGATGCCATATGGTGTTGGTGTAGAGGCTCTAAAGGGGTATTTAGGCCATTCAATGGATACTTCTTTGAGGGTCCTCTAATGTCATAAGGAACATGTGATCACACTACCATAGAGTGGCCTAGGTACACTTGTAGAACCATTTTGTTGGCACCCTTTGGACCTAGGACCACATGCTTTAACATAGAGGTGACTCTATGGCCCTAGGTCCATATGGATGTAATAATATCCATCTTGTCTAAATATATGTCATTCCTTTTACAGAAAATGTCTCAGAAGAGAAAGTCAAAGTCAATTGATACAACAGTCTCAACACCAAGTTCTTGGTATCTAGATTTTCACTTACCAAATGGTGGAAGTCATGAGAAAGTCCACTTGTTCTTTCAAGATAAAGAGAAATTTCCCTTCAAGGACTGTGGTATTGTCAATGAGATAAAGAAAGATTGTTCAGATCTTGAAATGTCCTCACCCTGCTTTTGTCATTGTCACTCCTACTTGTTGGAGCCTGTGGCCTTTGCTCAAAAATTGGTGAAGGTTGATTATGAAGGAGTGACAATGACAAAAGCAGGGTGGGTGGAGCTTCAAGACGACACTCCAAGTGAGAAATTTATAGACTTATATATTGAGGGCTTTAAGAAAGTCAATCAATATTTAGGTAAATTGAGCAGCACAAAGAAGAATAAGAAGCAAAAGAATGAAGACACAGGTACAGTAAATCAATCTAAGACGCTCAAGGAGAGTCAGACTCCCTCACTTGGAGAAAATAGTGGAAATGTGGCCGAAGAAAATCTTTCAGTTATACCCTTATAGAGTCAAGAGGCAGGAGATTCTAGTGGACTTGCAACCCTAACAGTTGGAACCCCCTCAGTGGCAATGGTTGTGGACTGAGCATCCTTAGTTGTGTTGGACTCTATTATACAGCCCAAAGAAAAAGATCTTGATAAAGAAGTTGCCAAAACTTCTAAGAGTGGGCTAGATGGATACGTCGCAATTGACCACTATTTTAAATTTGGTGTACAATTTACCCAATTGATCCCAGTTGAGAAATGAAACCTTGCACCAGATGGCTATAGATGTAGACCATTGTCAGATGTATATGTGAAATATCTCTTGAAGCAATTTGCAGGGCACTCTAGGCCAGTCTCCAGTGCAGCAGACTCGATGCCCTATAACCCAATTAAAAAAATGCCTTTACAAATAGCTGAAGTGCATGGAGACAAGCTATCAACATACCACTACTGGATTCTAGCTGGTCAGCATTCCATCATAGCGGCTAGAGCTTTTTTGCGTAACAACAGCACTAAGTATGCTTTGAGAAAAGAGTTTTACAAGTTTAGAACTGCAAGGATAGTGGTAGACGCTCCGAAAGAGGTTGCTATTCGAATTTCCAAAATGGAGAACATGGAGAGAATAATAGCAATGAAACACCAGCCTTATGTGGAGGTCTTGAAGCATGGCCATAGTCAATGGCTTGCATATTCTAAACCAACAAAACCCAAGGCAGGTGTTCCTGTCGGTCATCCGAGTCGAGCAGGTTGGGATGTAAGTTCCACTTCCCTATGCTTGTTTTTGTTACAAATATGTCTTGAAATAAAGTTAATTTTCTTTTCTTTATTTTGAAGGCCTTTGTAAATGTGACACATCGTGTTCAACCATAAATCATTTTCCAACAAAGAAGCACACATGGTCCTGTACGATGATGAAATCTATGATCAGTGGTGGATGCACATCTTGGAGAAGCATCATACATCAACTACTCGTGGGAGACAACCAAGCATAACAACCTTTAGATGCCTAGCTGGTTTTGAAGATAATGATGTCAAGCTACTACAACAAGAGCTGGCAGATGAGAAGATCTGCTTAGTGAAGCAACCACGTCAAGAGGGCATGCTCGACCTCACTGCACGTGCAACGGTCTTAAAGAAGACCAGGGTTTTTGAGCCTCAAATGTTGATGTCATTTAAAGAGATAGATTCATCAGCAATATCAGTTACTTCACGGGATAAATGTAAGTCTCATTATAACATTACAGATGAGATTTACAAATCTCTCTTCACGAGGTGTACGCAATGGCTAAATCTCCTACTACAAAAAGGAAAGGAGAAAGAGCCAATTCCTGAGATCACTAGGGGATATGTGCAGTGGATCATTGCACAAAAGAATGGCACTTCTAGTTTGCAATTCATTTTACCATGGACAATCAAGTGTGTTGGAAAGAATTTGGAAGGCATTGAGTTTATCTGCAGTGAGAATAGCTCTAAAATTCGTGTTGGTGTTTGCATCATAGACACAACACACAAAAGTCTTACATCTAGTGGTTGGAGTGCTGACCAATTTGGTAAAGTAATTGATGGAGTATGTGGGGTAGCACATCAACCATCAGAGTTTTTAATTGCCGGCTTAGTCAAGTTTCAGCATGCTGCTTCCCTAGAGAAGGCAATTTCTGAAAAAGCTAAATGGTATGAAATGCACGTTCTACCTTTGAGCTCCTTAATGGGATCAGAGACCATCCAAAATGTGCTCTTCGCGAAGTAATTTTTGGGGTTTGGGCATTTTTCAGTCAAGGAGAGCAGTACACCAACTACTCTAGTGTTAAAGAGTCATTGTTGGAGCCAATGCATACTCTCTGCATCAATGATGACGAGTATGATGCTGTGACCACAGCCAAATCCTTTTTTGTACGTCGTGCAATCAAATGCATCTGTCTCAAAGAAGATGATCAAGTGATAGACATCTTCTCATTAGGCTGTGGGACTAAAGAGGCATTACAACAACAGAGAAAGGTGATATCAGTTGCATGTAGTAGTGATCAAACGACGCAATTGGAATCTCTTTGCCATTCCATAGTGGAAGAAGACCTTGATCTTAGAAGGTGGGCAGGTGTGGATAACACAGAGAAAGTCAATGCCAAGGGTTCAGAGGAAGAAGAAATTGAAGAACCATTGGATGCAAGTGCTGAGGCCATTCTAGAAAGTCTACAGGAAACAGGTTAAGCTAGCCACCCATGATATTACATTACTGATATTTAGATTATTATTTTTGTCATTTTATTTTATTTGTCCCATCTCAAATCTACCCATGATGTTAAAAACATTGATGTTTGGATCGTTACTTTTATCAATTTATTTTCTTTGCAAAAATGTGAACTTATGGGTTTGAGTTTTTTCACAATAAATGAATTAGACTTAAGTGTATGATATTATATGGACATGTTTTGGTAAATAGAATTCTACATTTATATATGGTCATAAGAGATATATTATGTAATGCTTTAAAGTTAATTGATCATATGAGGTTTGGGAAGAATACACTATGACTTGAGGATCATAGAGTTCTTTGTAGACATGACACCCTATGGACTAGGGCCATAGAATCCCCCAAAAGAAAATGGGATACCCTACAAACTTACAGATGTAGGGTGATTACACTAAGTCTCTAAAAGGGCACATAAGCATCTGGGTTACTCTATAGCCTTAAGCCCATTGGGTGTCAACATAGAATCCCCCAAAAGCATTTGGCTACCCTACAATCTTACGGATATAGGGTGATTACATAGAGTCTATAAAAGGGCACATAAGCATTTGGACTAGTCTACAACCTTAAGGCCATAGGGTGTCAACACAACTATCCTACAATCTTATGTATATAGAGAGATTACATAAAGTCTCTAAACGGGCACATGAGTATTTGGGCTATTCTAGAAGGAAACATAAGTTATCCAAGAGCATTTGGGATACCCTAAGGCCTTAGGGCCATAGGGTGGTGACATAGAATCTCCAAAGGGGCACTTAAATCACCTAATGGATGCAAATCACCTAGCTCTTATGGACACATTTTATAAAATATCACATGACACCCTATGGCCTTTAGACCATAGGTTGGTTATTCTAGGTCACCTAAAGACTCTTTAAGTGTTCAAGAACATTTTTCGTTGGCCTTATATCTTGTGTCCATATACATTAGGGACATATATTTCTTATCTTGTGATTAAGGTTTAATATTCTATTGAGAATGAAATAAGCTAGAAAAAACTAAAAAGTATTTAGTCCTCAAAATTCCAAAATGAGAGTTTGAACAATTGATGTATGATCATTTTTTGTTGGGTGTAAGTTCTTCTATTGTGAATTGATGGTGTAAGCGTTTGAAATAATTATCTTTGTATTGCAACTAACTAGATTAAACATATTCGCTTTGAAATAATTATCTTTGTATTGCAACTAAATAGATTAAGCATATATTCAACATTTTTTGTAAATGCCAATTATTTGCTTAGATAGTAAACATCGAGTATAAATGGTTATTGAAGCATTTGTCCTTTGGATTATGTGAAGATCTAGTTCTTTGATTGTAACAAGATTTTATTCAAAGATATAAAGTGCGAGTATTTTGTTCCAAACTATGATTTTGTTTCTCTTCTAGATGATGCAGAGAATTGGAATTTATATCTTGAATTTTTTTCAATAGAGAGAAGCTAGGACTAGTAGAATTTTTTAGCTTGTCATGTAGAAATTGGAACATTGTATCAAGGTTTATTGCAAAGAAATGATTGTATAATGTATAACCATTGTTTAAGTTTGTAAATTGGAAGTATAAGGCAATGAAAGTTCCAAAACATGTGCAATTCCATAAGGAGAATCCAGCACAAATACTTTTTCCCCTCAGGATTTGTAAATCAAAGTGCATGGTAAGCTGGACCTTCCATCCACCAACAGATCAATGCATTTGTGAATTAAAGTACTTGCAAATTTGAGTGAAATTTTTGAATGTTATGATGATATTTGAAGGCAAAGACCCCTTCAACTGTGTGGCAAAGCAACAAATGTATGATGTATGATAATGATTCAATTTTGTATATCGTGTTGCATATTTATCGCAGTATTAACTTACACATTTTGCTAGCATAGAGGACACCCTATGGCCCTAGGACCATAGGATGCCATCATATCCCATGTACAATTTCTCTTTTACCATAGAGGACATCTTATGGATCTAGGGTCATAAGACGCCAACATAGTGCATAAATGGCTTCTTATAAGTATACACGTAAACATAGTGCATAGAGGGAATTTTACTAGCATAAAGACCGCCCTATGTCCTTGGGACCATAGGGTGCCAACATAGAGCATAGAGGGATTTTTATTAGCACCTTGTTGCCCTTGGGACGCCATAGTGCCATAAAGTGGTTTTTGTATATATAGTAGAGAATTATCACACACATGATACCTTGGTCACTATCTAGTCCTTGGACCATATGATAGTAGCATAGAGGACACCCTATAGCCCTAGGGTTTCCTTCTATCCCTAGGGCCATACACTGCCAACATATAGTATACATGGTTTCTTCATTGAGCAAACCTTTTAGCCCTACGCAATAGAGTGGAAACCTAGACCATATAATGTATCCTACTAGTATAGAAGGCACCCTATGACCCTGAGGCCAAAGAGTACCAATTTAGGGCATAAAGGATACTATCATGGAGGACACCCTATGTCCTTGGTGCCATAGGGTGCAAATATATAGCATGGAGGGTTTCTTGCTAGCATAGAGAGCACCCTATGGACTTGGGGCCATATGATTCCATCAAAGAGCATAAACGGTTTTTTGATAGCATAGAGGATAGCTTATTTCCCTGGGGCCATATGATACAAAAATAAAAGAGTCTTAAGAAGGACACCTAGGCCACTAAATCACCATGGGGCCATAAGGTGGTCTTTGTGGAATGCTCCTAAAGGGTTCCTTGGCTATCCTATGGCCTTTGGGCCATAGGCTACCAACATAGAGTTTAGATGGTTTCTTACTAACATAGAGCTCACCTTGTGGCCTACGGTCTTTAGATGCTAATATAGAGTTTCAATGGTTTCAACCTAGGCGTAAGGGGCACCCTATGGCCTTGGGGCCATAGAGTGTCAATGTAGAGCGCAGAGGTTTCCTTTCTAGCATAGAGGACACCATGTTGCCTAGGAGCCATTTGATGCACCCTATGGCCCGAGGGCTATAGGTTGCCAATGTAGACAAGGTTTCTTAGTAGCATTATAAAGGGTACCTTGTGGCCCTCAAATATCCATAGGGTGCCAACATAGAGCGTAGAGGGTTTTCTTACTAGCATAGAGTACATCCTATGGACTTGGGGCCATAGGGTTTCAATATTGAGCATAGAGGATTTCTTAGTAGCATAGAGGCTACTTTGTGGCCCTAGGTCCATAGGGTGCAAACATAGAGAATAGAGGATTTCTTACTATCATACAGGGTACCTTGTGGCCCTAGGTCCATAGGGTGCAAACATAGAGAATAGAGGATTTCTTACTATCATACAGGGTACCTTGTGGCCCTAGGTCCATAGGGTGCAAACATAGAGCATAGAGGATTTGTTACTAGCACAGAGGGCACCCTATGGCCCAAAGGCCATAGAGTGACAACATGTAGCATAAAGGGTTTCTTACTAGCATAAGAGGCAAACCTTGTGGCCCTCGGGTCATAGGGTGCGAACATAAAGTACATATGGTTTCTTACTAGTGCTCATAGAGGGCATCTTGTGGCCCTATGACAATCCATGCCTTAGGGCCATAGGGTGACACAAAAATAAAGTACCATATGGCTTTGAAGCCATATATCTATTTATATGTTGAGACCTCCCAGCAATCCTAACCCTATGGCTTGAGGCCATAAAGAGACATATTTTAGATTATCTTAAAGTCATAGAGATATCTACAAAGAGAACCGTATGGCTTGAAGGCCATAAGAAACTTAGTCAAGGAAATTATCCAATGCAAGAAGATCATGGCAATAGAAAATGAGACTTCTGCTCTAGAGCTTAAAGGAATAAATGTTTCTCCAAGTATACTTCTAGGCGCCACCATCATGGACAAAGAACTAATGTAGCTAGATAAAGATTAGGAATCTCTAGGCAATAAGGAGCATAAAAATAAGTTCATTGTAGATGTGTTGTCAGTTAGTAAATTTTCTATTTGCAATTAGTTTTTTCTAAGAGTGTGACAAAAAAGAGTTATCAAAATGTAGATACTTTGGAATCTAAAATTAGGTGTTCTTTAAACTTGTAGTCCTTCAACAAGATATTGCAGCTGACAAAGTTTTACTCGAGATTGTTGGTATAGAGGATGCTAATTCTATTGACCCTACTGAGAAAGATTCTATCAATCTCCATGTCAACCAAAGATTTTCTGACGAAGATGACAAGAATCTAAAAGTCTTTGAAGGTCAAGTGCTACAACGACTGGAGATAAATTTAAAGAGTAATCCAATGGAAGAAGACAGTGAAAGTTCCAGAACATGTGCAAGGGAAGAAGAAGAATCCAATGAAAATAGTCTAGTAGCCCAAGAGTTGGGAATTGGATTGCATGACACCACAATGGAAGTAGAAGGCAATGGAAGTTCCAGAAAATGTGCAACGCCAGAAGGAGAATCCAACACAAATATTTTAGCACCCCAGGATTTGGAAATCGAAGTGCATGGTGAGTCAGACCTTCCATCTACCAACTAACCAATGCTGACTGTAATAGTGAGCTTGTGTGGATTGTTCCTGAGGAGATGCTAGCAAAAGTCCAAGAAAATGAAGAGCTTAAAGTTTGGACATGAGCATATTGTTCTTCGTCCAGGATGCATTGAGTTTTTAAAGGCTCTATTTAGCAATTTTAATTTAGGGATATGGTCAGCTGCTAATGACATGCATGTTGTGGACATCATCAAGATTTTAGAAAAGGAAGCTAAAGAAAAATTTCCATTCTTTATGATCTGGGGGCAAAGCCAATGTCAACCATGCATAGAATCAAGGATCACTCGCTTAGATAATCCAGGAGTAGAAGCACTTTTCAAACCGTTGGCTATTGCATCATCAAAATTTGGGCTTGATGCAAGAAGATTGCTTCTTGTAGATGATGAACCATTAAAGGGATGTGTGAATCCTGCATTGAATTGTATTTTTCCACCATCATTTAATGTTGATGATGAGGAGGATAATATCCTCCTTGGGGAGATGCTACCATATATCAAAGCTCTCAATCATGTTAATGACATTCTCACAGTTACAGGGTCTCATTTATATGGACAAGCACCCATTGCTCAAGGTCATGAGCTTTATAGCTGTATACACAAGGTTGTTGCAGAGTGGGAGGAGAGAAATCTAATTTTTCTAGGAAAAACCTACTCCACGGGAAGGCTACCAAAAGTTTCTCGTCCTCTTCACGATGAGAAAGTTACAACATCTAGCACTAGTGGAATGTCCACTCGAAGTCAAGACAAGAAACTTTCAGCACGTGATCGAGAAAAAGTAAGGGTCTTAAAGAATATCAAATCATTATCAGCCTTGAAAGGTACATAAGCAATCATGCTTGCCCAAAAATTGGGATGCAAGGAGCCTGTGATCAAAGTACATGAAGCCAGGAATTATATAAAGCATCTAAAAATTCAGTATGATCTCAAATAGCCCTATATCAAGAAATGATGGAGCAATGTTTTGTAACATTTTTTCATTTACAAAGATCTTTATGTACTCAGAGACTTTGTTAGAGTGCTTAGGGTTTCAAGATATACGAAGATGTAAATGATTAATAGTTTTTTAAATTGTCTTTCAATACTATAAGTAACTTCTGAGTTTCATGTGCCAAATGCTCTTTTTTTTAAAAGCTTTTATAGTCGTTTGCTTTGAAATTTGAGTTCACTGTGCCATCAAGGACAATCTACATGCTCATAAGGTCAAATCTTGCTCTATAACCTTGGGGGAATTTCACTTTATGGTCTCAACACCATATGAATCTAAGGCCATAGGGTCATAGTTTGGCATGTGTTCTTGCATAGGACTGACTAAGTGTAACCACAAATTAGCACCCTATGCCCCTAAGGTCTTCAACACACTTAAGATCTCTATATTAACTTTTTTTTAAAATCATTTCAGGGCTTCTAAGAAAAAATGTTTTGCTATTAGATTATCACAAAATAGAGGAGCTCCCTTTCATATTACATCAAATATCACATTCAAACCAAGAGCAATGGTTTCATTATCTACCAACATCTTTCAAACAGGACAAAAGAATTCTTATCTTGGATTTAGAGGGTGTGCTTCTTGCAACATTTGAGCTTCAATCAAGGCCAACTTGGACCAAGTACATGTGCATTGTAGAAGATAACAATGAGGTGTATGCAGTGTGTCCAGATGCAGAGTATTTCTTAAGATTTTTTTTTGAGTTCTTTGAGGTTTGGATTTGGAGCTGTCATCATTTACAAAAAGCTCAACACATAATCAAGACCTGTTTTCCTACACAAAGTCACAAATTCAAGATGATTATGTATAACCGGTGCTGCCAAAATTCAAATTTCATGATCGGTTACAAAAGAGCCTATCACAAAAATCTTTCGACCATACGGAAGCTATTTGATTATTTAGATGGGGGCAACACTATAATATTTGATGATAGTCCATATCGAGTGATGTGGAATATGCAAGGAGCTTATATGATTTTTCCAAAGTTTTGGAACCAACCTACTCAATTGCTTCAAAGTTTTTTAAAAGATGAAATTGTTCCATGGTTATGTGGATGGTTGTATGCTAAAGACAAGAGAGACTATACCATAAGAAATTTTGTAATGTTCCATCCTGATCCTAAGACTCACTATGTAATGCAATGTTATATGTCTGAAAGGACTCAAAATCTCAAGAGAAGGAGGCCATTTTAAGTGTACTAGTTAAGTATTCTAAATAGCATCTACCAAGTATTTGGCAATGTGTACATTTCAAAATTTAAACTTGATGGAATGTTGTGGGATATCTTGAAACATCTTTAAACTATTTTTTTAATGAAGTGCATCCTATTGTCAGGAGACTTCTCTCATTCAAGTTCTTTGGTTTCATTGTTTGATGCTTCTATGGTATTGTTAACTTTTTCTTCTTATTAATTGTCTTTATTAAGTGATCCAAACAATCAGAATTTCGTTGACATTTGGTAGTGTTACAAAACGGTGTTTTTTGAACACCCTCAATCTTGGAGATATCATACTCTTTCTAGTTAGTCTTTTATTGTACATGCGATAAAGACCATCATTTTTATGAAACTGTCAAGTTGGTGGTAATCTTTATGTTTATACTTTATACTATTTTGACATAATCAATGTATACAATTCGTATTATTCACATCAAATGGTGTTTTTAAACACCTCCTTTTTTTGAGACACCATCTCTAAAACCTTTGAGTGAAGTTTTAAAGCATGTACTTGATGTAAAAAATCTTCATCTTAACATTGATTCTTTGGCACAAACTTATATTAGGAGTTTTTATATTGTAGTTTTATGTTAAGAAATAATTTCAAAGTTAGAATTATGATAGTTTATCTAAGTAAGTGCCTCATCTAACTTTGTATAGTTAAATCAAATACCAAATGGAATTATAGGTGCAATAGATGACATCTTATGGTCTTAGGGCCATAGGATACTCTATAGTATTGTTTAGATTTTTTAACTGTTTGTGAACATAGATCATAGAGGGCTTTTCTCACTACCATAGAGGATATCATATGGTTTTGGGGCCACATGGTCTCAATATTGAGCGTAGAGGATTTCCTACTAGCATAGAGGGTACCTTGTGGCCCAATGGTCCATAGGGTACAAACAGAGAGTATAGAGGATTTCTTACTAGCACAGAGGGCACCCTATGGTATAAGGCCATATGGTGACAACATATAGAATAAAGGGTTTCTAACTAGCATACGAGGCACACCTTGTGCGCCTGGGGACATAGTGTGCAGACATATGGCATAGAAGGGTTTCTTATTGGCATAAAAAACATCTTGTGTCCCTAAGACAACCTACATCCTTAGGGACATAGGGTGGCACATAAATAAAGTCCCATATGGCTTTGAAGGACTGGACCTCTTTATGCATTGGGAGCAGCTAACAATCCTAACCCTATGGCCTTGAGGTCATAAAGAGACATATTAAAGTCATAGACATGTCTACAAAGAGCACCATATGCCCTTAAGGCCATAGGTGCAATAGATGGCATCTCATGGTCTTATAGCCATAGGATACTATATAGTATTGTTTTGACTTTTTAAGTGTGAAATATTAGTTTGAATGTTGTTTAAATTATCGTGTATTTAAAACTTGATAGCATGCTACAAAACCATGACCAAGTATTTTGTTATACATGGATTAAGGTCACCAAATTATGACAAGAGTGTTTAATAGTATTTGCCTTTACATATTATCTTTTTTAATTGTTGTAATCAATCTATATGTTGCTTTAAAATCATATCAATTGGTTTTTTTGACACCTCATTTTTTGAGAAGCTACTTCTAGAAGCATTTGTTGAATTTTGAAAAGCACTGATATCATACAAATCCTCTTTCCAAAAACTATATTGGAGGTTTATTCTTAAATTTTATAGTAGAGAAATTAAAATAGACTCATACAATCATGATAATTTATCTAAATTAAAGGCAACTAGAGCTTAGAAATCATTAAATAACACAATCCTAGCATACACATTTAGAATTTGGAAAACGGGATTTTTCCAAATTATCTAAAATGGTTTTTGCTTGTAAAAAGTCACTGTGTCACTAAAGGATCAAGTATGGAAATTTTGCATAGCTATAGCCTTTGGAAGATCCCTCATAAGACATGTGAAAAAGAAAACACATCCCCCAATGAGGCCCTTGTGCCTGCTCATGCACTAATAATTAGCAAATGGGCAACACATACCTGAGATAGATAAAGAGCACAGTATCACCAAGCTCAATGTTGGGGGTTTACAAGCATACTTGTGTCTTGAGGAAATATGTCCAAGTACACCTCATCATCTCCAAACAAGGAGACATCCACCACCATTTGGCCTGTAAATTTTTCATAAAGTAGAGAGTTGGATGCTCTTAAAATTTCTACTTGCTCTGTAAGGATAGCATCCTCTGACATCATGTCTTGCTCCCTCTCAAACTCCTTTCCTCCTTTGATATTCTGGGCCTTTCTTGTCTCATACTCATGTGTAACATCCTCAATGACAACCCTTGAATCTTTCTGCTGCCTGGAAGGGGGGATGGGTGAAAGCATGTTAACCTGTCATGCTTTTTCATGTCCCGGACAATGCTAACTAGCACAATTTTGTCATATGCTAACTAGTACAATAACTTGAGCTACATCTCCAACATCTATGACATATGATATATCAATTAAAAGCACTTGAAACAAGGAATCCAAATGTAAACCTCCGACAAATTTTGATATTATTTGTAAAAAAATTTACTGGACACCTAACTTTTTTGAAGATGTGCTAACTTGAAACTGCTAACTAGCACAAAAAGCACGACAGGTTAACATGCTTTCACCCGGATATTTATAATTTGGAAGGCTTTAAGATCCTCACTAGGAATAAGCTCAAGAGCCTTATCAAACTTTGTACCTCAGCCTTGACACAAGCCCAAAATCTTTGCTCATAAGTGTGACCCTCTGAGCAAATGCAGCTGCAAGGTAGCTATCATTCATAAAGTCTATGAGAAAATCCTCAGCAGTTTCCTGAAGGCACAGCAAGGCTTGAGATTTCCACCTTATTGAAACAAAGTTTTTGATATTCATCATGCTCACAAGTCTATCTGATATTTCTTTGACAACTCTCATGAAAGGTAGCTTTGGAATCAGAAGACAAGTACACTTTTTTGCATTTCTTATTTTCCTTAAGGATTTGACTTGATAATTCAACCTTTTTCTAGCAGTAGGCCTCTGATGAGGTTGTGGAGGTGGTTTCTTTGAATCATATTTCTCTGGATCTTTTGGGGCTTGGTAGACTTTTCTTGCAATGTGTTTGTCCTTGCCATTTGAGTCACAAATTACTTCAAAACACCACACGACGCGATATGGGGGACAACCCACAGTCTAGGCTATCTCGCTATCGCATCGTATGTGAAAAGACTGAAGTCACGGAGTGGAGCTTAGATCGACTCTCTCTCTCTCTCTCACACACACACACACACACAGACACACACACACACACACACACAGATACACAGACAGAGAGCTTACACAATACGCAAAGAATTCATTGAAGGGTTATCTCTTAAATCTTATTATTCACACAAGTATAAGTGAGTATATACAAAGAGTTAGTGATAAGCGAGTTAGGCGGCCGGCCGGACATAGCCGTATAAGAGGCCACTTGGGCTTTAATCCCAACAACCTCCCACTTAAAGTCCAATGTGGCACTTTAAGTAATTGTAAATCTATGAACATAGATGTACAAAGATTTACACGGCTGCCAAATGCCCAATAACTCACGACAATGCACAAAGCCCTCTTTTGAAATTCCCTTTGTGACTAGATCAGCAGGATTGTCCTTGGTGTGGATCTTCAATAGTTGTATCTACTTGTCTTCAAGTACTTCCTTAATGATTCAGTGATATTTCACATCAATATGCTTAGTCTTCGAATGGAACACTGGATTCTTTGCCAATTTTATAGCACTTTGACTATCACAATATAACTCTAGCATATCTACTTTGACTCCCAAGTCTGCTACCAATCTACCAAGCCAAATAGCTTCTTTGCATGCCTCATTTGCTACGACATACTCATCTTCTGTAGTAGACTGCGTAATACAATCTTGTAATTGAGATCACCTTGATATGGAACCTCCAGCCAATGTAAAGACATAGACTAATGTAGATCTCCTCTTATCCAAGTCTCCTGCATAATCTGAGTCGGTGTATCCTCTGACACTCAAATATTGACTGCTATAGCAAATGCGAATACTCTTTGTATGTTTTATCTCATGATACCTTTCACTTCCTCCCAATGTTTCTTGCCTATCCATAGCATCTCGGCCACTTCACTCTTATCCAGAACCCTATTAGGAGACCTGTTGATCAAATGGACTGCTGTAGCCATTGATTCCGCCCAAAATCCATCAGGAAAATCAGCATTTGACAACATTCTTCTAACCTTCTCTTGTATGGTCCTATTCATACGTTTTGCAACTCCATTTTGGGAAGGATTGTATGGTGCAGTAAGTTCCCGATTTATCCCTTTTGCTTCACAAAAGTCTTGAAAAGCCTTGGAAACGTACTCTCCACCATTGTCAATTCTCAAGCACTTCAGCTTCTGACCACTCTGATTCTCCACAAGATGCAAGAATGTCTTGAAGACCTTGAGCACCTCATCCTTGTGCTTCAAAAATTAAACCCATACTTTGCAAGAATAGTCATCTATGAATGTACAAAAGTACGTTGCTCCCCTAGCGACAAACTAGGCATTGGTCCGCATAGATCACTATGCACAAGAGCTAACCATTCGTCTCTATGATTCCTCTTGGATCTGTGCGGTTCTTGTGTTTTCTTACCATAAACACAATGCTCACAAAACTAAAAACCTTGAACTGAAAAGCCAAGCAAATAACCATAACGAGAAAGTATCTCCATTCCTCTTTTTGACATATGTCCCAGCCTACAATGCCACAGTGACACACTTCGCTGTTCAATCACATTAATTACATGGTTTTAACCTCTGAAACATGTATAGTGTACAGAGTTCCTGACTTGCTTCCATGTGCTATGGTCATCGAACCTTTGGAGATTTTCCAAGCATTGTTCCCAAAAACTGTCACATAACCCACATCATCCAAATTCCTGTACTGATCAAGCTCTTTCGGATTGTTGGAACATGTCTGACAGTCTTGAGCAATAAAGAAGAACCATTATGAAATTTTAACTGCACATCTCCCACTCCATGTATGTCGCAAACCTGCTCATTGCCAAGTCGGACATAATCCTTTTTAGCCACATATGATGTAAACCACTCTTTATAAGGAGAGACATGTAGAGATGCCCTTGAGTCGATAATCCAATCACTCATAGCATGTCCATCCTCTGCAATCAAGAAAACATAATCAAAATTGCTTGTGAGGAAGATGTCACCGGTTGCTATACCAGAATCACTGTGTGAACCAGATCCTGTGACATTCACCTCTTCAATCTTCACTGAACTCTTCTTTTCGTCTTGCTCAAAACTCTTTGCTTTGCCTTTTTCTTGTTTCCACTTCGTACAGTCTCTCTTCATGTGACCCTTCTTGCCACAATGGTAGCATTCTATGTCATCCTTTGACTTTGAGTCACGAGACTTACTTCGGTTTTGTGCCTTCTTACCCTTCTTCTCTTTAGACTATTGTCTCCTTCGAACAAGAAAAGCACTATTTCCTTTGCCTTTGTCAATGTTCTTCCTGTTCACTTCCTCTGTAAGCAAGCTGCCTTCTACATTGTCACTTGTAAGACCCTCTGGCACGACAAGATTACTTAATGCCATACGAAAAGTATCCCAACTGTCTGGCAAAGTGATTAAGAGAAACATAGCCTTCACTGAATCTAGAAAGACTATCTCCTGTGCTGTTAATTGGCTGAAAATTGTGTGAAATTCATTGATATGATTTGACATGGTTGTCCCTTCCTTCATCTTCAAATCCACCAATTTCTTGAGCCAGTAAATCTGAGAAGCAGCACTTTGTTTCTCGTACATACCACATAGATTTTGCCATACGCTATACGTTGTAGTCTCTTCTGCTACGTTGAAGTAAACATTTTTTGCTAGTGTCAACATGATTGTGGAACAAGCTAACTCGTCAAGCTCTTCCCACTCATCTTCAGCCATACCTTCTGGTCTCTCCCCTTTGAGCTTCAGTGGCTTCACTTGTTTTTTTTGCACCAAAACCTGCCAAATCTTCTTTTTCTAGAATGGAAATTTTGTGCCATCCAGCTTCTTTATGCTGTAAAGAGTCTCACTTTGGGAAGATGCCATGTCTGCCAAACTGTTTACTCCTGGGGAAAATCCGAAAAAGTTTCCCCTATTATGTACACAATAAACAAGTTGTAAACAACAAGCTGAACACCTCTCCTCAAGAACTGTCAGTATTTTGAAAAATTTTGACAGAGTCTCCCCTATAAACTGAGGTCTGGAACCAAAAGATAGCTCAAAAACAACCACAAATAGCTGACCAGTGACAAATCTAAAAATCTTTGTAATATTCTATCTTGTAAGCATATATTGTCTCCTGTCTGGGCGATCACAGAACCTGTATCTATCTCAAGAATGAACCCTGAACAATGCCTCAACGGAGTGACAATAAGATGCAATCCAGTGTCTGCACAAAGTCATACATCCTATGAGATAAAAGTCGCCAAAGAGGATGCGTGTAGAGGGGAACTCCAGAAACCTAATCCACCTCACACTGGGTAACCCAGTCCCCAGTGCTTGGCTTCAAAAAACCTCACACAAGACCCTCTCAGATGGCTCAGTGAACTGCCCAGAACTAGCATACATCCTACAATAGACCAATCATTGTCCTATGACCGCTGCGACGGTCTATCTGCTAGCATGACTCACAACTAGTAGACCCACAATCACATTACATCAATCTGCAATACATGCCAGTATTGTCAAGCCATCGTATGGCCACACCTCCCCTGGAACGTGGCAAGCAAAAGAAGTAGCAATGCAGACTGCAATATATATATCTGTTGATATATATGTGTACCTGGTCAGTAGATGATGCTTTGAAGACTAATGAGTGATGTATGTCGATGCTGATATTGATGCCGACCACCTCCTTCTTGCGAATCTACACAAGACGGGTTTCTTTGGGGCTAAAACCTATCTTTTGATGTGGTGCTCAGAACGAAATTCTGAGGGCATAAACAGCTTCGAAGGGGGGATAAACCCACAAGTCACCTGTTGAAATACTCTTGGAACGCCGAGTGTGAATTTCCAAGCTCCAGATCCAGAATCTTCCTAAAAAGTGTACGCGCGCACGATTACGCGAAAACGCACTGAACCTCGCTCTGATACCAATTGACGTCACGGAACAGAGCTTAGATCAACCCACACACACACACACAGATACACAGACAAAAAGCTTACACAGTACGCAGAGAAATCATTGAAGGGTTATCTCCTAAATCTTATTATTCACACAAATATAAGTGAGTATATACAAAGAGTTAGTGATAAGCGAGTTAGGCGGCCGGCCGGCCATATCCGTATAAGAGTCCACTTGGCATTTAATCCCAACAACGACTAGGGATGGTAGCGCGTGGTGCAAAAAAATGGAAATACAACAGACGATGCGATAGGTGGGCCACCCACAGTCTAGGACATGTTGCTATCGCGTCGTTTGTGAAGATGCTGAGCACAAAAGCGTGTGGCACAGAAACATAAAACGACCCCACACGATGCGATAGCTGGGCCACCCATAGTCTAGAACTTGTCCGTATCGCGTCGTATGTGAAGATGTTGAGCTTGGCAAGGGGGACACCCAAAGTCTAGAAGACCTCCCTATCGTGTCATACGGGATAGAAATAAGAAGCATTCCGGAAGTGCAAAAAATTGGGGAAAGATTTCGGAGGATCTCCCTATCGCGTCGTACGGGAAAGAGATAAAACGCACTTCGGAAGCGCAAAAAATTTGGCTAAAAGCGGATGTGCAGGTCGTTGAAAAGATGCCGAAAGATGCTTGAGGTACGACACGACACGAATGTGTGGTTTGGGGGAAGGTGAAAAATGAGGACATGAGAGAGCTTTTTATACAACTAACCATCTGTACGATGACCATTGGAAGCATGCCATGTGGCATGTGTGCATGGATGACACAAGTCCATAACGATTATTTTTGAGCACCTTATATAAAGCTTGATCTTGACTTTTGTTGGTGTTGTACTTTTATTGGTCCCACACGATGCGAGAATTTCTTTTGTTTTACTTCTCTCTCCACTCTACCACGTCGTCTTGGTCTCTCAAGGTCTCTTGGTCTCTTGTTCCCGCACGACCCGAGGGTACATATTTGCAAAGTCTGGGTGGGGCCTCTATCGCTTGGTTCGGGCTTCTCCCCACTCCACTAGTTAGTTCCCGCACGACGCGACTAGAACTATTTGCAAGTTGTGGAACGTACCCCTCTCGCTTTGTTTGGGCTTCTCTCTCCACTCCATCACTTTGGTTCGGCGCTTCGTTTGGTCTTCTTTTGGCGCGTCCTTGTCGATGTTTTGGTTCTTTGACTTCACCCTTTGCCTAGCTTCACCGATTTGGTTTTTTGTTCAACCAAACCATGAACGAAGGTCACGAGGAGATTTTAGAGGAGAGTCCAAGTGAGAAGCTTTTGGTTGTTGTGATGGATGGTGGTGACATGGAAGTGTACACCAAATCATATGAACTATTCAACCCTTTGTTTGATCTTGCAGTTATGCTAGACAATTCGAAGGACTTTTTGTCAGAAGAATTCAAAGAGTTTGAAGAGGCAGTTGAAGGCAAGTGTTTGGTTTTAGATGGTAAGACTTATTGCCATCTAACCGAATTTACTACCAACTCAATTGAGAAAGGCAAAGTAACAAGGAGATTTGGAAGATTTTCTAAGAAGACTTCCTTTATTTGTCCACCTACCATTTCTTGTCCGTTACATTCAAAGCCTTGCAACCTTGTTCCAAAAGAAGTTGCCTTTCTTTTCTTTTGTTCCTTAAAGTTGACATGCAAGGCAAAGCTGATGAAGTGAAAGATACAGATGAAGAGGTAGCAAATAAAATTTTTTCCACAATTTAGCAGCTTGAGAAAAGTGAAATTATACAAGAGGAGGAAATTGATGTTGCAGCTGAGGAGAAGGAGAGTGCAAATTTTGATGTGGCTCAATTTAGAGCTAGTACTTTCATTGATGAGCCAACAAAGGAGGTAGAGGTGTCTGGAGGCTTCCCTTACTGTTCCAAACCTTCCCTACCTCTATATCAATTGAAAAGAGTATATCCCTCTCCATCATATCCAATGTTTGCTTAATATGAGGGAAAACTAATGTATTGCAACCATTTTTGAAGCTTCTGAGGTGGCCAAAGATTTTATTGACACAAAAGAAGAGTCAAAAGAGGAGTTTTTGGCACTTGATCTTCAAACATCCAATAAAGATTTTCTTCCTGCTCCTGATGCACTTGCTCCTGAGCAGGCACTTCAAGAAGGGATGCCTCCTCTCTCATGCACTACATACCTACATCGGATAGTGCCACCTTCTATGCTTTTCACATGTAGTATTCTGAAGATCCTGAGTTGCCAATATTTTCCCTAAAGATATTGTCACGGTTTTTGGGGTATACTCTCCTTCAAATCAATGCAAACAAGATCATGCTACTTGAGAGAGCTGCAGTACTTAGAATATTTGGATATGCTGTAGGATTCAATGCCTCAAGAGCAGGATACTTTCTTTGCTACTCTAGCTATGCAGCAGCAGTTGAGGAGACAAATGTCAACCTTCTTGGAGGCTATAAAAGAAGAAAATTTTTGAGATATAGGGGTGACATGCCTAGAGATATGAAAATAATCAAAAACCGATGTAAATTTGACAATTTTTTGCACCAAAATATCTTTTTTGAATTTGGATCTCTTTAGAAAGATTCGGTACAAAGTTTCAAAGTGAAGCATTAATCTCCATCTGTGGTTGAGCAGCATGGTTGTTTGATCTCATCCGTTGTAATTGCCTCCTATAGAACCAATTGAATAATTCCTTTAGTGCATTGCTCCTTCTTTGTCCCCCTCCCTTTCTCGTACATTTAAAAAAAGAAGTCCTCGCTTGATAGGGAGATTTTTCCATTCCCTGAGTATTCCATGTTGCAAGGAGTCCTTGTTTTGAAAAATATGGTCCATGCAGGTACAGAATATGCTAAAAATAGAAAAAAAGTTAGTTGAACTCAATAGGATGCAATGTAAAATACTATCCAGACTTTAGAAAGTAATTGAATACTCACCAAGTAATATGTGATGTCTTTTGCTCCCCAAGCATTTGTAATAGCAGTTATTAAAATCTTTATTGTCTTTTTAAAGCCATCTGCATAAGTAGCAGAGCTAACTTGTTGTCTCAAAACTTTCAAAAAAAATTCGAGCTTCTTCCACACTTCCATGCATTTGTTGGCTACATCTGGTCTACTTTTGACATTGGTTGTTATTACACAAAGATCCTTCCAGTAGTTCCACATAGCATCCAACTTGTTTGTTGTCACGGTTACTCAAAAATTTTCTAGCTTTTGCTCCACCCATTGTTCAAAACATCTTGCAAAACATCACCCGTTCCTTTTGAAAGAGTAGGATCTTTTTTTAGATGCACTTGAACACAATGAAAACCCATTTGAGAGAGCAAAGCCTTGCATTTTTCTATGCACTTGTCTGCAAGTTTACTTGGCTTAATATGTGAGTTCCCCAACCCCGAGAAGATTGCGGCGACTTTGATAGATAGCCTTCCTTTATTCTCCTTTTCCATTGACGACACCCTACTCTGTTTCCACAAAGTAGAGATACGAGCAACAGAAGAGAGGAATTCCTCTATCCATCATTTACGTGGTTATAAGGGTCATACGCCACAAGCCAGGTCGATAATCTAGGATTCTAATTAAATTGTTTTTTAACATAAAGATGAAATCCCATTGACATATTTAGAATCCATAAACAACACCTTTTTCCCCATGTTTAAGAGGCACGACCGTCATCCATAAACCATAAATACGATATGAGACTTAGTCTAAACTAGATAATAATCTTGTGTCGTGTAGATCTAGCCCATCTCAACCCTTGGCACAATGAGTCTCTAATTTCACTTTTCTTTATAAGAATGAGAGGAGAGTTTCTCGACTAATCTTGACTGGAAACCTGAGCCGGCCCTCACTTTCCACCCCACACTCACACTTTTTATCACACTGTTTAACATATACAAAAAGTGTTCCTTAATTAATTCCAAACACAGGTTCTTTTATATAGCCCTTCAAACAATACCAAAACAATTCAAACAAGGCCTAATGAAGACAATCCCTATATTTCAACAAGAAAAACTTTTCCAATTACTCATGAGTTTGCCGCTACCCGCGGACTTCCTCTATCTAACCAACAGAGCCTTTGCAAAGGCTTTATTCGCTAACCGCGAATTGCACAACCTTCCCATCTCTCTAACCACGAGGAATCTCGCTACCCGCGAGGCATCTTGCTAACCGCTAGGCATCCCGCTACATGTGAAGCATCTTGCTAATCGCAAGGCATCCCACTACCTGCGAGGCATCCCGCTAACCACGAGGAACAAAAGAGAGCCGATAACCTCAGCTTAATTTTTGCTAATCGCGGAATCACCTCGCTATCCTCGAGGAACAAAAGATATTCTTTCAATAACTCTTCTCTTTAATTGATTCATCAAACACGATCAACCAATTCTTTATATCAATAAATCCACTTATCAAACAATAACAATTTGTTAATCAATAACAATTCAACAAATAGTGACAATTTATCAAGCAGTTCTTTCACTAATCTATTAAAACATATGCTTGTTTCTTGTGATAGGATCACGTTTTTTGAATAGTTTAAGGGGTTCCCTATGCTTAGCTTCCCAAGTCAAACATGAATAGCAATGCAGAATTATAAATTTGTCTTATAAGATTAGCGATATGTTCGATTACCTCCCGTGTTTGACGTTGGACAGCTTCAACTTCTTTGAGGACCAACATATCCGCTTCAGCAACGTTTGGAGTAGATGATACCTTCTTTTGTACCTTCCTTGGAGGTGGCGCGACATGAGTGTCCTTCGAGCTTCGAGTCACTCGCTTTGGGGCCATCGTATCGATGTAGAGAGAAGAGGAAAGAGAGAAAGATAACTCAAGAATTCCAAGGGCAACATGACGATGGTAGAGAAAGACTTGGAGATGGAGATGGCTTGAAGGTAAGAGCTCGAGGGAGAGAGGTTGAGGGAGAGAAGGTAACTCCGACGTCAATGCAAGAGAACTTCCGCTTCTGAGAGAGTGTGTCTGTGACCTCAAAGTGAAGGGAGAGGGGTCTTTATATAAGCTCTCAAGGCTAGCTAAGAATAGAGGGATAAATTCACGTACGTTCGCGGCTCCCAAATATCTATATATATATATATATTTATTATTATTATTATTATTTTTTGGTGGCACGGATTCCGATGCACGATTTTAGTTCTCCAATTTTAGAAGAAGCTTGGGCTCCAAAACAAAAACTTTAAACTTAACTCTCTCCTCTTTCTTTCCTAAAAATACTCCTCCTTTCCTAAAATTGCTCTCTCTTTCCTAAAATTGCTTCTTCTTTACCAAGAGTCAACTCTTATCTCTTGATACAATCTTGAGGCTTAAGTTTTCCATCAATCCTTATTGTTTTCAAGTGAATAAGGGTCATAGTTAATAGTTCTAAAGTCTAGTTTTGCTCCGATCGTTCCATTAGAATGCTCTTTGACTTAATAGAATGCAACCCTCAATTATTTGCAAGGTAAAGGAAATACTTTTATTGAAAAATGTTAGGTACATTACATATTAGAATATGCATAATCAAGATGGAGTTGAAGCAATTTGTCCAAGATTCTAATCTTAGCATACATTGTACATATATGTACATTTTTTAAATCTATTGTTAGAATTGGATCCCAAATCATAGAAGACGATGGGTAGTAGATGATGTTTACACTATTTCTAGATGGTGGTTTTCCAACCTCGTGTTCTGCAAGCCATCCAAGTTTGTTCCAGTGATTGCCATGCAATATAGACATGGATACTTGGTATTGGCACCTCCGCATACACCAAACATGCGCTTTAATGCTTTTACGTCGGCACTCAAGTGCCATTCTACAAAAAAGTCACCCATGCCATCTACACATAGTTTTTCACCTGCATTTTGGTCATGTATAACAGAAGGGATATCGATCTGCAAAAAGAGCCATTTCAATGTATCGTGATTTTCTACTGGTATTTGAGCTGCTCCGATCCACCAAAGCTCCATTTATGATTAAGTTTTTTGGTATGGGGAATCAAGCTTACCCTAGCTATAGTCCAATGCTCTATTCATTAGGGATATGGATACTCTTTTCATTTTTTGACATGTCTGAATTTGAGCTTCATTCAATTTCATAACAAATATAAGTTTTCCTTCACAATCTACTTCTTGTATATTATAGTATCTCACCATAGTAGATTGAACATTTTTTATACTCATCCAAACGTTATTAAAAACACTATACTCAAAAGAAGATTTTATATTTTCTGTTTTTCATATGGCACAGTTCCTTCTATATGATAGTACTCTCCAAAATGTTCGGGTATTTCTTCATTTAACAGAGTCCTAACTCTCCCAACATTGTGAGGCCTAGGCAACCCAAAAGCTTTAATCTTGTAATAATTTAAAACTTGAAACCATGTTTTAGACATGGCCTTGTAACCCCTTCTACTCACCCCCACTGTGTCACAAACTTCTTGCATTTGAGAAGGTTGGACCAGTAAACCCATATCTTTCAGTAAATTTTGAAATACCAATTTCTTCTAAGTTTGATTTTCATGAAGTTTCAAAAGTTTCAAAATATCACTTTTGTTCATTACCTCATTCAAAAATTTCACCCTTTCTTGAAAATTGGACATAGCCAATCCTAAAAGACTAGTCACATGTTCTCTAGTAATCTTTAATCTTTTTTTTCTTTGTCCAGAACCTTCTGTTAAGTTTACTACATCTCTCAATCGTTTTACTTGTGCTCTTTATCCTATTGGAGTTTCTTTTAAAGTCTAAAGCTGATGATTTTCTTGTTTTAGAGATGCTATTTGGTTTTCAAGTTCTAAAATTCTTGTTGCATTTGAAGACAAAACAGTTTTGAGATATTGAATGTAATGTGTATGATCAATGTGTAAATGAGATAGCCTAGAAGTATATCCTAGTAAGCCATCAACACCATCACCAACAAATCTCATCAAATCATGAGGTGTGTGAAAAGATGGATACCTTCCAGTGCTAGGATCCGGTGGATACAAGCTCCCATCTGTCCATATATCAATGTGTTTCTTTCCCTTGTTGCGAAGTTGTTGTGCTTCATTTGCAGTTGTAACTAGTCTTTGATAAACACTTTGCGTAATGTTCAAGTGAAACTTGCGGTTATCACTAATGGAAGCTGTATTACTCATTGTAAGTAATGAACACACAGAAAGTATAATGGAAATAATGTAGTAGCAGAACATGGTGCATCAGAGAAGAAGAGATAAAGCTCGCGAAAGGTGAGACAAAAAAGAGAGATTGAGTGATTCAAAAGTGGAAACAACTATTTGCCACCAAGTGAAGTAAATGAGAGCAAATTTCGAGGTGAGCCGCAAAGGAATGTGAAGAAAACGATATCTTTTTGAATATTTAGAGATATGTACCTAGATACACTTTAGATTGCATAGATATACTTTAAATGACCAAAACGGACAAATTTGGAGCCGTTTTGACCATAAACGGCTCTGCTAATTAGTAAGTTAACCAATTCCTTACACAACCCTTTTTGAGTCGTTTTTGGCCCTAATGAGATTGGATTAGTGTAGCGTTTTTTCATTTCAATTTGCTTAGGGCTAGACGTTTAGGGCTCTATGGATTTTAGTTTGGCTGCTAGTAGATGGCACACTGTGTTCGGACGATTAGGGCACGCTATGTAAAGCCGCATAGGTAAAGCTCTCTAAAACATATTAAGGTATCGTTAGGCCATTTAGTCTGCTTAGGGATAGCTGCTAAAGGTTATCGGCTTTAGATTAGCGAATTTTGTTTTGGCCGCTAATACATTACTATATTTAAAGCATTAGGGTAGACTCTGTAAATCAGCTTAGGTTTGGCAACTTTTGATTTGCTTACTCCATATTCAATTAGTGTAGCGCTTGGCCATTTTAGTCTGCTAATAGGGTTAGAGTGTTATGGTTTAGACGTTGGTAGATGGTCGTATTTGGACGTTTCACCGATAAGTGTTTAGATTAACATAAAAGTACATAAGTTCTAACTGTCCGAACACAACGTCCATCTATAACCTAAACATGAAGTAACTTAACATATAATCTAACCTAACTTTTTACTTACAACCTATATCCTAACCTAACCTAACCTATAGCCTAACTTGTTGCCTAAACCTGACCTATGATCTAGCTAACCTATCATATAACCTATAACTTAATTTAAACATAACCTATAAGCTAACCTAACATAATTAACGTCCTATAAGCTAACCTAACCTAACCTAATGTAACTTAACGTATAACCTAACTTATAACTTAACATATATATACTGTAACCTAACATATAACCTAAACTAAACCTAACCGAAACCTCGTCAATGCATAATTTCAAAAACAAAATTTCTAAACAAGATTTTTTCATAAACCAAAACAAAAAAATTTCATAGTTCAAAACAAAATTTGACAACACAAACCATAATTTCTTTTAAAGCATTGAAAGTTTAAAGCATGAATTTTTTTATTATCAATATACAAATTAATTTAAATAAACTTAATATGCAATGAAAGTTCAAGAACTCACATGCGGCCTATTTGAGTAAGAAAAGGTGTTGTAAACATCCTCGAACCTGCAAAAACGTGTGCACACACACACACACACCCCATGTTAAACCGTTAATCCTAAACTTACAAGTAAACTTGAAAACAATCACACCTTAGTGCTATGGAGTAGTCCACGAGCAAGATTAGCATCTCCAACAACTTGTTTCGCACTAGATCTGTAAGAGGTGAGGAGGAAGAGAGCAAGAGAAAGGCCGCAAGAAGAAGAGAAATGCACATGGAAAAGCCGCCGGTTTGTTTTTTGTAGGTTTCGACGGTACATGTATTGGTAGAGACGTCGGAATGAGCATTCGTACAGACATCAAAAAGTGCATCGAAACAGGCGTCGGAAGATACATCGGAACATACATCGGAATAGGCATCAAAAAATTTAAAAATGAAATTTTAGAAACTTCATCTCCCTCCATACTTACCTACACATATATCGATGCCCGCCATTGACGTCGGTAATTTGGCACTGGAATTGAATTGGCCTCTAGTAGTGAAGATTAGCTTTGATAAGTTTGATATGTTTGACTTTGATGTCAAGTGGTTCAAAGTTATTACCAGCGGCCCTAATGCAACTGTGCGTAAAGAAGAGTGGATTGATTCAAGTGAACTCTAGGCGGGAGTGGACAGATGCGCGAGATACATTCGCACTTACGTAGCATTGTGAACAAGTTGTGTTCACACACGATCCACTATAGACAAAAAATGATGAGAATGATTTGTCTAAACCCTGCTAGCTCTATGTTGTTCATGTTTCTCCACAAAGCAAGCAAGTGTGTGAAGGATTGGACGTTGAGGTCAAAGAGGTGATTCATGAACAAAGTGCAGGATCGACGAAAACTTTAAGTTTAGATTTTGAGGTGGATGTGAGCAGTGACCAATTGTCTGAACCTAGAGATGACGTATCAAATACTAAGCTGATGCGGAGAGCAACGAAGAATTAGAGTTCGATGACAAAGATGCAGAAGTACATATTGAGATAGACATCTTTTGTGCATCAGATCTCATAGAAGATGAGAGATTGAGTAGTGATTTTTGCTAGAATTTCTTTTGTAAAACTTATTTTATTAGTCTACAATACACTTTAGATTCACTCATTTGTGTTGCAACTTCATTCATTTGTTATATGTATTGATTAAGCGTTTCTTCTGTAACTAACATATTTTGTGGGTGTTATTTGTGTATGATTAGCCATGGCCGATGACAATGAGCTATACTCTCCTACTTTTAGTTTTCCTATCACTCTGACCGGCTGACATCCGAGCAGATGAGGTCGTTTTTGTCTCAATTCACACCAGAGTAGATCGCGATGGCACAGCACCTTTGGGCAACAGGTTCCTCTAGACCTACTACAGCCGACCCTTTGCCTAGGACTAGTGTGGTCCCTACACCGAGTGGCCCCACACCTCAATCGAGTGTGCCCCCTATGCCTAGGATTCATGTGCCCCCTACACGGACGGGTGGTTCATCCTCAAGACGGGGGTAGGCATCGTTTTGGAGGCGATGGTTGCCGTGGTAGTAGTTCTATCGATGCATCCACACCACCGAGAGAGCGTCCACCACTCTCTTCAATAGATAGTTCACCGATTGGCACACTACGTAACCTTAGGGATCACACGAACATGATTCTAGCAAGGTGTACAAGAGCACGTATGGGGCTATTGTGGTGGATAGGGTCGGAAAGGCCATGCGACAGAGGATTCATCACCTCTGTACAATTCAATTTGGTCACTCTGTGATGGAGGTTTGGGATAATCTCAATCTTAAAAGAAAGGATTACATCATCGAGGCCATTCACAAAGAGTACAAGCCAACAAAGGGGTATGATCCAGTCTCAAATGTCATGCCAAGGGTAGGACTATAGGAGGGCACGGCCCTGGCTAAGCGCCAATGGATACACATGCGGTACAGAGGCTATATATAGGAGGGCCAAGGACCTATATATAGGTACGGTTGGGTGGTTAGTGGCATGTATATCTCCCTATGTCCTTTCACTCGTATTAGAGCTAAGGGACAAGAAGAGGGAAGCATGTCTGGTCGTGTGTGAAAGCAAGGTATTTCTGCATCTCTCTCTCTCTCTTCATGGAAGCTCGGACAGGAACGGGATGAGCAGCAAGCAAGATCGAGGCTCTGGAGGAAGCTTGGCGTTCTTGCTTTCTCTCAGAATCAAAGTATTCTCTCTCTCTCTCTCTCTCTCTCTCTCTCTCTCTCTCTCTCTCTCTCTCTCTCTCTCTCTCTCTCTCTCTCTCTCTCTCTCTCTCTCTCTCTCTCTCTCTCTCAGAATTGAGGTGCTCACGAGATGCATCCCCTGCAGACTCGAACGGAGCAAGGGTTTTTTTTGGTGGGAAGCTGGGCTTGCAAGAAGGAAGGCCGCCGGAAGACCTGCACCGCATTGGCAGCGGCGAGTGTCTACGGCATCGCAGGGCTGGCTGGAGCAATTCCCATCACTGTGGGGCTCCATGTTGAGCAACCCAACTCCTCCTTCATGAGTTTGCTTATGGGCGCAAGGCCGCCATCGCTTCCATACAGGGAGTTATTTTCATTTATGTTTTTTTTTTGTTATTTCATATTTCCAATTTACAGCAGGTGCCCTATTTTGGGGCACCGCACCCACATTGGATAAGGACAGGGAAATGACATTTTCATGGTCAACTCCGGCTTGCAGGAGCGACTATCCAAGTAAGCTCCATACTAAGAACCTCGGCTCCGACTCATGAGGTGATTATCCAAGGCATGAAAACAACATAATTTTTTTTTCATGCACGGCATGCAAAATTGTTTGCAATTTTTGGAACTACACAATTTTGACAACATGCTAGTGGTTGGGAATACTGCATGGGCAGCGGAAGATTTTCAAATCTTTGCAAACTGAGAGATTTGCAAAGACAAAGCATGCATGTTGTTGACACTAAGAGGATTACCCGAGGAGATTTCTTTTAGAGTCCCAAAGAGGGCTAAAACATTGCTAATACGGCTTCACCTGCACAAGGGACGTTTCAATCACCACTTCAAAGCAGTCTTGATGAGGTCATGGTCCTCTGCAGGAGAATCTTTCAAGGCTTCAATTGCTATTCACAGAAGATCGATAGTATCATCACATTGGTGTTCGGTATGAAGGTATTGGCAAGGCAATGATATGATCTTCAGTATTAGAGCAAGGCTTTGACTCAAGATTGGACATGGTTCGAGGTTCAAGGATGCTCAAAAATGCACGCACTATGGCTGATACGACAAATTATCAAAGGCATTTAGCACATAAACAATAGGAGGTAAATAAAATTGTTTGGCGGACGAAGCGACAAGCGGCCGTTTCCAAAGAATGGGTATATTTTTATGAGAAACCTTTGTAAAATTCTTTTGTAAGAGAGCATCTCTAAGCCGAGAACTTGTCAAAGGATTTATGATTATTCTTCTAGGAGCATTTGTATATTAGAGAGCCAGTTAGAAGTTTAGGAGCTTTTGGCCAGACAAGCCATTTGTAAAGACCTAAAATATAAAGGTCATTTTTTGTAAGTTTGAACATCATCTTTTTTATGAGAAACTGAGAAGACAGCATCCGTTTGAGATCTCTTTCTTGCTCCAACTTGTAATCTTCGTTATTGTGGCTACGATAATCCAAATTCAGATTCGTTTATTGCATTGTGTTTCTCTTACTTTGCTCTTCCATTCAAGTGTAATCATTCAAGATTTGGTGTAGGTTTTTCACTACGAGTTTGAGACCTTAAATCGCTGTTTTGAGTGTCTATATGCGTATTTTATGTTGTTTTGACCCAAGGAGAGGCTTTAGGGACCCTAAAACGACCCATTAGGATCACATGTTCGCTATTTTTGTTGACTTTCGGACGAACGATTGCGATCTTTGTACCTCTCCAGAATGCTGTGAACAGTGATAGGATATAATCCTGATAGTCCCCTGTAGCTTCCCTTCAAGTTTCGTGCGATTCTGAATAGATTTGCATGGTAAACAAGCGTGACGACTGTAGAGCTGTGTAGAAGGACATAGTCAGATTACTTGGCGATAGTGCGTTTGATTTGCTTGTAGAGTTAGTAGATGCACCTCATCGAGTTCACTTCATTAGGATTGACACCCTAGTGAGTTTCCATGCCTCATCCTGGTCGCTTCCCTTGTATTGATAAATATGTTGATTCTTGAGAGCTATGCTATGGACGTCCATCGCGGCGACCCGCAAACATTGGCGCCGTTGCCAGGGAATGCACCTTCGGTGATGAGTGACCGAGTGCGCAGTTAGATTCTTTAAAAATAATATCAATCCACAAATCCATTTTACACCTCAGTTAGGCTGCTAGACAGGGATTTAGAGCTTAGTTGTGTGCCTTCCTGATAAGATTCTAAACAAGTTTGTCTAAAGCAACAACACCCAAAAACATCAAAAATCAAGGAAATCAAGCCACTTAGGTAAAACTATCCTGACAGACCCAGAAAGTGCAAAATCAAGCACCAAAATCAGATCAAACTGACAAATTCTGAAAAACAAACACTTCCAACCAAGAACTGGTAAAAGCTTGACTTTTTAGAGTCTGAATACAAAAGTATCATAGAGGTAGCCTTAAAATAGCCTAGTGAACAAGCTGGTGAAGTTTCATCTAATTTGGGCTCAGAACTACGATCACGATCGGTGTACCTCTATGCCAGATTTGACTCATTTTTGACTTGTTCATAGACCTAGACTATTTAACATATCAGGAGTTGTCAGAACCCAAATTGGACATACTGCCAACAATCTGCAAGCAAAATTGTGTTGAAGTCATTGTGAAAGTGTTGAATCTACTGACAGTTGGAATGATACAGTGATCTCATAGCCATCAAGTGTATTCATTTGTAGAGACCGATCGAGTAACAATCCATGCAGTCGTGGGAGTTGGAAGATCACTCCATCTCCAGGTAAGAGGTTTGGATTCAGTCAGTAAATCCTACTTTCTTCATGTTTTTGATATTGGGAAAACAAATCAACATCCAACATCCGAAATTTAGCAGATCAAGAAAGTGTTTTATCAACGGAGGAGAGTGTAAACCAAGGTGTAGTATGACCGTTAGAGCTGATCCTTGAAGAAAGCATCTCCGATACTTCTTCAGAGAGATCTTACGAGTATTTCACGGAACACTTGGGAAATTTAAAACTAAACGGAAGAGAAAACATGACAGCAGGACCATCAGACCCTTCGACCACAATGAAGCTATTGTTCATCAAGTATCAATATGACAACAAGCAAGGTTCCAAGATATACAAAGATAGTATGGACCACTACTGTGTGAAAATAGAAGATAGACCAAGTGAGTTCAGGGACTTAGTGCATGTGAGCTATAGTGGAGATAGGTACCTAGATGACGAGGGTATCATGTACTTGGTAGTCCTGAATCCTAACATTGTAGACAAGTGGGGATTGATGGGCACGAAAGCCAAAATAGATGAGGAACATGAGGGGAAGGCACCAACAATGAGCTTCCCTAATGCGAGGTTAAGGCGAGAAAACAAAACTTTGAGAGTCAACACGGATAATGTCTACTTGGGGTTATACAAGTATAATAATGGAGAGAAAGATCTCTATTATAGATGCGAGGAACCCTACGTCGGAGAGATGACTGAGCGGAAAAGACTTTATGTCTTCACCTACACAGAGGGAGCAGAAACGAAAATCGCCGCATACGACAAGTATGAAGACGATACACAGCAATCGATAAAAAGGAGTTGGAAGGATATACGACTTTGGGGGACCACTCCACCAGTATTATGTCACTCTAAGCCCACTAAGACCAGCACCTACAACTTTCGTGCCAGACTCGATGGCAACAGGTGGAGAGAGGACTCATGTAGCTGATTCTTTTTGCCGGCCTCAGTATTCTATGCCAAGCCCCATGGGAACGTTACATTCTAGAGAATCAATGGCTACAAATCGACGTAGTGTGGTTCCTATCTCTACACATGCTGTAGTAGGTCTGACATTTGCAGCCACACCATCACATTTGCCTCCTAGTAGTAGATTCGAGGCAGGGGAGCCAACGAGAGCAACCCACGACATCCATGATGCACGAGAACAATTAAGTTGAGACACGAGAGCAATGAGATTTGTTGTAGACCATAGACAGATGAGGCCATCCCAAGTAGCGAAGAGCATGCCGAAGAAGTATAGCGGATCAAGGGATCCATAAGTCCATGTATCGCTCTTCAAGCAAGTCTTAAGAGTAGAGCAGATCACTGATTTCCATACTCAATACGAGGGATTCGGGCTGACCTTGGAAGGGACGGCCTTAACATGGTTTCAACCTTTGAACCCTCAAACTTGTCCGAATATTGAACATGTATTGCGAGAGTTCGCGGAAGAATTCTCAAAATGGGGTATAAAGCATAATAATGTATCACATATATATGCTTTTAAACAAAGGGAAAACGAAAAAGTGAAGGAAGAATCCTTGAGATTCAAGAAATACATTGAGAGGTGCCTGAGGAGAGAATTACCGTAGGACGAGAGATTGTATGTGCTCTTCATTGAAGGACTTAGGAATGAAACCTTGAAAAAGGACCTTCACTTGAAGGCCTGTAGCACATTTGAACAGGTTACAAGGGAAGCGTTATATCTTGTTGATAACTGCAAAGCATATGGGGAAGTGTCAGAGGATACTGATTCAGTAACCCGATGCCGTGGTGCACACAACAACCAAAAGCACCAGTTGCGAATGGACGAGTACTGAAATGGTGCGCCATAGAGAAAAAATGGAAAAATCATGGCACAGAAGAGTGTTTTTACAACAAAAACTATGTGAGGGAAAGGCCGTATGGACCTCCAGCATGACCACCCCAGCCACCTCCTCCAAGATATCAAGTTGGACCAAGTATGAATATGGTAGCAGGAGTAGACAGACCTCAACCTGTGTTGGGTCAACAACCTCCATTACCACAAGACAATAGAGCCATGGTTAGGTATGCTCAACCTTGTGAAGCATCACCAGGAACAAATAGTACACTTCAAGTTTCTTATTATGAGGAACCAAATGAGCCTTACGTAACAGAACCTGAATCACAAATGTATGCAGACGAAGCCTATCAACCGTGGGGAAATAGCGAGAGTATGGAACCATCAACGTATGTAGCGACGAAAGAACGCTAATGTTCATTGCGAACCAGAACTACAAACCAAGAGGAGATCCTAATGGGGCAGGACAACCTATGGGACCACCTCCTCAAAATCGACCACCAATTGGACAGTGCTATAACTGTGGAAGTACAGATCATTGGGAGCGTAGCTGTCCTTTCAAAGGCAAAAGAGTGAAAATTTTTGGGTTTTGTGACGAATGTGGTGTGAATCACATATTTCCAGATTGCCCAAGGAATCCGGACAAAAAGGAAAAAGCAACTATAAATATTGTGGGGGTGTTACCAAGTGCAAGCAGTGGATCAGAAACCGATCCCATGATCCAAATCAATGCGATAACCAGAGCCCAAGCCAAGGACTTAGAGAAAAACAAGCCATTGGAAGAAAAGTTCGCGTTGCCAATACCCACAGAAAATGAGAGTTTATCTGTGAGAACCCAGCGAAAATCCTGGAAGGCGAAACGAGACAGAATGAAAACTCAAATTGCCATGCAAAACAAATTACATGAAACAAAAGAGCAACTGAAACAAGAGAGAGATAGTAAAACTGCTGAGGATAACAACAAGCCAAGGAAAGCGTCCTTAGGAGGATCAGTCTTGGTTAAGAAAGTGCTAGAGCCTTTAGATGCTCTATTACAAGTGTACAAAGCAAAGCTAAAAACAAACCAAACCTTAGAGCAAAGATGGTTGACTTATCCTCAACCAAAAGTGGAAACAAAGGGTTTGGAAATGCATAAACACCTCATTGAAACAGCCTAGGCATTGATGGAACCTAAGGCGGTTAGAACCCCAGAACAAGAAGTGTTGATTCACAAAGAGCGAGAAAAACTAAAAATCGATGAACCAGAACAAGTAAATGGACCCAGACCTGGAACGATATTGTCATTGGATCACCGAGTGGTGCCGAACACCACTGATGACGCTAAGTCAATGACTATAATGCCAATTCTAGAAGTTGAAGAACCATGGCCACAACACTTACGGGAAACCATTAGAAATAGAAAGAATGGAAGCGCGACATTACAGTCTGCTCCAATTCCTGAGATTAACTTGGACAATGGATTTTATCCAGGAGATATACAATCGTTGTATAAAGATGCGGGAACGGAGGTTTTGATGGAAAGCAAAGCTCAATCCTTGAAAACCCTGCCTTCATTTATAGGTGAACACAAGGCACGATCGGAGATAAGGCTAGTTCCATCCCAGATGAGAACTATTCCACAAATGATTGACTCAAAAAGTCTTCAAGAGATGATGTCGACACATATAACATGCACAATCACACTGTCAGAACTCTTGAGATTCAGACCACACTTATGGGAAGACATGGGGAAACATTTGGAGAACAAAGGAGTAAAGATTCCTCTTCAGACAAACCCTACGAGAGAAGAAAACAAACGGGAAGGTCAACCCAAAGCCCAACCAGTGCCCATAAACAAGGTCGGAGATTACTGTGAAGGTGAGGAAGGTAATACAACCTTACCTGTTGAATATCAGGATATAAAAATGATAGCTATCCTAGACAGTGGAGCGGGAGTTGTGATTGCTACAAAGCAAATCTGGGAGAAATGGGGCCGTCCAGCTCTCAGAAAGACGAGAATGAAACTGCAACTCGCAGATGTGTATGTAGAGAGACCATTGGGAATCCTGGACCAAATAGTTGTAACCTCGTGTGGAATTAACTATGAGCACACCTTTGCTGTGGTGGATTTCGGGAAAGCGAACAACTTCGACATTATTTTGGGGCGACCTTTTATGCGTCAACTCAAAATGATACAAGATTGGGGGTACGACCAAATTTATCTAAGGCACGAAGAGCTAATAACAAAAATCAACATGAAGGATCACAGCTATAGAGACGTTGCAAAAACACCAGTGCAAGAATTTAATTCAACCACAATAAATGAAAAAGAAATACCTACATGGATACAAACGAAATCACATGTCTGGATGTGTGGAGCATCTGATTGTGGAGACATAATCAAAGAGGAATCCGTATTGGAAAGATCCGTAGAAGACGAGGCTTATCTCCCAGAACTTTTTTCTCAACATTTATTTGACCCATTTGGGTGGACTCAAATATTGTCAACCTTGGATGTATGTGTTAACGAATGCATGCCTACAAAATTTTGTGACGATGAAGGATACAACCTAGTAACGTTGCAAATGGCTAGCGTCTATCTTGAGTCAGGATCAGAGAGCGAGGAACAAGAAGCACCACCACGTGAGACTGAGTGTAAAAGAATAACTGATGAGATATCTGTAGTGAACAATAGGAATCGAAAAGAGGAGGAATTCACAGATTTGCTAAGCGGTGACCTTCCATCAGTGGGTGATGAAATCCAAATGATAGATGCTGATGACAAAAGATCAAGTGGATCAGAGAAGAATAGGAAATACAGGTCGAGACAGGATAGATTTTACGAGTTTCCTAACCAAAAACCTAGTCGACAAGAGCGGTATAAATCCAAGAGAACAAGAGAATCAAGAGCGAATAAGCATAATCCAATGCCTCTTGTCAATGATAGAACGGGATATCTAAAGCTTGTCAAAGACGAGGTCATTGGCCGGTTTATCAAAACTAAACCATGGAAAAACAACAAGAAGAACATGCGCGAAAAGCGAACAACTAAGACACAGAAAGGGGGGAAAACAGAGTCTGGAATGACCAAAACAGAGAGGAAAACGGAGTACAATAAGCTCAAACGAACCCTCAGAGACATATGGACAACTGAATTGGAAACAAATGAGGACACGAATTCTGACAAGATGGATGCGCCGTCCCATTATAAGAAGTATACCATACAAGATAGGAAAGTCATAGTGCAAGAACCGACGAGGGAATTGAAGGAACCTAGTACATCGTACGACGGTCCTGAAAAAGCCAAACGAATAGATCTAGCAGAGCCGGGAGAAGATCCAAAACCTGCATATATTGCCACGGATCTTACTGAAGATGAGGAAAAGCTTTTGGTAGCTACTCTTAAACAGTATAGAGATGTGTTTGCATGGTCATACAAAGATCTTAAGGGGGTGTATCCAAGTATCTATCAACACACAATACCCCTTAAGAATGACGCCAAACCCAACAGACAACGTCCCTATACTTACAATGAGACGTTTGCAAAAAAGATCAAGGAGGAGTAAAGAGGCAGAGTTTATTTATGAAATTGATCACACCGATTGGGTTTCACCGATTGTGGTGGTCCCGAAGAAAAATGGAAAGTTAAGAGTGTGCGTCAATCTCAAGAAAGTAAACACTGCTACAATTCGGGACAACTATCCCCTACCCATTACTGATCGTGTAATAGAAAGAGTGGCAGGTAAAGAAGCTTATAGTTTCTTAGATGGCTTTTCGGGCTACAATCAACTTGCAATAAAGCCAGAGGATCAGCACAAGACGGCTTTTGCAACTGAATGGGGCATTTTTGCATTCAGGGTAATGGCTTTTGGCTTAACAAACACACCAGCCACATTTCAGAGGCTGATGGGTCATGCTTTTAAAGAATATCTAAGACAATTCCTAGAAATTTACATAGATGACTTGTGCGTTCACTCTCTCGTAAGATTGGAGCACATAGAGCACTTGACCAAAGTGTTCAAAAAATGCAGACTGTATTGGATTTGCCTGAATCCAGAGAAATGTGTCTTCATGGTAAGACAGGGCAAAATATTGGGACATATAGTGTCCAAAAATGGTATTTCGACAAACATGGAGAAGATCAGCATCATTGTTGATCTACCATGACCAGTAAAGGTTAAGGAGGTACATGCATTTATGGGCCATTGTGGATATTATCGTAGATTTATCTACTCATACGCTATAATTGCAAAACCACTTTATGCGTTGATAACTAAATTTGAGTGGACAGATGAGTGGGAGAAAGCTTTTCAAACTTTGAAGCAAAGGTTGATTTCTCCTCCAATTTTGAAGGCTCCGGATTGGGAAAAGATATTCCACATCCACGTAGATGCATTAGCATATGCTATAGGATACATACTTGCACAACTTGGAGAGAACAACATGGATTTTTCAATTAGTTACTCTAGTAGAACCCTGAACAATGCAGAGAAGAATTACACAACAACTGAGAGGGAGGGTTTGGGTATGATCTATGTGGTGAAAAATTTTAGACACTACTTACTTTCCAATAAATTTGTATTCTTCGTTGATCACCAAGCACTGTTGCACTTAGTAAACAAACCTTGCAGTGTGGGGAGGATTGTACGATAGTTCATCATATTGCTTGAGTTTGACTTCACTGTAGTAGTAAAAAAAGGAACTACACACCAAAGAGTGGATCATTTATCTAGAATGATGTATGGAGAAAACCCTGTAGGAGTTGATGATGATTTGCCAGATGCATATCTTTTCAACATAGAAATGGTTCCAAGATGGAGCGAGGATGTAATTCACTTGTTGACTATTGGGTCGTTGAATGTGACAAGACAACCATCTACCATTGCAGCATCTAGATCATTGGTAATGTTGGCGGGAAGGCTATACAAACAGGGATTGGATCAAATCCTTAGGCTTTGTGTTGAATCGAGTGAACGGGAATTGTATCTAAACCAAGCTCATATACAAACAACGGGGATTCACAATGGGCATGCACAGACGTATCAAAGATTGATGAGAATGGGTGTGTATTGGCCGAAAATGCAATAAAGTGTTCATATACATATCAAATCATGCGCTAGCTGCATATTTCAAAAGCCGATAGAACACGCGACTCTATTCAAATTATCTGTAACACCCCGATGGAGTAACTACATTGTTGAATTTCTCACCACCGGGATACTGCCTAAAGGGATGAGTAGATCACGTATCAAAACGATCACGAAAGAGGCAGAAAACTATGTACTGATTGAGGACAATGTTTACAAGAGGGAAAAAGACAATCAATTGAGAATGTGCGTGGTTGAAGAGGAATACATTCCTATCTTAGAGCAAGCACATGGCGGAAAATCTGGAGGACATTTCTCAGCTGACAAAACGGCCAAAGTAATTCTTATTGCAGGCATATGGTGGCCTACACTATTGATGGACGCTGAAGATTCCTAGAGCACGAGATGATATGCCCTTGAGGCCAATGACGGAGGCAAGAGCATTTGTGAAATGGGGAATAGATTTTGTAGGACCGATTACGCCTCCTGGATATAAAATGCACGCTCAATACATTATTGTGGCAACAAATTATCTAACAAAGTGGGTGGAAGCGAAAGCAACAACCAAAAATGATGCAAAAACGACAACACAGTTTTTGTATGAGAACATTTTCACCAGATATGGCTTACCAATAGAGATAGTGAGCGATAGAGGGACTCACTTCATCAATGAAGTGATCGAATTCCTATTGGATGAATTCATGGTAATTCACAGGAAGTCATCTCCCTATCACCCACAAGCTAATGGCCAAGGAGAAAGTACGAACAAGATTTTGGTGACAATTATCACCAAAATTGTTAGCGAATCGAGAGCTGATTGGGATCAAAAGCTGCATTCAGCTTTATGGGCATATAGAGTAGCTTACAAAACATCAATCGGAACGACTCCGTTCAACATGGTTTATCGAATTCAAGCAATTTTGCCACTTGAATTTCTTATCCCCACGCTTCGGGTCGCTAAAGAATTAGAATGGATAGGCCATGAATTATCCAATCACGTAGATATCCTAGAAAAACTGGATGAAACTAGATTGAGAGCAGTTGCATCAATCTACGTGCAAAAACGAAACATGAAATCATTCTTTGATCAACATGTTATCAGCAAGGAATTTGCTACGCGGGATTACGTCTTAATGTATACCCTGAAACAACATTCTCGAAAACTCAAGAAGCGAGGCAATGGACCCTATGTGATTCATGACATATCATCTAGCGGTGCCATTAAAATTGCGACATTAGAGGGAGAGGAGATGCCTAATTAGATTAGTAGTTACAGACTAAAGAAGTACAACCTACCATTAACCTCATAGATGATTGCCAAAATACACGCTGCGAAGGAGCGCAAGAATAAAACAAACGTGACAGAATCTCAAGCACAGGAGGAGGCCAGAATTAGGATTTTAAAACAAAAACAGAACTTACAACAACAAAGACTTCCTCAACCAGCAGATACGGCTCAAATTCCTCTTTCTACAATTCACACTGATGAGCAATGGGAAATAGGAATCGATGTTCGCATCAATGTCAGACTTCCGCATGGCAGATACCAACGAGCATTGATTGACACAGGAGCAAGAGTCAATGTGGTCAACTTCTCCACTTACAAGATGCTTACAGATGAACCCCTAGTGCAATCCACACGTGATTTACAAGCCGCAAACGGGGCAACAATGCCAACATTGGGGATAGTAAACTTACCAATCAATATTGATGGAAATAGTTGTCCTCATCAATTTTTCGTAATGAAAGACGGAGAAATCAGAGAATCACTATGTTTGGGAGTTCCATGGATGAGAACTTACAATGCGGTTACTGAATGGTCAGAACATGCGTTGATGTACACACACAACTCTAACAAATACATGACTCCATTCGCCAAAATAGATCACTCGTGGCCGAGTATCCCCATCGACAAAAAGCAACCAGCTCATCAGCCAAAAACACCAAAAACGGCTGTTCGGAAAGTATAGATAAAGAAAAAAATCATGCAAAACAAACAGAGCCAGATATGGCTACCCAAGGAACAACTCCCGACGAAAGCAGCACCATCTCAAAGACCTTCAGGAGTTAGTCCAGAGTGGAAATGGCAACCAAAACTGGAGAAAACCAAAGATTCGGTGACAAAGCTCGAAGGGAAACCCAAAAGTCAAAACAGGAAGCCTGAACTACCAAAATGGCACTGGAAACCTCTGAAAATTCAAGAAACTAAATTAGAATCTGTAAAGGTGTAACAAACCGCATACAAATGGGTTCCAAAAATAGTTGCCATCACAACACCAACAATCAGGGAAAGAGCAATTCGACTGCAAGCTCTTCTGTTCCATACACAACTACCTTCGCCATCAAAAGCCACTGAAAACTACATTTAGTCCTCGCATCTTGCACAACACCTTGTTACCCAACGCATTGTCTCAAACATGAGAATAGGGACACATTACACGGCCATGCATAGACACAGATTCAAAACCCATGCACATGCACCCAACCTTCGTCCGGGATGACTCAGTCTAGGAAGGGGGGAGTAGCTAATGAATCTAGCAGCAGTCAGGACCATTAAGGGGTCCAACGTGTATATATGTACATAATGTGTGTGCTTTTCATTATTTAGAGTTCAATTTCAAACATATTGATCAAAATCCGGCATTTTTAGCGTTTTTATCATCCGACCAATATAATAATGAGCTGTAATGACAAAATCCAGAGCATTGGGATGCTTCTAGTGAGAATATATGCTTAGAGGTGAGTATTATAATTTTTGGCTAATTTTTGCCAGTTAATAAGTATTTTCAATTTATTTGTTTGATTTTCGTTAATAAAACATCAAAAATTAAAAAATATTGCTCACAAGTATCGGAATCAAGTTCTCTAAGCAAACACCGAAGTATCATGATAAGGTTATCAAGCATGGAAGATATGAAGCTAATCTGAAGATGTTGAATTTCAGCCTTATTGATCATGACTACATTTTGCCAAAATCGCATCAAATGGTCATCCGACGCCGGAATGACAAGCGGTTTGACCCACAGGTGGTATGCAGATTATATCGGGATCAAAGGTAAGGAAAATCAGCCCTATTCCATGAAAACCTCGGGAAGATATAGGTCAGGTAGGCCAAATTCTAGCTCATTGTTCATTTTCACATTTTGAGAGAGAAGAAGAGAGCTTCTTGACCTAGAGCGAGCTGCCACATTTCTACCCCGTACAGACGGTCAGAGCCAGCATTTCATACCAAATTTCACAGGTATGTTCCTTATCAAGTAAAGATCAAGTATATTACGCATACAAGCGCGAATCATTGCACAAACGGGCGAAGGGATCAAATCAAAGCCGGATCGGGTCAAATAGGTCAAGGGCCCTTAGAGGCATCCAAACAAAAAAAATTTCAAGCACAGAACACATCAATGTGCTCCCCACAAGGTCAGGAACAAAGCCATGTGATCAAATCTCAGTTTGGTGGTGGTACAACGATTGCGATCGGTGTATCTCACTGACAAAACTTGGGACAGAATGTGCAAAAAACTCGCCTCAGTCTCGCCTATAATCTGCAAGTGTCAAAAATGATTTTGGCCTCTGTGGTACGATCACGATCGGTGCCCCCAAATGCAGGTTTTGCAACTTTTGATTTGGCCCAGACGCTTGGAACTCAATTAAAGATACACTCTCTTGAATTTTCAAGGAAAATGCACAAATTTCGCTCATAGAATAGGCCTAATTTGTCAAACACAACCGAAACGGGAAAATTTGACCTACAACTACCAAAATCCGGTTAAAAATAATGATGGATAGTTTGAAGGGCATACCTGTTCAAGTCAGTATAGTTGTAGAAAACCTCGAATGGATCTTAGAATCTCCTACAAGTACAGATATGATCATTTCAGTCTTCACACAACGAGAGAATTTTGGCCGAACCAATGCCAAAGACCAAAAGGTGACTTAGGGATACTCAAATATCACATTGGTATCCAAAGAATGCCTGAAAAATGCACAAGTCTGGAAAATCTCCCAAGAAGGGGTATAAAGTGCCTGATCAAGTCAAAATCAGACAGTGGAGTAGGCTGATGATAGCAGCACATCATGAAGCAGTGAAATCTCTAAAACTAGCTTCAACTAACTCCAGGCTCCAACCAAAATTCATCTTGAAAACCCAATATGGTTAGACTTAGTAAAATAAAGTCAAACAATGAAAAATTTCTCTAATTTGTTCATTTTAAGTCCAAACTTGGAAATAAATCATCAGTGGGCTAGGCAGGCATAGGGGTCCATGACCATCCAGTTTTCACCCAAAAAAGCCCAGGTACTACGATCGCAATCGGTGTACCTCAACATCGGATTTTGACCAAAACCTAATGGATCCCTTGTACACATCTTGTTCAAGTCACCCATCAAGTTTCAAGCCATTTGGACATCAAAAACTCATGAAAAGTCAAAGTCTAGTCCAAAACTCCCTTGTAACCCAAAATTGGGACCTATAAACTCAAAAGTGGTTCAAATGAAACACAGAGTGGACCAAAATGACCCTCCAACTATCAGCAAACCACTCATGTGATCAAATCTAATTTTGGCCTTTGTACTACGATCGCGATCGTTTTACCTCAGACCCAGAATTGGTTCAGATTTTAATCAGTCATAGCTCTAGTCTTCCTAGTCCCACTCGTGAAATATGGACAAGAATGGATGAAATTTGTTCAAGTTATAATTAGTTTTAACTTTTGAACTATTTTTTACTAAAAGTCTAAATGCGACTGATTGCGAAAGGAAAATCCTGACAGCTTGTGATTCTACTGACATAGAATGCCTCGCCAAAATAAACAAAGGCAGTGGACAACAGCACCATATGAAGTGGATGAGCTCGCTACAAATGAAAAAGCTCACGTCTTGGATGAAATACTAGCTCAGATCCCTGCTCACATTTTCATCTTGATGTTTAGGGATGCTGATGGTGACATGGTAAAGACGAGTATCATGCCACGGGAAATATGGAATCTCCACTGAAGGTCGGAGGTAATAGAGGCAGTGCGGGCTATGCATTTGGAGCAGTTTTTCAGATTACAGTACAGCCATGGGGAACAGACTACATGAGGGCCCACGAGCTCATGAGCTCGATACAATATGATGGGCAGGCAATGCTCACGGACAAGGATGGATCGAAGGTAAAAGTAAAGATCACGAAAGAAATCATCAACGAAGCTTTGCATTTCCTTCCAGGGCAACACGACTTGCTGGCAAAGACCAAGTCACTGGATAATGAGAAGGCATTCATCAAAGAAAAAGGAAACAAATACAAATACAGTGACATGATAAACGGAGAGTTGGAATTACAAATGATATTGATCTCTCAGCATTGCAGAGTACAAAAGCCTCCTCGCTACACTGAGCCAATCCTGCACATTGCCGTGGTCATGGCTCTAGCAACAGCTGAAAATAGAACCATTCGTTGCGACTATGGTTCTTACATCTTGGAAAACTTGGTCGAAGCAAATTTGAAAAGCTCGGCAAAAAAAAAAAGCTACATGAACGCAGGGCCAATGCTAACAAGAATAGCATACCAAGCTTTGGGAATGATTGAAGATCTACCAGCTCCCAGTTCTCAAACGGCCCTGATTCAGAAAGCAAAGCTGGTTGCTCATTCAGTAAGGACGACCACTGGCACAACATCATCGCGCTCAGCCAAGGCATCCAACAAAGGTCGAGTGATGAAGAAAAGACGGAGACTAACGAGGAAAGAAACTCTCAAGGGTCGAAAGACAAAGGGCCATTGGAGTTTGAAGAAAGCGAGGAGGAAGACTCCACAAAGACGCTCGAGAGAAAAAGGAGGGAAAGAAGTGCAGTACCGCACTCTGACCTTCAAAAAGAATATGCAGAAGCCCAACAAAGAGTCAAGGAAAGAAGGACCAAGTTACGGGCTGACAGAAAGGCAAGAGCTACTGCAACACAACAAACACAAAAACGAAGATTCGAGAAGGAAAGACAAGAAAGAATAGAAAATGCAGCTCGCATACGGGCTGAAAAGCAAAGGTTAGAAGCAGAACAAAAGGCCTTAGAAGTGGACATTTCTTCATAGTCCACTGAAGGAACGAAGGAAAAAGATGCAGCTGATGATACAAACCAAATAGAGCAGCTAAAAAAAACTCAAAGAGAGAAGAATGTGGAAGCGCGACGGGCGGCATATTTGACCCGCCAAAGAATCATCAAGATTTTAAAGAAAAGAAAAGCGGAAGCGTTTTCTTCACAGACAGGGGAAGATGCTTCCAAAAAGAGGCATGTAGGAGAAGAAGAAAGCTCACCTCCTCCCTCGCCTAAATCACCACCTCCTCCTCGCCGAAATCTCCTCCTCCTCGTCCTTCTCCATTAAACAAAAAACCACCACCTCCTCCTCCTTCAACCTCCCAAAAGGAGTTTATACCTCCTACGGAAGCAATCGGATACCACGAAGCCTGCCAGGATGTTGTTGGTTTTGATTACAGGCAAACTTTAAAGGAATTAGAAGACAGTTCTAGTGCCAGCATGTGGTGCTGAGAGAAAAGGAAAAGCAGGTACAGGAGGCCCAACAAAAGCAAGCATCTGGGCAAGAGGAGTTAGAGAGCCTGAGGGCACGACTGGAGCTCACAACGAGGGAAAGAGACATTGAGCGATAGCAGTCTCAGTCTCTGATCAGAGATTTGGTGGACGTTAGGACAGATTTGACTGCCAAAGAAAAAGAATGCCAAGAATTGATGGCAAGAGTACAGAAAGGAACGGAGCAGCTTGCTTACGGAAGCGCAAGGTTTCAGAGAGTTAACAGTTCATACAACACTGTCAAAAGTACTCTGACAACCTTGATGGCAAACCAGGAACCTACTGGAGCATTGGTCTCCTTATCGGACAATGCCACAGCAGTGAACACCATAGCGGCACTAAAATCAGAGCTAGAGCAAGAAAAGCTTCAAAGACAGCTGCTCTTATCAGGAATGATGGCCCAGACGGCGGCAAATGAGCAAAAGATAAAAGAACTGAAGCAGCAACTCGCACAAGCAAGTGCCGAATTAGAGACTCAAAAGCAGATCGGTGACACACTTTTGAAGGAAAAGGAAGATCTAATTTTTCAACAACAAATTAGAGCAGACAAAGCCCCGAGTCAACCGCAACTGCTTTCCAGACAACAAGTGCCTGATTTGCCTAAAACATAACACCAAGGGGAACAAGAGCACGAATTTGCAGATCCAGATCTGGATATTAGAGATGAGCTCATTGAGAGCATTAAGGACATGCCAAAGGGACCAGCAAAGGATTACATGCTCTATGAAAAGAAGATAATGGAGTCAGCAGCCCTGGCCTACTTACAGCTAGAAGAGCGGGTGGAAGGGTTTGGCCATGAGTACCTACCACTTCCTCTGATATGCCATGAAGCAATTCTGTGGAAGGAAAAGATGCGGCCAGCCCTTCCACAAAACAAAGATGGGGGTTACGAAGGCATTTCACTGACAGCGAAAGAAGCCCACATACTTGTCGACAACCACCCAAAGTGGAGGCAGAAGTGGTTGGACAAACGGCCACAGGACCTAACTAACTACCACAACGCTCCTCAGTATATACAAATAGATCCTACTTTCTGCCCAGTCCCTAGAAGACGCACGTGGAGGGATTTTGCCACATGGAAAGGCTCAAGGCAGAAAAAGCTGAACTACCCAGTCTTGACAGCCCAACAGCCTCCTATAGTAGCCTACATGGTCAACACATTGAATTTGACAGTCACCTTGCTATGGGATGTCCCCGACGTGGCTTGTCAAATGTTAGTAAAGATACCCCGGATGATCATCACCTGCATCCAGGTGTTTGAAGACACTGAAGGCGACGATCATCCGTGGAATCTGTTCTTGGAAGGGCACAGAGGGATCTGCTGGAATCTCTAGGATTCGCCGCCACGACACATTTTGATGGCAATGTACTCCAGGCTAATGTACCTACCTTCACACTACTTGCAGACATTCGAAGAGGCCTTCATCATAGGGTTCTTCAAAATTGACTCAAGGATCTTCCATCCTATGGCGAAGGACCTCAAGGCACGGTACGTAGCATACCAACACACATTAAGTGAAAATCCTTTCAGACAGCATCAAGAAGCCTTGGAAGCTGTCCTTCGAACAAGAAGCTTTTCAGCAACACTTGCTTCAATGGATCCACATCAATGGGCAAAGCACTGAACATGCATGAGGGTGTGCAAGGATAAGGAAGGGGGGAGTGACTGGCGGATGAAGCGACAAGCGACCGTTTCCAGAGAAGGGTCATATTTTTATGAGAAACCTTTGTAAAATTCTTTTGTAAGAGAGCATCTCTAAGCCGAGAACTTGTCAAAGGATTTATGATTATTCTTCTGGGAGCATTTGTATATAAAATAGCCAGTTAGAAGTTTAGGATCTTTTGGCCAGACAAGCCATTTGTAAAGACCTAAACTATAAAGGTCATTTTTTGTAAGTTTGAACATCATCTTTTTTATGAGAAACTGAGAAGACAGCGTACGTTTGTGAGCCCCTTCTTGCTCCAACTTGTAATCTTCGCTATTGTGGCTACGGTAATCCAAATTTAGGTTCATTTATTGCATTGTGTTCCTCTTACTTTGCTCTTCCATTCAAGTGTAATCATTCAACCGTTGTGACAGCATGGCTATCCATAAGAACTAGGCTTTCCACTTGTGTGGATCTCCTGCTCTCTTTATAGCACTACGAGTGTCTATGGACACATGGTTTGGGGGTAAGACCCTATGGGTGCTTACTAAATCACCCCATAGGCATTGAGGATCACAATTTGATCTATTCCCATTATACTCTCAAGGAAAGAATTCCGCAATCTATCACATGGTAGCGGAAAATTTCAACTTTTCAAGTTGATTATCATCATTATGTACAATTTTAACTATGTTGGTTATCGGTACCTACTAGTTGAGCAGTTTCTACAAAGGTTCTTACCAAGGGGTTGACTACTTAGATTCTACCCAACGGGTTTGGATTGCGAAGGCAACACCCAGGGTTTCTAGTGCAATGTTGCTTGGTTTTTTCATAGGTGGGAGACGTGCTCCTGTGCATTTGAATACAGGTAACTGAACTTTCAGTTCAATCCCTAGGGCAAGAAAATATATGTGTTACTTGAAGATTTATCTAATGATTAAGCCATAATGTGCAAGAAATTGCTGTGAAGCACCCTCCGACACACTGAGCGGAGAAGTATGGCTACAAGCATGGACTTGTGGCCTTTTTGACATAGCTGTAGGAGGAGGGAGAGGACGTTGACTGGGAAGCATTATCATGAGGGTCTTCTTGATACTGTTTTACCCAGTCATCTTTATACAGTCTTCATGGTACAGTCTTTTTTGTAGTTGTGGTCTTCTTGATATAGTCTCACTCAGTGATTGTTTGCATATGTACAATTTTGTAGTGCTTATGTTTATGTTTATGGTATGGCACAGATGTTATGGTTAAGGTTTGGCAGTCAAGTTAAGGTTATGGTTTTGCTATGATGGTATGGCAATCATGTGATGGTTATGGTTATAGTTATGGTTATGGTTATGGTTGTGTAATGATGGTATGGCTGTTATGGTTATGGTAATGACAAGAAGAAGCATCCTAATATTCTTTACAATTATCGATGCTTATTTCATAGCTGGTTTCAATGCAAATATACCGATGCTTATATCGACAACATGAAATCGACGTCTTTTTCGAGGCCTATTTCAACACTTTTTAGTTTTAAAACTCACTTTATCGCGTCGGTATCTGCACTAATTTTTGCGCGATGTGTTGTAGTGAAGCAGCCACACCCGTGGTTTAGAGATTGTTGATTGCAAAGACTAGTGGAGAGGGTCCAACATTGCTCGGTTGATTATGGTTCCTGTTGAGCTTGCTAGTAGCTCAATAATGGTTAAGCAAAAGGAAATCCCCAAGAGACTCCATTATTAAGACTATAGTTCCCAACAGCATACCTCGAACTAAGTCTTTTTCAACCAAGATAATAGATCCATGTCCCACTTACCCTGTTGCAATGAACAGGTCCAACCTTTCATGGACAACTTAAGGACCTGTCTTCTTAAGAAAGAAGAGATAAACCAATAGCTTTGATACCAAAGTAATGGAAATGGCCTATGAACATTGAGAATAGAAGAATTAAGAAAATTGTAGTGAGCATTTTTATGAGACTATGAGAACATAGAGGGTGATCTTATTTAGCGGTAGCAACATAATCATTATACTTAATCAACTTGGCATGAGCAATACTTTCTACAGGAGAGAGAATTAGTGAACTTGACAATAGTTGAGACCGGATTTATGTGGAGTCGGTCCCCCCTCCAAAAGGCTTTTGTATTATAATTTCTCCTAGAAAGAGAGACTTAATACAATACAGTCTTTGTGTTCCTTGAGACCTTGATGGTGCAATGAAGATAGGGAGCTTCATGTACCACAATTATGCCCATAACTTAGCTAGATGAAAGCATTAACTTATCCCCGGTCTTAGTCCCAAGACCTCAAACACCTTCGAAGGTGGAGAGAGCTAGTTGGGAATGAGGGTAGGAAAAAGGAAGAAGAAACATTGAGAAAGAAATAGTTCCTCAATTATCATCACTCTTCTTGCTTAGCATAACATAATAGCCAGGGATCTCACTAACGTGATCACAATCGTGTGATCACCGTTAATAACGCAAGTAATTACACATAGAAAATACGTGATCACGTTAATTCTTAACGTGATCTTGAATATGTTGACCTGTAAAAACCAATAGAGCCGGTAGGCCCGCCTAGCTATAGGGTTTTCACGGCGGCAGGCCTGCCTAGAAAATGAAAAAGCCCACGGGCCCAACTGTATATAGCAAACCTCTTCTTACGTTGGCATTTTAACTAGGCAAATCCTTGGGTAGTGTATCCAAGCACCAAGTACAATTATCTCCTTGTGAATTGACCTAAGGTTACAGAGTCAAGGCCTTTTTTGGGGCCGACTGTGATTCTTAATACGGTAACCACTTATAGAATTATTTTAATCCTTCACTGATAACAAAGGTATGAAGTCAAAAAAATTGAGACTTTGAAGAGTCGTGCTCATTGTGACGAAGCCATTGGTCCATAAATGGGCCGAATTTGGTTTTAGAAGATGAGCATATTTAAATAACGAGTTTTGATAGTCAAGGGTAGGATGCCCTGTACTAGTGTACTGGGTATATAAAGATCCTTGAAGTCTTTCATTTTTCACCATCATAGATTTGAAATGATATACATTGTTACTGCTCAATATGAGAGCTATAATCCTTAATTGGGTGGAATAAGCTTTCATATATTGAATTAGATGCATAAGGGGGCTACAATCCTTGATTGGGTACAAGTAGTCCTCAATTGTGTAATTGTATTGAATATTTTCTTGCCTTGTTTTATGCATTGGTTTATATAGGGAGTGCATTATGTATTATGAAAGATTGTTAGTGCATGATATGGCCAATCATCGACATTATTTCTTTTGTGTGTGTTTTGCAAATAGTTGTGTCTTATTTTTTTCAAATTGCAGAGGATGTATAGCTAAACATTATATTTATATTGCATTGACAATTTCATATCATTGTTGTATGCATAATGCCATGTAGAGTGTCATAAAAGATAATATTTTACCAACCCAAATGCTTTTCTCATATTAAATTGACCATTTAATGTGGGAGAATAATCGAGAACAAGGGTTAGAATATAGACATGTGCTTTCAGATCTATCTTGACATGGGGCCAATAGTAAAGGGGCCCAAATGAGAGATGATCTGTCAAAGATCAAGATAGATAATGGAGCTTAAAGACCTTAGGGTTAGCTTCATTCAAGACCTCCAAAGGTTAGTGTTAAAAGGTCCTTTGACCTTAGGTACGTTAGGGTTGAGCTTGAGGTGGGAACTCGGCCCAAGCTTAAGGTGCTTGTTGTGCTTGATGACTAAGGTACTTGAGATGCTTGTCATGCTTGCTGACTAAGGTGCTTGGGGTCCCTGTCGTGCTTGCCGACTAGGGAACTTGAGGTGCTACAGATAGAAGCCTGGCTGCCCTGCAAAATACTCGAAAATAGCACATAGCGAGACATAAATGACTAAATCTACATATCTCGAATCACACGACGCCTAATCCACGTGGTACACGACAGAGAGAGAAAGAGAGCGTAATAGAACAAGAGAGCACGTGCAGGCGCACCTCCTAGAGCGGAGTGCTACGCCGGCACGGCGAGAGAGAAGAGGGGAGAGGGCAGAAGAAGTACACAGACACTGGGTGCAATCTCCCCCCGTGCAAGAGTGACCATTTCCCTCTTGCACGTATTTAATTTATAGATTCTTGAATGGTCAAAGTGAGTACAAACTGGCCGGCCGGTCATAAATGGCCAAAGCTCATAAAGAGCACTTGAATAATAAAATGTACATAAAATATGATATCCTTTTGCAATAGCTTAGCTCGGTCAAGCCTTTTCCACCTGTCACAGCTGCAATAAATAATAAGATATCAATTCCATAACATACCTCTCTGTTGGAAAGCAATTATCCTCAGTTGCAAAGATAAAAATCTGCAAACAATACTTGTCAAAAACAGTGATTATTATGTTGTGTCAAAAACATCACATAATGAAAGAAAAATTTATGAAACTAAACAACATTAGCTTATGCCTGCCGTCATCCAAATACTACCTATTCTAGTGTCCCATACCACTAGAATAAGCAGTATATGTCATACCCTGATGAAGCAGGATATCATTGGTCACACTCATCAGTAATCTCATAACGTCAAGTCTCATCACATAAACATTGTCGTAATAATCACCAGATACCAAATCCCTATCCAATTCCAATTCCACAATATAAGTCCAAATCCAAATCACTTTCATTATGTACCTAGGTAACAAAATCATACCAGTTGTAGTGGTGGCTAGCCACTGCAGCATGATTTTGTGATTGGTGTTGCCTAAATTGACGAATCTACACCAATAAGACGTTGTCAAGAAATTCGCGGTCTTGCCAGGAAAGCACCGGGCTTATGGCTGTGAGAGTTTGTGAGAGAACTCAACAAAAACTATATGAAGGAGTTAAACCATAGATGCCATGAAGACTAGGGTTTGGAAAGAAGTGCAATCAAAGAAGATTCACTCTTTCTCTCTTGCGCTCACACACACAAAGAAAGAACACAAAAGAGAATGTCAAAAGAATACGAAAATGAAAACATCAAGGCTATGGTCATATCGTATCATGGGTAATATGAAATGGTTAATAGATGAGTTAATGGCATCCAATCTTGACTGACCAAATAGGCTACGAATTGTTCTTTGGAATTGTAGTTTTGTGCTTACCATAATATATATATTTTGTCTAGTGATTGGGATTAATTGTGTGTACAAATCCTCTTGGTTCATAGCAAGATAACTACGCTTACGTCAAAAGAAAAGTTATAGTCCATGAGAGGTACTATGATGGGATCCGGTGATAGAAGTATTTCATTAAGCCTTTCTGGGCCAAAGAGAAACACTATACGTTGTTGAAAGTGTATTTTTTGGCTAATCCATTCGTTAATTCTAATAGATCATACAGAGTGAAAGATATAGAAATGATCATCATGTGGGTTATTCATCTAGGATAGTATGTGAGAAATGTAGATATGAGAGAAGTGAAGAGATGAGAAGTTTCCCTCCCAAGCCCTATTCTTACACGTAGGCAATAAGGATACTGCGGGGAGAGATGTACCTGTAGCAAAGAGAACCTAGAGAGGATGAATTACTAAGGATGAGAGAGATAGGTTTGGTTAAGGAGATGATATTAGATATATATATATATATATATATATATATATATATATATATATATATATATATATATATATATATATATATGTGTGTGTGTGTGTGTGTGTGTGTGTTGAATTAGAGATGAAAATGAAAACAACAAGAAATCAAGAAAACATCAATGTAGAACACATCTTACTTGAAACCCTTCGGCACCATTATTGATGGGAGAGAGAAGAAGAGTGGATAATTCCACTTTGATTGATACACCAAGTGCAAGACCTTATTTGATTAGAGTTGATCTTCCAAGGTTAGCTTGTTGCAAGAATGGCTAGTCTCCCTCTAGGAGAAAGTGTAGGCTTGGGCTTATGTTAATGGCTAAGTACAATTAGGCATTACTACTCACTCCCTCGAGAATTCCTCTCATCAATGGCTTGAATGCTTGAGTTCATTTTTCCAAGGAAGAAGAGGTCCCCTTTTATAGGTGAAGGAAACCCCCAAGGCTTTACACAAGAAGAGAGGAGCCAGTGTGAATAGGAATTGGAAAAGTTGGAAATAAGCTGTCCTTGCATGATATGGGCAGACTGGGGTCCAGTATTTTGATCATATCTCCTCAACCGTAGCTTCAAATACAAAAGTAAAAATATGGGCAAAAACTTCAGCTTGTTAGCTACGATTTTCATTTTAAAATCATTTTCCAATTCAGATTGGAAACTTGTGTAAAGAATTCATCAAAATAGGGTCCATTTATGGCAGCAAAAGTCTTCACGTGGTCTCCTTAGCCTAGACTTTCATTTAATTCACAAGGACACCTCATGCCATATGAAAGCATGACATTGCTCCTTGACAAAGTTTTGTAATCATGATTGCAATAATGCATTAAAATAAGTGTATCTTTGAAATCATGCCACCTAGTGTCCCACTAGGATTTGATTCTCTCCTAGTAGCTATTTAAAAAGAAATATAAGAAAAGTATAAAAAATACATAGAATATATATATATTGGAGTTTACCCTAGATATAGGATCTAGCTAGGGTGTGAGATGATAATGAAATAGTAGAAATAAAGAATCAATGCTTTTTGCCCCAAGTTAAAGAGGCGGAGCTATTGATGATTTTCCCGTAGTATTTTCTGATGGTAAAGTAAGGATATGTTACCCTTGAGAAAAATAATAGGATGAGATAGAAGGCTTATTATTATACTTAAATATGCATATGTACACTATAGGAAATATAATTATGTATCTAGAAAAATACAAGATAGATCTTGTAGCATGCGTTCCCACTATGTACGTGTCACAGCACGACATCCACCTCCTCTAAACCTGCACATCCTCCTGTATGTGCCACATTGTCTCTTTGTAAGATTAGACCTCTTGTACATCTTCCTTGTCTTCCTCTTCACTGGATGATTCCAGAGCTTCATGTTCACTTTGATCTTCACCTGTGTTTTTCTCTTCTTCCTCATCCATATCTTCTAGATCATTGTCTCCTCTTCTCTTAAACATTTTAATCCATTTTCCTACAATGGGAATCTTTACTTCTGTACCATCTAGTTCAGACAAGCTGTAAGTAGCATTTTCATGCACATGCTTTACAACATACGGTCCAAACCATCTTTTTGAGAACTTAGGCATGACTGTGTGCTCGTTATCAAGGCTACTATCATACACTAAAACCCAGTCACCTTTGTCAATTGCTTTGCTCTTGAGTCGATGTCGCTTATCAAAATAGTCCTTGTTTTTCAACCTTGCATTTTTGAGTCGTTCTTTTGCAGCTTCAATGTCTCCAGGTCTTCTCTCTAGCTGCCTTATACGCAGTGCAAGGAGATCTTCCCTACTAAGCCCCTCTTGCCAAGGTAGTACATTCCATGTGGGAATTGTATCCTCAATCGGCATCACTGGCTTTTGACCATGCATTAGCTCTGCAGGCATGTAGCCAGTTACTGAGCTATGTGTTGTTCGATCAGCCCATAAATCATATGGTAACAATTTTGGCCACTCAACAACTCTTCCTTCGCAAGCCTTGGCCAAAGCTTTGATGATAGGAGGATGCCCTCTTTCACTCTTTCCATTGCCTTCAGGGTTGTAAGCTGTAGTAAGAGAAAGCTTGATCCCTAATCTAGAAAAGAACTCCCTTGCTTCTTCGGCATCCAGTTCACCTCGATCTGCAGTGATTTTTCCCACACAACCATAACGGCAAATCACCTCATCAAGAAGGAATTTGCACACAGCTTCTGTGGTCTTAGCTCTTAATGCTCTTCCTTCAACCTGGTTAGTTAGGTCCTCTCGTGCAAGAACCAAGTATCTCATCTGCCAATGTCCTAAAGGCATTGTGACTAGATCCACAACCCATTTATAATGCATGGCTAGTGGATATGTAGGGTGCAATCCATCACGATGTTGGACATTTGAATACATTTGACAAGTTACACATGACTCTACAAACTGAGATACATCTTTATACATACCCTTCCATCAATATTTTTCTTTCAACTTGGAGAAGGTTGCCCACACACCCTGTGTCCAGCCCATAGACTCTCATGAAACTCTTGCATGAGCTTTACTTGAGTCTCTTCTTTACATATAACCCGTTGTGGTGTAGCACCCTTTTGTTTAGGATGCTTCCACAAGTAACCATCCCTTAAAAAGTACCCATATGCTTTCTTGCGTATCCTCTTGAATTCTTGTTCAGACCAATCATCCTGTTTTGTTAGAGTACTCAAGTACCTTCCAATAGAAAGCCAATCACCTTCATAAAGATCTTTCAAGAACAATTCAAGTGAATTAGTCATGCAGACATTGTTACCTTTGACATGAGAGATAGAATAGAATTTTGTGCCTACATCATCTCCCTCATCAATCATTTGTGACTCATCTTCATACCTTGCCCTTGATAGCATATTTGCCACTGTATTGTCTTTACCTGCAATGTGCTTAAACTTGGGATTTAAGGACTTAATGTAGGAAATCCACCGCAACATAGCAATGTCTGGTGTTGATCAGCTTGTAATCATCCCAAGAAGTGGTAGACAATCTGTTTCTACAACCACACATGCACCAATTAGGTACCCTTTCTCATTTTTCAAGGCTATAACCATACCCCATAACTCTCTCTTTATCTGTGGATAGTTTCTTTGGCGAGCACTTAGTACCTTTGCTCCAAATCTTACCACATACCTGTGTCCTTCTTTGTCATCTTGCCCTATTGCCCATCCAATCCCTGTAGGACTGGTATCTACTGTCACAATCACTGGCCTTTGACACTCATAGTCTACCTTTCTCAAAATCGTTGCTGACTGGAGTAACTCCTTTAGCTTTTTCATGGATTTTACATGTGCTTCTGTCCATTTAAACTTTTGATTCTTTCTAAGCAGCTGATAAAGAGGATCAATTACATGTGCATAATGTGGAATCCAAATAACATAGAAGACACATGCTCCCAAAAACCTTCTAACCTCCGTGATGCTAGTGCATGTTTCTTTCATTCTTTGGATGGCATCTACCTTTGATGGACAAGGTTTCCTACCATATGGCCCGCACATATGCCCCACAATGAGCACTTCTTTGACACCAAACATAGACTTTTTCCCTGACAATGTAAGATTCACTTCTTCCAACCTAGACAAAATTTTATCACAATCATTCATGTGATTTACCACAAACCCGCAACATCCCTTGAGATCCAAAGCTTCATCTTTATCACTTTCTTCACATCCTTTGATAGGCAAATCATCAATGAAAGGCATTGTGATTTGAGGAATAAAGTCACGTAAGACCTTATTCATCCCATTCATCATATTTGCAACCGAGTTGGTTGCTCCCTGTGGCAAGGTACACATCCTTACCAAACCCAAAGGTGTCCTCATGGTTGTCAAGTCTCTGCTTTCGATTGCAAGCTGAAATTGATCATACCCTGAGTAGAGATCCCCCATTGAGTAGATTACCCTCCCTGCAAACGCCTCTGCAAATTCATCCACAATTGGACCTGTTCCTACATTTCTAATTGTCACCTTATTCACTGGTTTCATATCTTGGATGAAGCGTAGAGAACCATTCTTCTTTGGAACTGTGAACCACCTGTTTGAGTATGGAGCACAAGAAGGCTCCAAGATTCCCATTTTGATTTTCTCATTCAGTAGCTCTACTAACTTTGGCAAATGAGCCTTTGGAACCGGAATAGGCCGTAGATTCCAAGGCACATGAGGTATTGTGAAAATTACCATAGGAGCTACAATATAAGGATCAACACATCCTATCTCATGTGGCTCAAATGCAAAAGCCTTACCATGCTTTGAAATCATTTCTTTGAAGCACTTTGTCTCCTCTTGTGTTAGAAACTCCTCGCAACCAATCTGCAACTCTTGAAAGGACTCCTTTGTGAATGTATGCCCGATCTTTTTAGGATTCCGCAAACTTGGTTGTAAAGAAGCCTGTTCAATCTTTTCATTGTTGTTGGGTGGTAAGGGTGAAGCTACTGGTTTCACCTTCTTTGCTACACTCTTGTATTTAGTTTCAACATGGACTTCTGGGCCAACTGTTTGGCTTTCTTTAAAGGCTTCTATTACTTGCTACATTTCCATAGAGCAAACTTCCACAACTTCATTTTCAAGATGCAAACTAGACCTCATTATAGCATCAAGCTCACCCATAGTATCTACAAAAGAAACTTGCTCACACAAACCCAAAACATTTTCAGTAGGCTTTAGCAACCCACTCTTTTTCATGCCTATTTGTACATTATGCACATATTGCCTCTCATATCTCTTCAAATCTTCAAGTTTTGTAAAACATACTGATCCATTCTTTGTTACCAAGGAGCTCATTGAGAAAGTTTCACCTATTTTTGGATCAGGCGAGACCCTTTTTCTTTCTGTACCACTGCAATCCCGCTTTACAATGGTACTTGGCAAAAACCCATGATTTGTCTATGATCATGAAACTCTTTGCTTACCTTTGGTAGAGGATGTTCTCTGAGGTTGTCACGATTTCTTTCATGGTTTACACAAACTGTGAGAAATTGGATAGCACGTTTACCATCTTTGCTACGTATCCTAGCATATGCTGAACCATCTTCCATTACCTTTGTTTCCATTCGAACTCCCACAATGTAGGGTTGTCGAAGGATGAGATGATATGAAGATGTATCCTGAACAAAGAATTTTTGGCCAATCTTTACATCACCTATTGTTACCTTCACACCTGGACATGTTGCATACAGTTCACCGGATGAATTGTTTGCCACTTTTACCATCCAGCCATGATCTGTGTCCATCGGCCATTTGCACTTGTTGTAGAGACTCTTTGACATTATGTTTATTTTTGAACCATGGTCAATCAAGGCAACAAATGGCTCTTCAAGATCACCTACCTTGACCAAAGTTTCTGTAGTAGCCCTTGCCCAATGACTTCGTGAATAGTAACTCCTAGGAATATCTTCAACTTCTTCATCATCATTTGAGAAATACGCTTGCTTCACTCTCCCACTAGATTGGTAGCATCCTACCATAGCTCCATCATTCTCCTTATTTTGCAGTTGTATCCCTTGTGTCTTTGAGGTTTCCCCTTCAACCTGTGGATGAGAAACTTCAGCAAGGGTTTGCCTCTTTCTCTTGATGATGTCAATGATCTCCTCATGGAATTCACGCTTTGCAATGCCAAGAACTTCTCCCAGAGTAAACTCAATCTTGCTATTCAAGATCCTTTCCTCCAAGACTTTCTTTAAATCTGTAGCAACCTCAATATCAGATTGTAGTTTATAAGTTGGGCCTTTTGTCTTACCTTTCGTTGGCTCTTTCTTCTTTCCTGTTGTAGACTCCTCCATGAGTACTTCAGGTGGAGATGCTCCTTTTGTTGAGGGTGTTTGAGAAGGCATTGAGTCGCTTCTTCCCCCACTTCTAGAAGCTCTGTTTGATGGTCCTTCATCAGCATTCTCACGTCTGCGCTTCTCTTCTACAATTGCCTCATTTTGTTGGCATTTTGTAATGTAGGCATGCACTGACAATGAGTCCACTGGATCATTCCATCCTGTTTCTAGACGTATGCAATCACCTGCTTCATGTAGAATCTCTTTTGTAAGCTTTCACTTTTTAGCTAATTGCATGACATTTGGCAAAATTTGACCATGATGGTCACTCACCTCTTCATCACAAAAATGTTCAATTTTTACTCCATAAGTAGCTGCCTCAACTAAAGAGGTGGCATGCTTGGTTGCCATATCTTCAACTAAGGTTTGCATTCCCCCCTTCCCAAAGTTAGTTCTCAAGGATAGACCTGTCTCTCTTAAGTGGATTTTACCATCCTTAAAAAAGACAACATCTTTTGACAAAGCATCACTAAAATCATCACAATCCCTTCTTACATGGTCTGTACTATCACACCAAATACATCTATTAACAAACCCTTCTTTGGGCTGTTGTCTTTGCCTAGGAAGTGGCCCTGATGGTTGGCCTTTTTCTTCAAGCTTTGCAAACTTCACCTTCAAGTCACGCATTCCCTTCACAAGCTCATCTAGCATGGACTCATCAAACTTAGGAGCGATAAAAGTAGGCTTTACCATTTTGTCCGAAGTTGAGGTGGAAGGACTTGTAGTGTTTACTACCATCTTGTCCCTTCTTCCTTGTCGTTTGGCAAGCAGTGAGACAGCACCTTCAACCTCATTCCAGTCGCTCTTTAGTCCTTGCTCAACATCATTATCTTCAAGAAGAAGCTCCAAATTTTCTTGAAACTCTTTACCTGCAGTTTGTAAGAAAAGATCTGTCTTCTCTGCATCTAGTGTGGCCCTTTCTGTCCTTGTGAGTTGTGCATAGCGCCGCTCAAATTCCCTAAGTAGTTCTATTATTGATAGTCCTTGCTTTGGCTTGACTACCCATTCTAAGAATGTCCTTTTGGTCACTCTCTCAGAGTCCTCCATGAAATATTCCTCCTTTAAAGCTACTTTGAGTTCTTCCCAATTCCTCCCATGCCCATCTTTAATTGCCCTAACATGCTCCCTAATTTCTGGAGCAACAACTAGCTCAGAGCTTTGAATCATCTCACCTTCTGACACGCGATGTAGCTCCATCTCCTTCACATACTCGCATAAGTACTTGGTTACATCTTTGCCATTGAACTAATCCATTCTAACGACCGCTTGTATGGCCTTCGTTGCTGAAATCTCCCTTCTTTCAGTAGCATGTTGTTGTTGCATGAACATTGTAAATGCTTGAAACATTTGCATTGTTGCTGGGTCAAAATGCATACCCTATTTCTCAACATGATAACCCATGGTTATCCACAAACTCTCACCCTTGCAGATTCGCGTCGGGTTCACCAAAAATAGGTCGAGAAATTTGCGGTCTTGCTAGGAAAGCACCGGGCTTATGGCTGTGAGAGTTTGTGAGAGAACTCAACAAAAACTATATGAAGGAGTTAAACCATAGATGCCATGAAGACTAGGGTTTGGAAAGAAGTGCAATCAAATAAGATTCACTCTTTCTCTCTTACGCTCACACACACAAAGAAAGAACACAAAAGAGAATGTCAAAAGAATACGAAAATGAAAACATCAAGGCTATGGTCATATCGTATCATGGGTAATATGAAAGGGTTAATAGATGAGTTAATGGCATCCAATCTTGACTGACCAAATAGGCTACGAATTGTTCTTTGGAATTGTAGTTTTGTGCTTACCATAATATATATATTTTGTCTAGTGATTGGGACTAACTGTGTGTACAAATCCTCTTGGTTCATAGCAAGATAACTACGCTTACGTCAAAAGAAAATTTATAGTCCATGAGAGGTACTATGATGGGATCTGGTGATAGAAGTATTTCATTAAGCCTTTCTGGGCCAAAGAGAAACACTATACGTTGTTGAAAGTGTATTTTTCGGCTAATCCATACGTTAATTCTAATAGATCGTACAGATTGAAAGCGATAGAAATGATCATCATGTGGGTTATTCATCTAGGATAGTATGTGAGAAATGTAGATATGAGAGAAGTGAAGAGATGAGAAGTTTCCCTCCCAAGCCCTATTCTTGCACGTAGGCAATAAGGATACTGCGGGGAGAGATGTATCTGTAGCAAAGAGAACCTAGAGAGGATGAATTACTAAGGATGAGAGAGATAGGTTTGGTTAAGGAGATGATATTAGATATATATATATATATATATATATGTGTGTGTGTTGGATTAGAGATGAAAATGAAAACAACAAGAAATCAAGAAAACATCAATGTAGAACACATCTTACTTGAAACCCTTCGGCACCATTATTGATGGGAGAGAGAAGAAGAGTGGATAATTCCACTTTGATTGATACACCAAGTGCAAGACCTTCTTTGATTAGAGTTGATCTTCCAAGGTTAGCTTGTTGCAAGAATGGCTAGTCTCCCTCTAGGAGAAAGTGTAGGCTTGGGCTTATGTTAATGGCTAAGTACAATTAGGCATTACTACTCACTCCCTCGAGAATTCCTCTCATCAATGGCTTGAATGCTTGAGTTCCTTTTTCCAAGGAAGAAGAGGTCCCCTTTTATAGGTGAAGGAAACCCCCAAGGGTTTACACAAGAAGAGAGGAGCAAGTGTGAATAGGAATTGGAAAAGTTGGAAATGAGCTGTCCTTGCATGATGTGGGCAGACTCGGGTCCAGTATTTTGATCATATCTCCTCAACCGTGGCTCCAAATAAAAAAGTAAAAATATGGGCAAAAACTTCAGCTCATTAACTACGATTTTCATTTTAAAATTGTTTTCCAATTCGGATTGGAACCTTGTGTAAAAAATTCATCAAAATAGTGTCCATTTATGGCAGCAAAAGTCTTCACGTGGTCTCCTTAGCCTAGACTTTCATTTAATTCACAAGGACACCTCATGCCATATGAAAGCATGACATTTCTCCTTGACAAAGTTTTGTAATCATGCTTGCAATAATGCATTAAAATAAGTGTATCTTTGAAATCATGCCACCTAGTGTCCCACTAGGATTTGATTCTCTCCTAGTAGCTATTTAAAAAGAAATATAAGAAAAGTATAAAAAATACATAGAATATATATATATATTGGAGTTTACCCTAGATATAGGATCTAGCTAGGGTGTGAGATGATAATGAAATAGTAGAAATAAAGAATCAATGCTTTTTGTCCCAAGTTAAAGAGGCGGAGCTATTGATGATTTTCCCGTAGTATTTTCTGATGGTAAAGTAAGGATATGTTACCCTTGAGAAAAATAATAGGATGAGATAGAAGGCTTATTATTATACTTAAATATGCATATGTACACTATAGGAAATATAATTATGTATCTAAAAAAATACAAGATAGATCTTGTAGCATGCGTTCCCACTATGTATGTGTCACAGCACGACATCCACCCCCTCTAAACCTGCACATCCTCCGGTATGTGCCACATTGTCTCTTTGTAAGATTAGACCTCATGTACATCTTCCTTGTCTTCTTCTTCACTGGATGATTCCAGAGCTTCATATTCACTTTGATCTTCACCTGTGTTTTTCTCTTCTTCCTCATCCATATCTTCTAGATCATTGTCTCCTCTTCTCTTAAACATTTTAATCCATTTTCCTGCAATGGGAATCTTTACTTCTGTACCATCTAGTTCAGACAAGCTATAAGTAGCATTTTCATGCACATGCTTTACAACATACGGTCCAAACCATCTTTTTGAGAACTTACGCATGACTGTGTGCTGGTTATCAAGGCTACTATCATACACTAAAACCCAGTCACCTTTGTCAATTGCTTTTCTCTTGAGTCGATGTCGCTTATCAAAATAGTCCTTGTTTTTCAACCTTGCATTTTTGAGTCGTTCTTTTGCAGCTTCAATGTCTCCAGGTCTTCTCTCTAGCTGCCTTATACGCAGTGCAAGGAGATCTTCCCTACTAAGCCCCTCTTGCCAAGGTAGTACATTCCATGTGGGAATTGTATCCTCAATCGGCGTCACTGGCTTTTGACCATGCATTAGCTCCGCAGGCATGTAGCCAGTTACTGAGCTATGTGTTGTTCGATCAGCCCATAAAGCATATGGTAACAATTTTGGCCACTCGCCAACTCTTCCTTCGCAAGCCTTGGCCAAAGCTTTGATGATAGGAGGATGCCCTCTTTCACTCTTTCCATTGCCTTCAGGGTTGTAAGCTGTAGTAAGAGAAAGCTTGATCCCTAATCTAGAAAAGAACTCCCTTGCTTCTTCGACATCCAGTTCACCTCGATCTGCAGTGATTTTTCCCACACAACCATCACGGCAAATCACCTCATCAAGAAGGAATTTGCACACAGCTTCTGTGGTCTTAGCTCTTAATGCTCTTCCTTCAACTTGGTTAGTTAGGTCCTCTCGTGCAAGAACCAAGTATCTCATCTGCCAGAGTCCTAAAGGCATCGTGACTAGATCCACAACCCATTTATAGTGCATGGCTAGTGGATATGTAGGGTGCAATCCATCACGATGTTGAACATTTGAATACATTTGACATGTTACAATTGACTCTACAAACTGAGATACATCTTTATACATACCCTTCCACCAATATTTTTCTTTCAACTTGGAGAAGGTTGCCCACACACCCCTGTGTCTAGCCCATAGACTCTCATGAAACTCTTGCATGAGCTTTACTTGAGTCTCTTTTTTACATATAACCCGTTGTGGTGTAGCACCCTTTTGTTTAGGATGCTTCCACAAGTAACCATCCCTTAAAAAGTACCCATATTCTTTTCTGCATATCCTCTTGAATTCTTGTTCAGACCAATCATCCTGTTTTGTTAGAGTACTCAAGTACCTTCCAATAGAAAGCCAATCACCTTCATAAAGATCTTTCAAGAACAATTCAAGTGAATTAGTCATGTAGACATTGTTACCTTTGACATGAGAGATAGAATAGAATTTTGTGCCTACATCATCTCCCTCATCAATCATTTGTGACTCATCTTCATACCTTGCCCTTGATAGCATATCTGCCACTGTATTGTCTTTACCTGCAATGTGCTTAAAGTCGGGATTTAAGGACTTAATGTCTGGTGTTGAGCAGCTTGTAATCATCCCAAGAAGTGGTAGACAATCTGTTTCTACAACCACACATGCACTGATTAGGTACTCTTTCCCATTTTTCAAGGCTATAACCATACCCCATAACTCTCTCTTTATCTGTGGATAGTTTCTTTGGTGAGCACTTACTACCTTTGCTCCAAATCTTACCACATACCTGTGTCCTTCTTTGTCATCTTGCCCTATTGCCCATCCAATCCCTGTAGGACTGGTATCTACTGTCACAATCACTGGCCTTTGACACTCATAGTCTACCTTTCTCAAAGTCGTTGCTGACTGGAGTAACTCCTTGAGGTTTTTCATGGATTTTACATGTGCTTCTGTCCATTTAAACTTTTGATTCTTTCTAAGCAGATGATAAAGAGGATCAGCTACATGTGCATAATGTGGAATCCAAATAACATAGAAGAAACATGCTCCCGGAAACCTTCTAACCTCGGTGATGCTAGTGCATGTTTCTTTCATTCTTTGGATGGCATCTACCTTTGATGGACAAGGTTTCCTACCATATGGCCCGCACATGTGCCCCAGAATGAGCACTTGTTTGACACCAAACATAGACTTTTTCCCTGACAATGTAAGATTCACTTCTTCCAACCTAGACAAAATTTTATCACAATCATTTATGTGATTTACCACAAACCTACGACATCCCTTGAGATCCAAATCTTCATCTTTGTCACTTTCTTCACATCCTTTGATAGGCAAATCATCAATGAAAGGCATTGTGATTTGAGGAATAAAGTCACGTAAGACCTTATTCATCCCATTCATCATATGTGCAACCGAGTTGGTTGCTCCCTGAGGCAAGGTACACATCCTTACCAAACCCAAAGGTGTCCTCATGGTTGTCAAGTCTCTGCTTTCGATTGCAAGCTGAAATTGATCATACCCTGAGTAGAGATCCCCCATTGAGTAGATTGCCCTCCCTGCAAACGCCTCTACAAATTCATCCACAATTGGACCTGTTCCTACATTTCTAATTGTCACCTTGTTCACTGGTTGCATATCTTGGATGAAGCGTAGAGAACCATTCTTCTTTGGAACTGTGAACCACCTGTTTGAGTATGGAGCACAAGAAGGCTCCAAGATTCCCATTTTGATTTTCTCATTCAGTAGCTCTACTAACTTTGGCAAATGAGCCTTTGGAACCGGAATAGGCCGCAGATTCCAAGGCACATGAGGTATTGTGAAAATTACCATAGGAGCTACAATATAAGGATCAACACATCCTATCTCATGTGGATCAAATGCAAAAGCCTTACCATGCTTTGAAAGAATTTCTTTGAAGCACTTTGTCTCCTCTAGTGTTAGAAACTCCTCGCAACCAATCTGCAACTCTTGAAAGGACTCCTTTGTGAAGGTATGCCCGATCTTTTTAGGATTCCGCAAACTTGGTTGTAAAGAAGCCTGTTCAATCTTTTCCTTGTTGTTGTGTGGTAAGGGTGAAGCTACTGGTTTCACCTTCTTTGCTACATTCTTGGATTTAGTTTCAACATGGACTTTTGGGCCAACTGTTTGGCTTTCTTTAAAGGCTTCTATTACTTGATACATTTCCATAGAGCAAACTTCCACAACTTCATTTTCAAGATGCAAACTAGACCTCATTATAGCATCAAGCTCACCCATAGTATCTACAAAAGAAACTTGTTCACACAAACCCAAAACATTTTCAATAGGCTTTAGCAACCCACTCTTTTGCATGCCTATTTGTACATTATGCACATATTGCCTCTCATATCTCTTCAAATCTTCAAGTTTTGTAAAACATACTGATCCATTCTTTGTTACCAAGGAGCTCATTGAGAAAGTTTCACCTATTTTTGGATCAGGCGAGACCCTTTTTCTTTCTGTACCACTGCAATCCCGCTTTACAATGGTACTTGGCAAAAACCCATGATTTGTCTATGATCATGAAACTCTTTGCTTACCTTTGGTAGAGGATGTTCTCTGAGGTTGTCACGATTTCTTTCATGGTTTACACAAACTGTGAGAAATTGGATAGCACGTTTACCATCTTTGCTACGTATCCTAGCATATGCTGAACCATCGTCAATTACCTTTGTTTCCATTCGAACTCCCACAATGTAGGGTTGTCCAAGGATGAGATGATATTAAGATGTATCCTGAACAAAGAATTTTTGGCCAATCTTTACATCACCTATTGTTACCTTCACACCTGGACATGCTGCATACAGTTCACCGGATGAATTGTTTGCCACTTTTACCATCCAGCCATGATCTGTGTCCATCGGCCATTTGCACTTGTTGTAGAGACTCTTTGACATTATGTTTATTTCTGAACCATGGTCAATCAAGGCAACAAATGGCTCTTCAAGATCACCTACCTTGACCAAAGTTTCTGTAGTAGACCTTGCCCAATGACTTCGTGAATAGTAACTCCTAGGAATATCTTCAACTTCTTCATCATCATTTGAGAAATACACTTGCTTCACTCTCCCACTAGATTGGTAGCATCCTACCATAGCTCCATCATTCTCCTTATTTTGCAGTTGCATCCCTTGTGTCTTTGAGGTTTCCCCTTCAACCTGTGAACGAGAAACTTCAGAAAGGGTTTGCCTCTTTCTCTTGATGATGTCAATGATCTCCTCATGGACTTCACGCTTTGCAATGCCAAGAACTTCTCCCAGAGTAAACTCAATCTTGCTATTCAAGATCCTTTCCTCCAAGACTTTCTTTAAATATGTAGCAACCTCAATATCATATTGTAGTTTATAAGTTGGGCCTTTTGTCTTACCTTTCGTTGGCTCTTTCTTCTTTCCTGTTGTAGACTCCTCCATGAGTACTTCAGGTGGAGATGCTCCTTGTGTTGAGGGTGTTTGAGAAGGCATTGAGTCGCTTCTTCCCCCACTTCTAGAAGCTCTTTTTGATGGTCCTTCATCAGCATTCTCACGTCTGCGCTTCTCTTCTACAATTGCCTCATTTTGTTGGCATTTTGTAATGTAGGCATGCACTAACAATGAGTCCACTGGATCATTCCATCCTGTTTCTAGACGTATGCAATCACCTGCTTCATGTAGAATCTCTTTTGTAAGCTTTCCCTTTTTAGCTAATTGCATGACATTTTGCCAAATTTGACCATGATGGTCACTCACCTCTTCCTCACAAAAATGTTCAATTTTTACTCCATAAGTAGCTGCCTCAACTGAAGAGGTGGCATGCTTGGTTGCCATATCTTCAACTAAGGTTTGCATTCCCCCCTTCCCAAAGTTAGTTCTCAAGGGTAGACCTGTCTCTCTTAAGTGGATTTTACCATCCTTAAAAAAGACAACATCTTTTGACAAAGCATCACTAAAATCATCACAATCCCTTCTTACATGGTCTGTACTATCACACCAAATACATCTATTAACAAACCCTTCTTTGGGCTATTGTCTTTGCCTAGGAAGTGGCCCTGATGGTTGGCCTTTTTCTTCAAGCTTTGCAAACTTCACCTTCAAGTCACGCATTCCCTTCACAAGCTCATCTAGCATGGACTCATGAAACTTAGGAGCGATAAAAGTAGGCTTTACCATTTTGTTAGAAGTTGAGGTGGAAGGACTTGTAGTGTTTACTACCATCTTGTCCCTTCTTCTTTGGCGTCTGGCAAGCAGTGAGACAGCACCTTCAACCTCATTCCAGCCGGTCTTTAGTCCTTGCTCAGCATCATTATCTTCAAGAAGAAGCTCCAAATTTTCTTGAAACTCTTTACCTGCAGTTTGTAAGAAAAGATCTGTCTTCTCTGCATCTAGTGTGGCCCTTTCTGTCCTTGTGAGTTGTGCATAGCGCCGCTCAAATTCCCTAAGTAGTTCTGTTATTGATAGTCCTTGCTTTGGCTTGACTACCCATTCTAAGAATGTCCTTTTGGTCACTCTCTCAGAGTCCTCCATGAAATATTCCTCCTTTAAAGCTACTTTGAGTTCTTCCCAATTCCTCCCATGCCCATCTTTAATTGCCCTAACATGCTCCCTAATTTCTGGAGCAACAACTAGCTCAAAGCTTTGAATCATCTCACCTTCTGACACGCGATGTAGCTCCATCTCCTTCACATACTCGCGTAAGTACTTGGTTACATCTTTGCCATTGAACTGATCCATTCTAACGACCGCTTGTATGGCATTCGTTGCTGAAATCTCCCTTCTTTCAGTAGCATGTTGTTGTTGCATGAACATTGTAAATGCTTGAAACATTTGCATTGTTGCTAGGTCAAAATGCATACCCTATTTCTCAACATGATCACCCATGGTTACCCACAAACTCTCACCCTTGCAGATTCGCGTCGGGTTCACCAAAAATATGTCGAGAAATTTGCGGTCTTGCTAGGAAAGCACCGGGCTTATGGCTGTGAGAGTTTGTGAGAGAACTCAACAAAAACTATATGAAGGAGTTAAACCATAGATGCCATGAAGACTAGGGTTTGGAAAGAAGTGCAATCAAAGAAGATTCACTCTTTCTCTTTTGCGCTCACACACACAAAGAAAGAACACAAAAGAGAATGTCAAAACAATACGAAAATGAAAACATCAAGGCTATGGTCATATCGTATCATGGGTAATATGAAAGGGTTAATAGATGAGTTAAGGGCATCCAATCTTGACTGACCAAATAGGCTATGAATTGTGCTTTGGAATTGTAGTTTTGTGCTTACCATAATATATATATTTTGTCTAGTGATTGGGATTAATTGTGTGTACAAATCCTCTTGGTTCATAGCAAGATAACTACGCTTACGTCAAAAGAAAAGTTATAGTCCATGAGACGTAGTATGATGGGATCTGGTGATAGAAGTATTTCATTAAGCCTTTCTGGGCCAAAGAGAAACACTATACGTTGTTGAAAGTGTATTTTTCGGCTAATCCATACATTAATTCTAATAGATCGTACAGAGTGAAAGCGATAGAAATGATCATCATGCGGGTTATTCATTTAGGATAGTATGTGAGAAATGTAGATATGAGAGAAGTGAAGAGATGAGAAGTTTCCCTCCCAAGCCCTATTCTTGCACGTAGGCAATAAGGATACTGCGGGGAGAGATGTATCTGTAGCAAAGAGAACCTAGAGAGGATGAATTACTAAGGATGAGAGAGATAGGTTTGGTTAAGGAGATGATATTAGATATATATATATATATATATATATATATATATATATATATATATATATATATATATATATATATATATATATATATATGTGTGTGTGTGTGTGTGTTGGATTAGAGATGAAAATGAAAACAACAAGAAATCAAGAAAACATCAATGTAGAACACATCTTACTTGAAACCCTTCGGCACCATTATTGATGGGAGAGAGAAGAAGAGTGGATAATTCCACTTTGATTGATACACCAAGTGCAAGACTTTCTTTGATTAGAGTTGATCTTCCAAGGTTAGCTTGTTGCAAAAATAGCTAGTCTCCCTCTAGGAGAAAGTGTAGGCTTGGGCTTATGTTAATGGCTAAGTACAATTAGGCATTACTACTCACTCCCTCGAGAATTCCTCTCATCAATGGCTTGAATGCTTGAGTTCCTTTTTCCAAGGAAGAAGAGGTCCCCTTTTATAGGTGAAGGAAACCCCCAAGGGTTTACACAAGAAGAGAGGAGCCAGTGTGAATAGGAATTGGAAAAGTTGGAAATAAGCTGTCCTTGCATGATGTGGGCAGACTGGGGTCCAATATTTTGATCATATCTCCTCAACCGTGGCTCCAAATAAAAAAGTAAAACTACGAGAAAAAACTTCAGCTCATTATCTACGATTTTCATTTTAAAATCGTTTTCCAATTCGGATTGGAACCTTGTGTAAAAAATTCATCAAAATAGGGTCCATTTATGGCAGCAAAAGTCTTCATGTGGTCTCCTTAGCCTAGACTTTCATTTAATTCACAAGGACACCTCATGCCATATGAAAGCATGACATTGCTCCTTGACAAAGTTTTGTAATCATGCTTGCAATAATGCATTAAAATAAGTGTATCTTTGAAATCGTGCCACCTAGTGTCCCACTAGGATTTGATTCTCTCCTAGTAGCTATTTAAAAAGAAATATAAGAAAAGTATAAAAAATACATAGAATATATATATATTGGAGTTACCCTAGATATAGGATCTAGCTAGGGTGTGAGATGATAATGAAATAGTAGAAATAAAGAATCAATGCTTTTTGCCCCAAGTTAAAGAGGCGGAGCTATTGATGCTTTTCCTGTAGTATTTTCTGATGGTAAAGTAAGGATATGTTACCCTTGAGAAAAATAATAGGATGAGAAAGAAGGCTTATTAATATACTTAGATATGCATATGTACACTATAGGAAATATAATTATGTATCTAAAAAAATACAAGATAGATCTTGTAGCATGCGTTCCCACTATGTACGTGTCACAGCACGACAACGTGTTGCCTAAATCGGCGGATCTGCACTAATGCTGCCTAAATCGGCGAATCTGCATTTGGTATTTTTTAAAATTCATGAATCTGTAATGTTCAATGTGCTACCTAAATCGGCGGATCTAAATCGGGGGATCTGCACCAAGATGAGTATCTACACACTTCCTAGATCGGCGAATCTGTGTGTGCGTGACCAATGGACTAGGCAAGACATAAAGGAAAAAATATTTACTATGTTGTTGACATCACAATGCATTATATCAAAGCACTTACAAATTGTTTGTGCAATATCCCAAAGCACCTTAGCTCACCGAAGTAGCTACATAGCTTATTGACAAAGCATCTCTATAAAATTTCCATGAGGGTATCCTGTATTTATACCATTAGTGGCATATGGGGAGAGGTACGAGTATGAGGCCTACTATGATTCGTCTTTGATTGATGAGAAAGTGGGATTATTCTGCTTAGCTTATGTAAGAAGATGGGATAGCCCTGTCTGGTATAAAAGGGTTAGTATATGCAGTCGAATAAGCATCGATTTGTAGTTAATGATATGATTATAATAAACTGAAAAGAAAATAATGTCCATTCTGGTGTGCATGGCTCTATCTGAATGATTGGACATGAGATAAGTAGTGAAAATAATATCATGTGGGTGCATGTTGGCGGGACACATAGTCATATTTCCCTAAATGTGTGGTGAATGTAATAAAGATAGGCATGTTGAGCAATTTTTACTAAGAAGTAGAAAAATATGCGAGTCATTTAACAAGATTTTCTGGGTTTTTTTTTTCCATAAAGTTCATGACTACAAATGAGTTCATGACTTGTGATAACGTGAACGAATCACAAAAGGCGGAGTAGTATCATGATACACTTTGTAGAAAGTGGTTACAACGGAGAGTTTTAGGGTGGATATTTGGAGATATGAGCAGATCAAATTTTATACTAACTTGTGCTAATCAAAATTATGTAGTACAATGCAGACAAAAAATGCGAGAAATAATGTGGTGTTCGTATGACAAAAAAAAAAACCATGCTAGATTACATGTGCTACGAGAAGTGTTGACAACTTAAAACAAACAAAAAGACTAGTTATGAATCCCGGCATATGGGAGCCGACAGAGCTGTTGCGATATCCGTAAAAATAAAGTAGGCTACATAAAGATTTATGAAACTAGGAGGGCCAAGGGGAGCCTGGATAGGCTTATTTTACAAATTAAGAATTAAGAAAACAAAAAAAAACACATGTCTATTGTGTAGGGGCGGGGAAAGTAGTGCTAGGAGGGTTGCGCCGAGGTTTCCTGGTGTCAGTGGAGGAGGGTCGTCCGAGGAGGTGTTTGGTGAGGCCCATTATAGTAGAGTTTAAGGCAATGACGGAGGCCTGCACGTCCAAAAGGCGAAGACAAAGCCTTCGGAAACGGTTTTCCAAGCGGTCATAGTCTCGTCGAAGTTGTGTGAGCTTATCCTGCAAGGAGCGGAGGGTGTCAAGGACATCAGTTGTGTCGTTGGGCAAAGACAAAGCCATAGATGATGGTGTAAATGTGAGGAGCATTGAAGAGAGAAGTTCCGACTTGACCCGATGGAAAAGCGATTGATGATGTCGATAAAACTGGTTACTATGAGGAGAGTTGTGAGAACCAAGCTCCAGGCTGATACACTCCTTGTGGATCGACGAATCCAATGTCTGAAGAGTAATAAAACTTCATTGAAGAACTTCGCAATGTCCTCTTCTGTAGGGAGTTGTACTCGCAGAGAGTGGCGAAGAAAAGTATTTTAACATCGTAGGAAACTATCCCAGGAGACCTCATCAGCAGCATCGTTAATGAGCAGTCATTGCAAGGCTTCGTCAATCTCCGTAGTCGTAGCGAAGGACAGGAGGGAGAATCTGTTGGCGGTTAGCCACAGCGGGAGAGAGAGAAGTTTGGGGGAGGCTGTGGGCTTCACGATCTGCAGAGAGGGGAGCACGTACCAGCTTTGATTACAAAGCATGATGATTCTGCATGCAGGACGGGCACACACACTCGATGGCGGCAGTTCATCATCTGCATGTGGGGTGGTTGTTATTCAACCAAAGAAAGAGAGAAAGAGTTCGACACCTCACGAGAGAGAGGGATGGCGGCTGAACAGAGCCAAAGAGAGAGAGCGCCATTTTTTTTTTTGTAGGTTGTCATGCAATGGTGGGAAAATACTGGCTGAAAAACTAGCTGTGGTTGGTGTCAAAGGGGCCACTCTGGGGGGTGGGGCACTGACGGCCATGCATGGAAAAGCAGAGGGAATCGAAAGACCCAGCTCTCAAGGTCCACCTTGATATGATTTTGCATGGCGGTTGGCCGAGTAGGTCCGCTGAAAGTGAGAGAAAGACCAGTTGAGAGAGAGAGAGAGAGAGAGAGAGAGAGAGAGTTAGAAGTTGGATGGCTGGCGAGGGCCCCGAATGTTGCGCTCACAAGATGGGCCACCTTGTATAGCTAGTGCAGCTGTGGACCACTGAAACTCGATGGTTGCATATGATGGGGTTGGTTGGAGGCTGCATGGTGGCCGGCTTGGCGTTGTGCGGTGGGTAGAACATGTGCACTTCAGTCCGATGCAGCAGTTTTGCAGCCAGACGCTACTTATGATGCACGGTCCATACTGCCAGTTTTTGAGGCGGCCGGTTTGTTGGTTGTGTTGTAGTGGGCCAATGACTACAACTCCCCCGTCATCTCTTCTGCAAGTGCTAGCGCAAAGTTTCTTAATGCCGTCGACGTGAAGTTGTCCCTAGTGCCACTGCAGGCCATATAACCATTGCTTGGTAGGGTGTTTAATCCTTACGGTAGAAATAAGGGATGATTCTCTTTTTTTTTAAAAAAAAAATTGTTCCCACGAAAATCTTAGGCTTATTTTCCTGCATTCAGCAATAGTTATGGTCAAATCCCGATGCTTCCGTCAACATTTCACAATGGGAAGGACCTTGAAGGTCACTCAAAGTTCATCGAGATACGTGTCCTACGCAAAACTCATCCGAACAAATCTTCAATGGCTACGAGATGATTCTAATGGGGTTGAAAGAAGATTTGTCGGGTTCCAATGTTTGTTTGCTGATAGTATGCATCCGTTCTAGTGGTATCGGTCTCCATTTTGTTCAAGCTTACCTAGTGGTTCTCTATGATCAAATTTTGAGCCCAATTTTTCCCGAGATCCCTTAAGATCTTGAAGGATTACTCCTAGTTTGTTATATTTTCACTTACTCTATTTCTTCTTCTCCTAGCCCGGAGGAAACTAATCAAACCTCCATTACTTATAACACAACCATCCTCAGACAATATGATAGCCTAATCTCGTTCTTTTCGTACTTGAGTTAGATTGCATGCATCATATTAACAGATATTATGCTCTAGACGGTACTTATCATACAACCAGTTATCCTTACCTATATAGATATTCGATTAATCACAAAAAAATCCAATATCTTTAAACAATTTGAAATATTTATGATGCGAGGAGGTTCATAATAATCACGTACCTCTAATTTTAAATAAGAAAAATCAATTGTAAGTAAGCATGACTTATCTTTGTTCACCATAATCTCCATAGCCATCATCGATGCAAGTCCAAGAGCATAGCCACAGCTATGATACCACTGCTACAGACGGAAGCCTGGCTGCCCTACAAAATACTCGAAAATAGCACATAGCGATACATAAACGACTAAATCTGCATACCTCGAATCACACGACACCTAATCCACGTGGTACACGAGCCGAGAGAGAAAGAGAGTGTGATAGAACTAGAGAGCACGTGCAGGCGCACCTCCTAGAGCGGAGTGCTACGCCGGCACAGCGAGAGAGAAGAGGGGAGAGGGGAGAGGGGAGAAGAAGTACACAGACACTGGGTGCAATCTCCCCCTGTGCAAGAGTGACCATTTCCCTCTTGCACGTATTTAATTTATAGATTCTTGAATGGTCAAAGTGAGTACAAACTGGCCGGCCGGTCATAAATGGCCAAAGCTCATAAAGAGCACTTGAATAATAAAATGTACATAAAATATGATATCCTTTTGCAATAGCTTAGCTCGGTCAAGGCTTTTCCACTTGTCACAGCTGCAATAAATAATAAGATATCAATTCCATAACATGAGGTTCTTGTGGGAACACAACCCAAGCTTGAGGTGCTTTGTCATGCTTGCTGGCTAAGGTGCTTGGGGTAAGGTGTGCAAAAGTCAAAACCTATCCCTACAAGGAGGGGGCGATCCCTACAAGAGGGGGGTAGAGAAAGAACACACACACCCTCACACAAGGTAAGCTTGCTACAAAGAAATCATTTAGGACACTTGTCAAGTTCCTCCTCATGTTGTCCTCATGGTATGCCTAAATCTTATTGGTTGGCCACCCAAGGGGTCCAATGATAATTTAGTAAAATTAGTTAATTGTTTAAATTTTATTTATCAAGTCCTCTCTCTCAAACGGGAAAGGGGGGAACTTGTCCCAAGACTACCCTTGTTGCTTGTAATGCACCTTGCATGTGATTGGTTTTGCAGGGGTCCAATGAGCATCAAGCTTGAGCTACAAGGGGGGGTCGACCAAGGAAGCTAGGGGCATGCTTGAGGGGTATACTCTACCACATACACACACACACACACACACACACACACACTCATTGTGCTACAAGGGGGGGTCGACCTCACAGCAGGAATTATTGCAGAAAATTACCAACCAACTAGAAAGCCTCTCCCTAAACTTGGTTCAAGGTTTGAGACCCCCGCCACCGGCCAATGGAGCTAATCGCGAAGGCGATCAACAGCAAGCTAGGGAATATGTATGCTACAATTTTGGGCAGGTAGGGCATGGTATGTATTACTGCTCCTTTCCTCGCCAAGGGAATGGTATCCACGATGACTGCCTTGGCAACAAGTAACTCCTCCACGTGATAGGCCACAAGTCAGGCATGTTACACCTATGGCACCACCCATACAAATCTTGGCCCCCCCTGCACCACCACCACGGCTTGCACCAGCAAAAATTCCATGCTCCCTCTTGGGGGTAAAGATCGGGCAGTGTCAGTGATTAGCTTAGATCAATGCAAGGACAAAGGGAAAGCGAAGGTGAGTGAAGTTGATGCGATGCCAATCAAAAGGGTAAGGAGACACAAATCAGGATGCAAAGAAGAGAAAGGGTAGATCTAAAAGACATATTGGCATGGAAGATTTTCCATTGGGAGTAGGATCACTGCCTTATGACCTTGTTGTAGACGTTAGCAAGCAAGGACCAAAGATTACTTAGTAGCAACTCCTCCATCTTTCAACTAAGATGATGAGGGCTTAGTCTAACATGGTAAGCACCAGGAGGGCTAAAGGTAAGTTCGTTGGGGCCATCAGTGCCTGCGAAATCAAGGACATAGTACCAATGGTAGATGTTGAGATCAAGGATCAATGGATCTCTGATGTCTATATTGATGAAGAAACAAAAATTTGTGTGATGATCAAGAAACTTATGCACTAGGGTTAGAAGTGAATGAGCACACTTCTTTGCAGGAAAATATGGCCAACAATTTCTGAGTTTCTTGCATCGGCAAGGTCTCTCTCTCTCTCTCTCTCTCTCTCTCTCTCTCTCTCTCTCTCTCTCTCTCTCTCTCAAGACACACGAAACACTCACACCCACACAAACCTCTACACACACACACACTCCCTCAACCTCTCTCTCCCCATCACCCGCTCTCTCCATCTCTCTCTCTCACCTCCCTCTCTCTCTCTCTCTCTCTCTCTCAAGACACACGAAACACTCACACCCACACAAACCTCTACACACACACACACACACACACACACACACTCCCTCAACCTCTCTCTCCCCATCACCAGCTCTCTCCATCTCTCTCTCTCTCACCTCTCTCTCTCTCTCTCTCTCTCTCTCTCACACACACACACACACACACACACACACCACTCCCTTCCACCTCTCTCTCTCTCTCTCTCTCTCTCTCTCTCTCTCTCTCTCTCTCATTCAAACCACCTTCTCTATCTTGTTCTCAGCAAAATATCTCTCCCTCTCTCTTAGTATACACTAATACACACTCTCTTTCCCCCTACACACACACAAGCACGTACACACTCACACAGTTACATACACACACACACACTTACACACACATACGGACACTGCACGCATATGCGCACGCACACATTCAAACAAGCACATGCATGCCATACGCAAGTACAAGAATAAAGATGAGAGAAACTCGACACCGAAGCCCAAATCAACGAACAAAAAACCAAGAACACGCGATGGCGACCATCATTCAAAGAAAGACACTGAAGGAATGACCCGATTGGCAGCCCCGAAAGTGACAAACGCACTACACCGATGCACCAGCAAAGCCCGCATTCACTGGCATCTCGTCCACGATGCATCTCCACAATAAACATCCATAGGGTAATCTACTTTTCCATTTTCAAGCCAAAACCTTGTATAAAAAACATTTGTATTGAAGCGGTCCGGGGCGGGCAACAAGAAGAGCAACCTCTAGACACCCTTCAAGGCTCCCGTGCTGCTCAATGGGGCTGGGGCACAACACAACACAAACCAAAACAACAAACCCCCAGCCAAATCCCAACTACACAAGGGGCATCACCTAGTTTAAGAGCGAACTAGGACGCAAAAGAGGAGAATCGTTAGAGCAACCCACAAACAAGCAAGGAATTTACACTAACCCTAACACCAATGGAACACTCTCACACACTAAAACACGAGAGAGAGAGAGAAAGAGAGAGAGAGAGAGAGAGAGAGATGGTGCTCGGGCTGCTTTGAAGTGTATCGTTAATGATCAAGCAAACATAAATAGATATATGTAAGAAAGAGAGAGAAGGGGGAAGGGGGTGCTTGTTGCACTAATGCCTTCTTACAAATCTGTCATGACCAATCAAAGTGAGATTAGTATTTGTTCAACATAGCCTGATTAAATTACACCACAACACATCACAAGAAAAAAGCCACCCCAATCACTGTCTTAAGGCTAGGGGAGCCCTCTCCACCCTGTCGCCCTCTTACAGCATGTGGGATTTATGGCTAAATTGATAACAATACCCGGAGACAAGCTATCAAGAACTTAAATAGAACACCAAGACACTTACACATCATTATTGTCCATGACTTCACGTTGGAAGAGAGACAAGGTATCCATGCTTAGTCCAAATTCACCCTCCTTGATTCAGCAAATGTTGGGCTTACTCTAGTAGGAGAAATGATAGATTTTCTACTCTCAATTTAATGATCAATCTCTCGTACAATGGCATAGAGTTCCCTTGCTAATCACCCTTAATACAACACATACATATGCCTAATGCCAATGAGATTCCACTCAAGAGCTCCTTCTCAAGAGGTTGAGCTTGGCTTCTCAAGCTATAGCATAGTGCTCTTTCTTCTCCCCCCCTTTTGTGCTAGCTACACCCTCCTTTTATAGCAATTTTGAAGGCTAGGGTTACTCCTCTAACCATGGATGGGTTAGATTTTCAGCAATTTATCTAATTTCTTTTGCTTAGAATTATCAAGAAGTTGGTGGGGAAAGAGAGAGGAGAGAAATGGAGGTGATAGGACTTTTCATAGTGGGTTAGTGTTAATAGAGTTAGTATTAATTTACAAATGGATTTGGATATTTACAATGGGAGTATCCATGTAGGATACAAATAAGGAAGAAAAACTCTTAAGAGGTAAGAAAAGGTGGATTTCTTACAAGGTTGATGCTCCAAGTGTCTTGAGTAGGGCCAATTTTGACGCTTGTTGACGGTCCACTAGCTTTGACGGTACATTTTTTCTCCACTCTTGACCTTCCTTGAGAGACAAGGTAATTGAAGCTGAGTAATCAACCACCATGATGCTGTCTTTTAAGAGAAGAGGCTAAATTTTGTGGTTTTTTGATAGATATGGGTAATTTGGAGGAGAAAAAAAGAGACTAGGTGGTCAATTTTGGTATAGAATTGTGTGTGGGAGGTATGAGTTCACCATGGTTTCTCTTATTCTTCAAGGTTGAAGAGAAGGTGAGTAGGGTGCAGAGAGGAGTGGTGAGAAAGGTGGGGATGATGAGTGGAGAAGTGTGTGTGAAAGAGGAAAATGATAAAGTGGAAGAGAGAGTGTGGCTGCATAGCATGGGAAAACTGGGGTCCACTAATAAAATCATAGCTCACAGCTCGTAGCTCAAAAAAATATGAAAAAATTTGAGGCAAAAGTTCAGCCCACGAACTACAACTTTTGTTTGTATCACCTTTTCAAATTCGGAGAGCAAGTGAACTTTAAAAATTCAGCAAAACCGACCATTTTTTTCCACTGCACAAGGTCCTTGTGGGGTCCTTCTTTGGATGATTCTTTTGAATACCTCCAAGAGTGAGCCCTTCATAGTGCATGTATGCATGTCACCTACCCTTGACCTTATTTGGTAGGTCTATAATTGAAGATATTGTTGAGATCATGATATAAGTGAATAGTACAACTAAGAAAATCAAATATTGAGGGGTCTAAAAAATATGTACATGTCAAATATAAATAATATAAGTGAAAAAAATATAAAGGGGTCAAAAGAAATCTCTCTCATTATGAGGCTATCATAAAAAGATAAATATTTTTGGTGTTCTAATTTTTTAGAAAAAAAACAAAATAGATGTAGGAAGGGAAAAATCACAATAGTGAAAAAATATACACATAAATAAAACTAGTTTTTTTGGATTTTTGTTAAGGTGGAGTTACACCAAATATAAGAGAAGCTTACATGAAAATATTTCTATATGGAATAAAGAGTATGAAAAATAGTAAGAAAAATTGTGGTAATGGTGAGGCAATGTACAGAGCATAAATAACACACACCTAGGTAGAAATATTTAAATAAATACCAAAATAATTATGAAAAAATCTTTTATTTAGGCCCTATATACAAAGAAATATTTACATACGCATGGGCCATAATATACTTATTTTTTTTGGCTCAACTAGCCCAATGACTAGCTAATTGAGGGTTTTTTATTTCAATAAGGAGATATGGGAAAAGTCCCCTAACTCACACGTACCTATATATAGTGAAAGGGTGAGGGTAACCACAGTGTTTGAGTGATTTGATAGGGTGAGATAACTCACTATGGCAATTACAGAGAGCCGAAAAAACGGCTATCATTAGCCCTCCCCCAGGATGATGGTATATTCATGTACCATCATAAAGAATCATTTCCAAAGAGAGTGCTTCAGAGTGCTTGACAAGATCTTCATTGTTTGGCCCCTTGGAATTTTGGTTTGTGTTACACTCATGCTTCATTGAACAATACTTACATGGGATAGTTTCCTTTTGCTCTGGTAGATCCTTTGGTAGAAGGTGACTCAAGTAAGGCTTCAAGCGATAGCCGTTTACCTTCCTGGAGTGCTCTTTCCCATTCAAGTCCATAAGTTGATAGTAACTTGAATTGAAAGCCTTCTTGACTATGTATGGCCCCTGCCATCTTGTTTCAAATTTGGCATCAAAACGATTATCGAAGCACAAGATCTCCTTCATTGATACCTTTGTCCTTCAGTTTCTTGTCAAGCTTCTCCTTTGTCTGTGTGGCTTTCCTCTTATAGCACTCGTATGCTGCTTCTCTTTTCCACTCAAGCTCAGCTAAGGTAAGAAGTCGATCCATCCATGCTTCTTGATCATCTTGTGCTGATTTTCCATGAAGTCGCATTGTTGGAATGTTTAGTTCAATTGGCTGTAAAGCCTCTTGACCATAGACCAAGTGAAATGGTGTGAACTCCGTGGCTTCCCTATGTGTGGTTCGATACGCCCACAAGGCACCATCCAAGAAGTCATCCCACAAGTTTGTCTTGTTTTTCACCATCTTTCTAATGATGCCTGCAATGACACCATTAGCTTTTTCTACCAAACCATTTGATTGGGGATAGTAGGGTGTACTGTGACGATGTAGAATGCGAAGTTCTTCACAGACTTTTGTGAGCAATCCCTTTCTAAACCCTGGACCATTATTAGAAACAGTCTCCAAAGGTGTGCCAAATCTACAACAAATGTGAGTGTAGACAAATTTTCTCACTGTCCTCTCATTTACCTTTGCCACACTTTGTGCTTCCACCCACCTAGTCATATAGTCTACAACCACTAGAATGTAGAGTTTACCATCCATTTAGTGTCGTAGGCAGAGGACCCATAGCATCAATGCCCCACTTTTCAAAGGGTCTATTTGCAAGCACAATTTTCCTTGGACCATAAATCAATCTTCTATTCCCATTTACCTGACAATTGTGACAACTTTTACACTAATGTTGGACATCCACATGCAGACTTGGCCAAACATACCCCCTCAAGCAAAATCTTCTTCATAGTTAATTCTTGGGAAAAATGACCACCACATGCCTCTTCATGCAAACCTTTTAGAATGGCTGGAATTTCCGCGATAGTTGGTACTCTTCTGCACACTTTATCCTTCCCTCTTTGATAGAGGGAGCCTTCTAGGAAGAGATACATGCTTGCCTTCTTCATGAGTCTCCTCTTCTAAGCTTTTGTGAAGTCTGGTGGAAACTCACCCTCCAAAATGTAGCCAATGATGGGAGCCAATGACTCCAATGCCTGGTACCTCGGTTGCTTCACAGCAGTCGCCACCATGATGACCTGCACTTCTTTCTTTACACATGCAACGGCTTGTTGTGCAAGTAAATCAGCATCTTCATTTTGTTTCCTAGGAATATGATATAATTGCACCTCCTCAAATTGATTAAATAGCCTACGAATGGTATGAACTTTGGCCCTTAGTCTTTCATTTTTGCATGCCCAAATGCCTAAAATCTGCTTCACAATGAGAAGTGCATCCCCTTTTACCATGAGACGTTGTATACCATGGCCAATGCATATTTTTAAACCATGAAGTAGTGTGTCATATTCTGCTTCATTGTTGCTAGCTGAACTTGGTAGATTGAACTTCTCTTTCATGACCACCTCTCCACTTGGGTTGAGCAACACTAGCCCTCCCCCTGCTTTTCCTGTGGCTCGACGAAAAGCTCCATCAAAGAACAAGGTAAAAGCATTAGGAATACTTTTTGGTGGTGACAATGGTAGGGTCTTTACTTCAGGCACCTTAATCTCCTTTTCATGCACCCTATAAGTGAGAATCCCTGCCAATTGTGCACGCACACTATCTTCTACCTTGAAAGAGTATTGAAACTCTTGCAACTCCATAATCCACTTTGAGATCCTAGTACTAAGATTCATTTGAGATGACACCCAAGGGAACAAATTTTCTGCAGTGAGAATTACAAAAGGTTTTGGTAGCATGTAGGATCTAAACTTTCTCACCGCAAACATGAGAGAAAGCATCATGAGTTCTGCTTCTTTGTAGTCTCTCTCCAAAGCATTCATGACCCTACTAGCAAAGTAGATGGGTCGCATCCTTGTACTGTGGGGATCTTGTTGTAGCAACACAACACCAATTGTTTCCCTTCCAACACTAGAGCTAACAAAGAATGTGTACTCCCAACAAGGAGGCATGAGTGTTGGTAGCTCTGACAAAATGACTTTAATGTTACAAAAATACTCTTCAAGCTCATCAGACCATGCAAATTCTACTTGTTGTGTCAACTTTTGCAAAGGATGAAGCAACTCCGAGGCTAAGTGAATGAAGTGTGACATATACTTCACCTTCTGAATGAAAGAGATGACCTCCTTAAGACTCTTCGGTGATGGGAGCTCAATAAGAGCCTTTGCCTTTGAAGGATCCACCTCAATGCCTTTATAGGAAACCTTGTGACCGAGCAAGATCACTTCATCCTCACCTATGTGGCACTTGTCGGCGTTGAGTTGACCTCCCATGTCGTAGAGCTTCTTTAAACCTTCTTCTACCCTTTGTAGATGCAATGATTTTGAGCTATAAATGCAGAAATCATCAATGAACACCCTAATTGACTTTCCAAAGAATGCTTGAAACACCATGTTCATGAAACGTTGGAATGTTGCAGGAGCATTTGTCAGACCAAATGGCATGACTCTAAAAGCATAACAACCCCAAGGAGTGATAAAGGTTGTTTTCAATTGATCTTCCAATGCGATACCTATTTGAAAGTAGCCTGAGTAGCCATCACACACAGTGTAGTTCTCATGACCAGCTACCTCATTTAGTATCTCATCCTGAAATGGGAGGGGAAAGTGATCTCTTTTTGTTGCCTCATTGAGTGGACGGTAATCCACACACACCCTCCACTTTCCGTTTTTCTTAGGAGTGACAACAATGGGAGAGACCCACTCTGAATTCTCCACTGGATAAATGAAACCTGCTGCTAGAAGCTTTCTTACCTCCTTGAGTAAAGCCTGCTCTTTGATGACTCCTAGCCTTCGTAGCTTCTGAGCCTTAGGTGTAGCCTCTGGCTTCAACTCAATTTTGTGTTGAACAGCATCTACTCCACGCACATCGGTGTAGTCTTTAGCAAAAAGCCTAGGAAATTTCCTTAGCACACATTTGAACTCCTCTCTTTCATCCTTTGTAAGTGTTGTAGATAGCATACCTTCTAGCATTCCTTCATCTTGAACACCTTCGTTCTCTTGAGGACCTACCTCCTCCAAGCCTTGACAAGAGGTCTCTTGGTTGCTTGGCTTAAACCTTACCCCCATGACTTCGATGGAAGACTCCTCTTCAGTAATGCTGCCGCTACTTTCTTCTTCTGAAGTGCTATCGGTCCAACCTTCTTCCGTCTCACTTTGAGATGATTCTTCATGGAGCTCCTCTTGGCGTTGCTCCTTCATGTCAAAGACAACCTTCTTATGATTTTCGTTCCTGCAAATTAGCTTTCCACTCTCCCAATCCTGCAAAGCTCGCATTTTCATTAGCCATGGTCTCCCTAGGATAAATGGGTAACCATTTCCTTTGGTAGACATGACATAGAAATCCACTGCCTTCTTAATGCCAAAGGCCTCCACAAAAACATTTTTACAAATGCCTACGCACCTAGCCTTGCTATTGTTTGCCATCTTGACCTTAATTTCAGGTGTCTCATGGATGTGCATGCCTAGTTTTTGCATGAGTCCCTCTGTCATGATGCAAATTTGTGCACCCCCATCCACTAGACCTTTCCTAACAATCTCCCTTTTATGTAACAATCTAGCACAGGTGTAATGTCCTCATTCATTTCAGCTTGTGCAATTTTTACAACAGGCCCACTCTCTTTTACCTTTCTCCTAGTGCTAACTGCCCTTGTTAAATCCCTCCTAACTTGTGGACATAATGCAAGAAATTGAGGCCATGAAATATCAGGACCCTTACCTCTCATGTCTTCCAACAAGTTGTACGGAGCCATACCATGTCCAAGAGGGAAGTCTTGGAGGTTGATACGACGTCGAGTCCTCTTGGTTTCCTTGGTTTCCTTTGCCTTCTTGCCTTGTCCATGGTCACTCTGTGATGTGACTCCTTCTTTCTCTTTACCTTTTCCTCGGCCACGCTTAATGCCATTGGCTTCCATGTCAACCTCATTTGAATTTGTCACGTCTACCACATGCACATTTGGATCTAGCGAAGGTGGAACTCCTTCTACCCCTTGTGGAGGTGGTCTTGGTCCATTTGGCCTTTGTAGAAGCCTTGGTTGTTGACCAGCTCCTTCTCCTGCATTCATCACTGGGTAATTCAAGTTAGGTCTCCCTGGCTCTCCACGGGGCTAAGGACAATTATACATCCCATGTCCAGACTCTTCGCAATTCCAACATTGCAAGACTCTCCTAGTTCGTGGCTCTCTCTCTTCTGACTTCTTTGCTTGTCCCTTTGGACCTACAGCTTGTGCAAGGTGAATTGACAGACTGCTTAAAGATTCATTTAACTTCTCAATCACTTCAGCCGTTACCTCAAGAAGCTCCCTAGATGTTGATGCTTGTGACTTACCTTTGGGTCTAAGACCTTCTATTGGAACCTCTCCCCTTAAGCACTTGAGTTTCCTATACTTCTCAGCAGCCCTAGTTTCAGCTGCATCAAAAGTAGCAGGTGCACCCGCCTCAACTTTTACCTTAACACTAGGTTGGTAATGGGACACTTTTATGTTCTGGGACACTTTTATGTCCTGTTAAGTGACCATTTTCCTTAAATTATGTCAAGAGTTTCAAAATGGATTTTGAGGTTCTATCTATCTAGAAAGTTGTCTCATGAGCTGAAAAAAACTCGACATTTTTTGGAATATCAATTCCATCTTTAACCTTGTCCTTGCACAACATTTCACAACCTAAACTGTGTGAAAAAACGGGTCCTGTTTTTGGCTTTTTTCAAATTTTTGTAACTATACCACTCTAGAATTCATGTTTTGTAAGGTCTATAATTGCTAGAGAACTATCTTTAGTAGTCCTCAACATGTCCTGATGCTTCTAGGAGAAATAAATGTTAAAGTTGTAAGTTATGACCAAATTACAAAAATTGTCAAATCCGTTTTTTTAGCCAATTTTATCTATTCTATGATTTTTTTGGTGGCTTTCATGATATCCAAATTCGTTTTGATTTTCTATGTCGCATATTGTAACATAATGCTAATATCCTTGAGTTTTGGGCACCTAATACCCTATTTGCATAGTAGACAACGATGGTTGATTTTTTCAATTATAGATGAAAACGAAACATTCTAGTATATCAAGTATAGCTTTTTCAATATTGTTAGTTTTCTTGTGATAACTACATGCATTTGTGGTAGTAACCATATCTAGGCTAAAGATCAAATTTGGCTAGATATTGAATATTTTCTATGGAATTCTAAAACTCATAATGTTGAACCCAGTTTTTTCATGTTTGCTGTATTTAGCACTTCATCTTTGTCCCCAAGATTCCCCTGGTAAGAAATGCATTATTCTTTTGACATGCTCCATGCTCCTTATGAACCTAAAGGACAATAGGAACTAAGAAAACATGATATATTATTTGTATTGAGCGTTGGCTATAGAAAAAGATGATAGGTTTACAGAATGGTAAAAATTCAACTTTTTGTACCTATTTCTTTGGCAAAATAAAAAATAGTGAGTGAGAAGCAATCATATGTTCTGATCACCAACCCATTGAAGTTAACTAGGGATTTATCTCAAGTCCTACAAAAATCCCTACTCTTTTTTTTATGCAAAGACGTAAGAAATGACTGTTTTGATGAAAATGTAATGGTCCATCAACTTTGGAGGCTTGGTGTGACCAAAAGATGAGAAATTTTACAAGTTTCTTATTTTTTCAATGTGTCGTAGGCCTTGAACTATAACCTCATGAAAGGATTTTACAAAATGAGTGGATCTACTATGGTTTTGGAGGTTTTTTTCAAAACCCTAAAAGGACACTTTTATGTCCTGTTAGGTTACCAACCTAGTATTAAGGTCAGGAAAGAGTCCGGCTATGAACCTCTCCTTCTTTAAAAATTCTGCACAATCACCAGGGTTAGCAACATTTCGTATCCATAGAGCCCAAAGACGTAGAAACCCTTGCTTGTACAAGTAGTAGTCATCTAAGTCTTTTTGCTTGTAAGAAACAATGTCTTGCCATAGTTTTTGAGTGTTTTGGGGATCAAAGAAGTATCTCTTAAAAGGATTCAAAACTTCTGTGTAATTCCCCTTAACTTCCTCAGGCAAAGAGTCAAACCAAGTACTAGCATCTTTCCTAAGGACCACCTCAAACATTTCTACACGTTCTTGATCGGTTACTATCCTCTTGATATGGCAAGACATCTTGAAATTTGCTAAAACTAATTCTGCATCCTCTCCAGGCTCTCCAAAGAAAAGAGGATATCCAGACATTTGGCGTTGGCTCTCCATTATTATGAAAGATTACAACACGAGTTACAATAAAGGATACAATAGAGATTTAGAACCACTCGCCTGCAAATGAAGAAGTAAGAAAATACCACTCTAGGTTTTCTTCTTCAGCTATCCAAGCTTCAATGAGGTCTCGATTTGTTTGATCAAAACAAAAAGGTAGACTATTGATGAGCTCTAAGAAGGGTTGAAATTCTTCAAAGCTAAGGCGATAAACAGAATCTCTAGAACTTCATTTTCTTGGATTCAAAAGAGCAACCACGTCCCAACTGATAAATTGCACTTGCTCTACAATTCCCAACGCACAAGCGGTTTGTATAAAAAACTAGATCTTCATGCTCGTCGAAGGCCGTGAGAAAGTAGCAATTGACTAGGAGCTCCTTTCCTTTCCTTCGAGTTCCACACAGTCGGAGTGAGGCAACCTTCTCACAATTTCATAAAGAACATCCTCATCAAGTTCAATCAAGTTTGCAAGATTTAAAGACTCCACTTGTGCTACAAAATTCCTGGACAAAAACTCCTTAGGATTATGGTTAAATCATTCAAAAGCATAAAGAGATTTACAATGTCTTCTATGAACAAAGTGTCATAGAAAGTAGAGAAGGATGAGAATTTATACAAATTTGCAATCTTCTCTATGCTCTCTTTATTAGACAAGCTCTGAATAGCTCCCTATCTCCTTTGTTGAAAGCGAAGGAGAAGACTATTAATAAGACGCAAATGAGGGAAAAATTCACCAAATGTGAGTCTATGAAGCATGAACTCTGGCCGCAAGTTTCCTGAAGAGTCTTCCTCAATGGTGAAATGCACTCGCCAAATGCCAAATTTCACTCTATTTACCAATCTTAGGGCACACCCTAGTTGGATGAATGCGCGGTCTTCCTTAGTGCCCAACAACAAGAGGAAAATGGAATCCACGCGTAGGACCTTTCGTCTTAACTTCACCACCCTCTTGTTTATGAGGAGACGCCTTACTTACTACTTGCTCCTGCAACTCAATTGGTAATAGAGCTAGATCTCTAAGCATTGAACTTTCACTGCACACACATTCCCTGTTAGAAAAATGATCTTTTTTTGTTTCTTGTAACAACTTGGACAAAGAAAAAACAAACATACACACTATTTTGCCGGGTTGCACTTCATTTTAAAATAAAATGAACACATGTACATCAAAAGAAGTGTGGTAGTTGATGAGAGGTAGAATGACAGGGTTTGGTGATGCAAGAATTTCTCCTACTCTTTGGGCACCAAACATGAACACCATTCGTTGTTGAAAATGGATCTTTCTACTAATTGCAACGTTTATTCTAATGTGTGGAGTAAAATGAAAGGGAAAAACCTCTATTCCTGGGCCATTGTCCATGGCCTATGCATGTCCTAATGCTTAAAATAACACAAAAATATAGACGTCCAAGCTAATATCGTACCTAATGAGAGGCAAAATAAAAGGATTTACCGAAGTGTTTATCTCGGCTAACCTAAGAGGACCTAAAATCCTACGAATTACCCGTTGAAATTGCAACTTAGTACTAACAATTATGTGTATCTTTTGCCTTGCAATGGGAATGAAAGGATCATACAAACTCTCGTGATTCATGCAAACTACTTGACTATGCTAAAAGTTGATCCTACACAAACACATACATGAGTTGTTTTCCTCAGTGGGGGCACCAATTTGAAGCGGTCCGGGGCGGGCAACAAGAAGAGCAACCTCTAGACACCCTTCAAGGCTCTCGTGCTGCTCAAAGGGGCTGGGGCAAAACACAACACAAACCAAAACAACAAACCCCCAGACAAATCCCAACTACACAAGGGGCACCACCTAGTTTAAGAGCGAACTAGGATGCAAAAGAGGAGAATCGTTAGAGCAACCCACAAACAAGCAGGGAATTTACACTAACCCTAACACCAATGGAACACTCTCACACACTAAAACACGAGAGAGAGAGAGAGAGAGAGAGAGAGAGAGATAGAGAGAGAGAGGAGAGAGAGAGAGAGAGAGAGAAAGAGAGAGAGAGAGACAGAGAGAGAGAGATGGTGCTCGCTTGCTTTGAAGTGTATCGTTAATGATCAAGCAAACATATATTATATATGTAAGAAAGAAGAGAGAAGGGGGAAGGGGGTGCTTGTTGCACTAATGCTTCTTACAAATCTGTCATGACCAATCAAAGTGAGATTAGTATTTGTTCAACATAGCTTGAGTAAATTACACCACAACACATCACAAGAAAAAAGCCACCCCAATCACTGTCTTAAGGCCAGGGGAGTCCTCTCCACCCTGTCGCCCTCTTACAACATGTGGGATTTATGGCTAAATTGATAACAATACTCGGAGACAAGCTATCAAGAACATAAATAGAACACCAACACACTTACACAGCATTATTGTCCATGACTTCACATTGGAAGAGAGACAAGGTATCCATGCTTAGTCCAAATTCACCCTCCTTGATTCAGCAAATGTTGGGCTTACTCTAGTAGGAGAAATGATAGATTTCCTACTCTCAATTTAATGATCACTCTCTCTTACAATGGCTTAGAGTTCCCTTGCTAATCACCCTTAATACAACACATACATATGCTTAATGCCAATGAGATTCCACTCAAGAGCTCCTTCTCAAGAGGTTGAGCTTGGCTTCTCAAGCTATAGCATAGTGCTCTTTCTTCTCCCCCCCTTTTGTGCTAGCTACACCCTCCTTTTATAGCAATTTTGAAGGCTAGGGTTACTCCTCTAACCATGGATGGGTTAGATTTTCAGCAATTTATCTAATTTCTTTTGCTTGGAATTATCAAGAAGTTGGTGGGGAAAGAGAGAGGAGAGAAATGGAGGTGATAGGACTTTTCATAGTGGGTTAGTGTTAATAGAGTTAGTATTAATTTACAAATGGATTTGGATATTTACAATGGGAGTATCCATGTAGGATACAAATAAGGAAGAAAAACTCTTAAGAGGTAAGAAAAGGTGGATTTCTTACAAGGTTGATGCTCCAAGTGTCTTGAGTAGGGCCAATTTTGACGCTTGTTGACGATCCACTAGCTTTGACGGTACATTTTTTCTCCACTCTTGACCTTCCTTGAGAGACAAGGTAATTGAAGCTGAGTAATCAACCACCATGATGCTGTCTTTTAAGAGAAGAGGCTGAATTTTGTTGTTTTTTGATAGATATGGGTAATTTGGAGGAGGAAAAATGAGACTAGGTGGTCAATTTTGGAATGGAATTGTGTGTGGGAGGTATGAGTTCACCATGGTTTCTCTTATTCTTCAAGGTTGAAGAGAAGGTGAGTAGGGTGCAGAGAGGAGTGGTGAGAGAGGTGGGGATGATGAGTGAAGAAGTGTGTGTGAAAGAGGAAAATGATAAAGTGGAAGAGAGAGTGTGGCTGCATAGCATGGGAAAACTAAGGTCCACTAATAAAATCATAGCTCACAGCTCGTAGATCAAAAAAATATGAAACAATTTGAGGCAAAAGTTCAGCCCACGAGCTACAACTTTTGTTTGTATCACCTTTTCAAATTCGGAGAGCAAGTGAACTTTAAAAATTCAGCAAAACCGACCGTTTTTTTCCACTGCACAAGGTCCTTGTGGGGTCCTTCTTTGGATGATTCTTTTGAATACCTCCAAGAGTGAGCCCTCCATAGTGCATGTATGCATGCCACCTACCCTTGACCTTTTTTGGTAGGTCTATAATTGAAGATATTGTTGAGATCATGATATAAGTGAATAGTACAACTAAGAAAATCAAATATTGAGGGTCTAAAAAATATGTACATGTCAAATATAAATAATATAAGTGGAAAAAATATAAAGGGGTCAAAAGAAATCTCTCTCATTAGAGGCTATCATAAAAAGATAATATTTTTGGTGTTCTAATTTTTTAGAAAAAAAAACAAAATAGATGTAGGAAGGGAAAAATCACAATAGTGAAAAAAAATATACACATAAATAAAACTAGTTTTTTTGGATTTTTGTTGGGGTGGAGTTACACCAAATATAAGAGAAGCTTACATGAAAATATTTCTATATGGAATAAAGAGTATGAAAAATGGTAAGAAAAATTGTGGTAATGGTGAGGCAATGTACAGAGGATAAATAACACACACCTAGGTAGAAATATTTAAATAAATACCAAAATAATTATGAAAAAATCTTTTATTTAGGCCCTATATACAAAGAAATATTTACATACACATGGGCCATAATATACTTAGATTTTTTATATTTTATATTTTTTTTGGCTCAACTAGCCCAATGACTAGCTACGTGAGGGTTTTTTATTTCAGTAAGGAGATATGGGAAAAGTCCCCTAACTCACACGTACCTATATACAGTGAAAGGGTGAGGGTAACCACAGTGTTTGAGTGATTTGATAGGGTGAGATAACTCACTATGGCAATTACAGAGAGCCGAAAAAATGGCTATCAGTATATTGCCACCTCTCTCTAGGTGATGGTCACAAAGTCCCACCTAGGAGATATTATTTTAAAATTCTCCTAAAACAAAGGAAGGGTTAACCATCTGACACCCGACTCCTTGCTTTGTCTCTCTTGATTAGGGCCCTAACCTAATCAAATTATCCTAAACTAATGCAACCTGCACCTATAAAAGAACACTAAGAGGTCACTATTAGGGGCAGCACTTAGGAGTCACAACTTGAGAAGGAAGCCATGCACACACACTGGCTCCAAGGGTTGCCACACACAAGAGTAGGATCTTTGTGTATATGAAAATTTTCCTAGAGAACGCACTATAGGCTCTCTCGCTCTCTCTCTCTCGCTCTCTCTCTCTCTCTCTCTCTCTCTCTCCCCCAAGTGATTGGAAAGGGGAGGGAGACACAAGTTTCACGAGTGCTTTGCCCGTATCCAAGCAGTGACCCCTTTGATACAATGGGATCCAGCAACAATCACCTTTCTTACACATGAGCATCGCACCAATCATGCAGTCCTAACTTTTAAGACCAAGGCGGATCAAATCAAACTCCTTGAAAAATCAAGGCTCCTCAAGGATACGGTTTGCAGAAGATCTCACACCCGCCCAACTCAAACAAAAAAAGGCAAAAATCCAGAAGATGCGAGAAAGCACGCACAGTAGGGATGGGCAGTCTATTGAAGGAGGTAAAGCCATTATCCAGAGTTTTACTCCCAGCCACCCCCCCCCCCCCCCCCCCCCCCCTCCCCCTCTCCAATGGTTAGACAAGAATCGTCAGCTACATCAACCACAAAGTCCAAGCCACAAAGCCTAAAGCATTTGGTGGAAGCAAGTGGGCCTACGCTCTCTCTAGGCCTACAAAGTTCAAGTCAACCATCCAAGCGTCGTTGCCGCATGCAAAATGGAAAGCCGATTGAGGTAGATTCTTCTCGCCCACTCTGTTTTGACCCAATATGGAGGACTATGTGGACTTCAACAAGAGGTAGAGACCTATGGTGAAGGCGTCACCTTGTCAACACTTAAGGTATGCAACTCTAGTGGTCAAAGCCTTTCCCTACACCCAACATGGATAACAACAATAGGCTAGAAGTCTTTCCTTTCCGTTTTTGCAACACATGCATGTAAATGTGTACATTGATAGGAAGATATTCTACAAGCAGCAAAAGATTGTTTTCCTATTTGAAGTAGAGATGCTTGATGAAATTCTTAGATCCCCACGTCCCATCATCTTGCCCATTCTCGAATCTTTTGATGTAAGCATTTTTATTCTATTCTAGCCTTGTGCTTTTCCTAGCTCCTGCTCAAGTTTTCCACCGATGTATAAACCTTTATGAATCACTAAGTCATTCCAAAAAAATAGAAAATAAAATTTGTAATTGTCTGCTCATTGATTTACTACCATGGCAAGTGTCTCTTTTCCCACATTCAGTGACAAGAAGGGAGAAGACATAACCACTTATTTTTTGGATAACTTTGACATTGCTTGTGTGGTTTCCAACAAGGATGACGATGCCTCATGGCTACAAATATTTCCTCTATTGATGAAAGTAGAGTCCAAGTCTTGGTACAATGCTTTGCCCCAAGCTACCAAGGATGCATAGGACTTACTACGTGATGCATTTGTGAAGAGGTTTGGTGGAGGCACAACCTCAAAAAAGTTTGTGGATTTGTGGGAGCGATGGGTTGCCTCACTGGAGGAAGGTGAAGGAGCGCCTAATTTCTTGAAGAAGGACTGTTTCATTGATGGCTTATGGTCGCCGCTTAAAGAGAAGGTGAAGGGGAGATTCTCTGCAACGTATGAGTTGGCAGTGGAAGTAGCCCACCTTAAAGACAAGAAGCTGCACATGCAAGCAAGAGTCAACAAGTCAGAGGAATCAAGCTCAGTCTGAATAACCCCAGTAACTGCAACAGCCGTCCAGAGAACGGAGTGTTGACCCATGGGTCAACAACACCACGTAACTCAATTTCCATACCAAAGTAGTGTTTCTTGAGAGTTATGTGGTTAAAAACATCATTTATAGTGAGTAGTTATTCTAGTTGTAGAAGCCGGGATGCAATGGCACTTCCACATTGTAAAAACAAATCCATTTGACCCTTGAACTCTATTTTGGTTTAACCTATGGTAGCCTTACTATATAAGGTACCTAGGTCGTTTTATAAAGATAACTTAATCATAATCAAAGTTTTAAAGTCTATCGTCGATCATGTGTGAGAGAGAAAGAGAGAGTGTGAGCTTCATCCTCCTGACGCTACTTCCTACTTGTGCACCGCATTGGAGATTCATTTGCACCATCACAATTGGCTCGGAGAGAGAGATACATCAATGTCAGCCATTCCTCACAAATCGGAGCACATGTGCTAACGCATCTATGAGCTATTTGTGGTTGTAAGTGTATCAAACGATGTCTGTATTTTTTGTGCAAGTAGCCACTATAATCGTGGCGACACTAGGTAGCTCCTGCAACAAAGGTAGTCATTGATCTCTCTCTCTCTCTCTCTCTCTCTCTCTCTCTCTCTCTCTCTCTCTCTCTCTCTCTCTCTCTTCTCTCTCTCTCTCTCTCTCTCTCTCTCTCTCTCTCTCCACACACACCACACACACACACACACAACCCCCTCTCTCCTCTGGATGTACCTACGAAGATGTCGACTCTCTCTCTCTATCTCTCTCTCTCTCTCTCCCCCCCCCCCCCCCTGTGTGTGTGTGTGTGTGTGTGTGTGGCTCAACAAAAAAACACCCAACGGGAGCGATCTAGGCCCTCTATATATTAACATGCAGGCCCGTCGAGCTTTAAGGTTTTCTCGACGGGCCCGAAGGGAAAACGCAAAACCCCGACAAGCTTTTTGTGGGTTTCTAGGTCGCTCTGAAACGGCTTGTTTGTGATCAAACTAACTATGATTATGTAAATATGTCAACAAGACCAGCTTGTGATTACATAAAAAATTTGGTAATTACGTAAATATTAAATCTCGTAGTAATGAAGATGGAGTAGATGGAAAGCTTAAGCATTGAAGCATGGCTCTTAGTTGGATATGCATTCCATAGCCAAAAGTGTTGGTGTAGGCTCTCAACTTCTCAACAAGCTTGGAGAAGGAGATGGAGTTCTTGCACTTAGCACTTCACACAATGAGGTTGTGTGTGAGTGTGTGGGAGAGACTATACCTCTCAAGCTAGCCCCCAAGTTGCTTGGATCGACCCCCTCTTTTTGCCCTTGATTAACTGAAGCTCATTGGCTCTCCCAAGCCTAGCCAATCACAAGCCTCAGTCACAACTTGCAATAGAGGTAGTCCTTGGACAAGTGTCCTCCTTTCCCTTTTGAGAGAGAGGGTTTGATAAATTCATAAACAATTAATTTAATTAGCTAAATTATCATTGGAGACCTCTATGGGTCAACCAATAGGCTTTAGGCACACTTTGACGACAACCTAGCTAGGGGCTTGACATGTGTCCCATTTTCCTCTTTGAGCAAGGGGTGTCCTTTGGGTGAAGAAGGATCCATTCACTCTCTCTCTCTCTCTCTCTCTCTCTCTCTCTCTCTCTCTCTCTCTCTCTCTCTCTCTCTCTCTCTGTGTGTGTGTGTGTGTGTGTGCTCAACAAAAAACACCCAACAAGACCGATCAGGGCCCTCTATATATTAACCTACAGGCCCGTCGAGCTTTAGGGTTTTCTCTACGTGCCCGTAGGGAAAACGCAAAACCCCGACAATCTTTTTGTGGGTTTCTAGGTCGCTCTAAACCGGCTTGTTTGTGATCAAGCTAACTATGATTATGTAAATATGTCAACAAGACCAGCTTGTGATTACATAAAATTTTTGGTAATTACATAAATATTAAATCCCTGATATTAATAGCATAGTAATGAACATGGAGAAGATGGAAAGCTTAAGCATTGACGCACACTCCACACAATGAGGGTGGGTGTGAGTGTGTGGGAGAGAGTATACCCCTCAAGCTATCCCCCAAGTTTCTTGGGTCGACCCCCTCTTTTTGCCCTTGATTATCTGAAGCTCATTGGTTCTCCCAAGTCTAGCCAATCACAAGCCTCAGTCACAACTAGCAATAGAGGTAGTCCCTGGACAAGTGTCCTCCTTTCCCTTTTGAGCGAGAGGACTTGATAAATTCATAAACAATTAATTTAATTAGCTAAATTATCATTGGACCTCTCTATGGATCAACCAATAGGCTTTATGCATGCTTTGAGGGCAACCTAGCTAGGGGCTTGACATGTGTCCCATTTTCCTCTTTGAGTAAGGGGTGTCCTTTGGGTGAAGAAGGAGCCACTCAACCCACCTCCCTACTCTTGGGGATCGCCCCCTCCATTGTAGGCATACGCTCGAATTTTTGGAACACCTTAATCCTCTCTAGCACCTTAGTCATGAAATACCTTAAGCACCTTCGTCAGTAAGCACCTCAAGCACCTTAGTAAGCAAGCACGACAAGCACCTCAAGTTTGGACCTCAAGCACCTTAGCCCTAGCTTGCCTAAGGTCCTAGGTCAAAGGACTTTGAACACTAACCTTTGGAGGTCTTTAATGGATCTAACCCTAAGGCCTTTCAAGCTCCATTAGCTAGCATTGCTCTTTGACATACCATCTCTCATTTGGACCCATCGGCTTTGGCCCTTTTAGAACATGTCTATATTGTAACTCTTGTTCCCGATTATTCTCCCACATTAAATGATTAGTTTAATATTAGAAAATCATATGGGTTAGTTAGATATTAGATTTTATGACAAGTCCTCTCTTGAAGTCCCAATGTGGCACAAGAAAGCTCTATGAGCATATGTATAAACAATTGAATTAAAATTTCCATCTTATTTGTATTTTGTTTAAATTCTTGGTCTTTTGCACTTTAAACTGTCAAGGTAAGGTATATTCAAACGCTATTATTTATTTCTTTTTTGTACATTCTTCCAAAATATAATTGATGTTTCAATTGTTTTATGCAGGTAAAAAATAAAGGTGTTCACTTGAGCCGCCCAAAATTGGGTGGCCCAAATGATCAGTCCCTTTATTTTTTAATAGGTGCATAACGGTAAAATCCATGGTAACGGACATGACAGTAAGTGCGACAATAAGCACATGTATATACACCATTGTAAGAGGAGTTGTCTATAACCGCGTCCATAGCCGCGAAAAAACAAAGGAAAAAGGAGAGAGAAAAATTTGCAAGAGCGGCAATAACGGCGGCTATGAACGCGGTAGTGGGTTCTCAGCAATAAGCGTGGTAATAGTCACGGCAATATACCTGCTTATTACCGCGCCAGTTGCCGCATCTATTACTGTGCTTATTGCCGCTACACGCTAATTCAAAAATAAAGGTGCTCATTTGAGCCACCCAATTTTGGGTGGCCCAAATGAGCACCTTTATTTTTGACCTGCAAAAAACAATGAAACATCAATTGTTTGTTGGAAGAGTATCAAAAATACCAAAGAATTGAATTTGAATTTACTTTGCCTTGACAATTTAAAATGCAGAATATCCACTATTTAAAAAAGTTAAAATAAAAAGTAAATAGTTGTATATACATTGTGCCACATTGGGACTTTACGAAAGTTTGGACAAAATATTTTTCTATTTAATCCTCTTGTATCTCATCATCATCCAAAGGCACGTATGTTCGATTACTTTGACTCAACATAAACCCAAACCAAATTAAACAATTATCAACAGCTCAAAACAATTGATACAAATTTACTTGTTTAAACTTACCGCTTGTAGTGGTCCAACCGCCGCGTCAAACTACTTGCGAGAGATGTGGTTGTTTTCGAACAACCATCATCAAGTATCAAAATTCGTAAGTCGCTTCCGATACTTGACCATCTTTCTGGCTGGTCGAGAGAGAGTGATATTTTCCTAAGTTGGCAATAACAATACCAAATCATCAACTACAATCTTTATAATCACCGTTCGACATTATAATTCAATTAATCTTACATATTTATCATTCCAAGCTCCCTTGCCTCCTGAGCCATAGTGCGTGGGAGTTTGTCTTGCACGAGCCTCGCGTTGTTGTCTGTATGATGAGCCCGTCGCAGCTTGATCGCTCTTCTCTTGAATTGCCCACTCCCACTCCGCGTCTGCCATGTTGCCACCACGGTAGCTCCTGTCTGGATCTCTGTCCTGGTTGGCTGCTGCGCGCTGCACACTAGACTGCTTGTTTTTTAGAAATGTCTTTATGTAGCCCTCCAACCATTGTTGTGAAAATCATTGATGGGGGGCATTTGGAAATCTAGCTAACACACCGTCCTCAATGTACCGTGCATGATCGGGCAGTTGGTCTCTAAACTTTATTAAACAGCTCTTATACATTGAATGTATAAGAATTTGTAGATGGCATCGAAATGCCCTGCTCTGTGCTCTATCGACGTCCACCTCCCCGCCATACTTAATCCTGTAGTAGCGCCCATGCATGTCTGGCACAAGTGCATCAATATCCTCGTCCTTTGCATCAGGGGCGGCACTCTCTGAAAGTGGGGACTCCGTTCCCCCACCACTACCAAAACATGCAAAACCACAAGATCCGCCGTTGCTTTGTACCTCACGGCACTCGCTCCCCTAAGACGAGCATTGACGCGCGTTGCTAGAGGAAGTCCGTCGACGATGTTCTGGAAAAGTAGGAGTGGAATGGAGTGGCGTAGGACCCTGTGATGCCATGGGAGGCTCTCCCTATCTCCCCCTCTTTCCCTATCTCTCTCTATTCCTCTCTTTCTCTCTCTCTATTTACTCTCTCTCTCTCTCTCTCTCTCTCTCTCTCTCTCTCTCCCTTTCTCTATCTCTCTCTCTATCTACTCTCTCTCTCTCTTTCCCTATCTATCGATCTCTCTATCTCTCCCTCTTTCTCTCTATCTCTATCTCTCTCTAATCCTAACTCTCTTTCTCTATTTCACTCCCTCTCTCTCTCTCTCTCTCTCATCCTCTCTATCTCTCTTCCTATCTCTCTCCCTCTTTCCCTCTTTCTCTCTCTCTATCTACTCTCTCTCTTTCCCTATCTATCTATCTCTCTCTCTCTATCTCTCCCTCTTTCTATCTATATATCCCTCTCTATTCTCTCTCTCTCTATCTCTCCCTCTCTCTCTCTCTCTCTCTCTCTCTCTCTCTCTCTCTCTCTCTCTCTCTCTCTCTCTCAGTGCAGCCGTTTTTTAACCTAGTAGACAGTAGTCCACTCTTTTGATCATAACTTCTTCATCCGAACTCCGATTTGGGTGATCTATAGCCTCAATCGAAGAGCACGAAGTCCTCTACGCATTGATGTAAAGACAGAAATTTTCAGAGTTATGGAAGGCATTTCTGTAGCAGCATTTCCAAAGTGAACAGGTTCAACAAAATTGATTCTCATCTCCTATTTTACATACAATGTCTTCCGGCACTCGCAAGGGTTCTTCTTCTTCAACAAGGTCCACAACCATTGTGGAAAATGATCCAAAATCTCCTAAGTATGGAGACACCGGTTGAATGCAACTCTTAAGAGGATTCAAAGGAAAGAAACTGCTCTCTTTGTGACTTGAAGCTTGAAGGAGCGGAATGAGCCAAAGTAGAGACAAAGACCATGTATGAAAGAGGAGAAATAAGAAAACTATGAGCCGGGGATGTATGCGACAAGAAAAAAATGTATGCACAAAAAAACAAGTCTTGGGCTGAATGTATGTGGTAGCAATGTGTTTTCTAATTCCTCACTCATGCAAGCTAATGTTTCAAACAAAGAATGTTAGAATGTGGATGTGGAGGAGTTGAAGGAAACGGAGCGACGTTCCAAGAACATTGTTATTCGTGGAATTCCCAAGAGAAGTTAGAGCAACTCCTTCTCTTGCCATTGTTATTGAAGATTTCCTTCAAAACCCCACTTTGGCATGTCCGGAGTTATGTCTATGGAAGCAACATAGAGTGGGGAAGCAAGGAGCTCCCTCGCTCGGGAGAACGGCCAATTGTATGCACCATGCCGGATGAGACCAAGCGAAAGATTATCCTTGATAATAGTTGGATCTATTTGAGGGATACAAAATGTTTTGTATGTGAAGATCGCACTATTAAGCAACAAAATAAATGCGTCGCAAGGCATATGAGGAAAAGAATAATAAAAACAAGGAGATCTCTCATGAAGAAAATGTGCCCAAGGAGGAGGCAAGTCTCTCAAGCAAATAGGGATGCGTGACCTATGAGACCGAGTTACAATTGAAAATATGCTTTTGGAATTGTAATGGATACCCATGGAATGCGGGTTGGCATTGATGAACTAACAAGCAAAGCCGATGTTGTACTTCTTGTTGAAACTTGGGAGCATGATAACACAAGGATTAACGGCTTGGAGGATTACAATGTACATTCATTGATGTGGTCAAAGAATCTCAAGCAACGAAGAGGACAAGGAGGGTTAGCATGTATGGTTAAGAAAGGATTGGAAGATTTTGTATCAATTGTGAAAGATGACAAGTACAACGTTATGTATGACTGAAAATTATGACACCAAAAAGAGCACCCATTTTTGTAGCCGGTTGCTACATTCCTCATCATGATTCTCCCTTTTATGCTTTCATGGAAAGAGATCAACCATTTTCTGATTTGGAAGAGGACATTGCTTATTTCAAAGGTGAAGGTGATGTTATTGTATTTGGGGATATGAATGCTCGCACAAAAACATTGCAACATGATACTCAACAATTTGATATGCCATACATTTCAAGGGAGTTGGAGGAAGTTCACTTGTATGATCGTACTTCAATGGATGAGAAAGAGCCGGATCACTATGGAAAGTTACTTTTACACATGTGTAATAGCACGGGTATGCTCATTGCCAATGGTGTATCTTTGTGGAGTGGAACCAATGGATTTACATGTAGAAGACATAATGGGGATAGTGTGATTGACTATATGCTACTCTCTGAAGCCATCATGTATCGCATAAAGAGTTTTATGTTTGGTCAATGGACCCCGGAATCCGACCATCGCACCTTATGTATTGACCTTTCATGTGGAGAAGCAACTAAGCATGATAATCTCAGCCAAAGGAAAGAGAAGTTATCACTATGTATGGATTTCAAACGGGCACCAATGTACATTGAAATGGTTGAGCAAAAATTATGGATGACAAAGCTTCAATGTGATACACCATTGGAAACTAAATGGGAAGCTTTCAAGAAAGCTATTTGTTCTTGTGCGGAAGAATGCTTTGCCATAAAGCATCTCCATGGTATCCACAAAGATAGATCACGCAAAAGGTGGTTTGATAAAGAATGTCAAGATGCTCGAAAGTCCTTGATAAAGCTTGATGCAACTATGGACAAAGACAAC